>NC_056748.1:101863964-102093964 GCF_019279795.1 Protopterus annectens
GAACAAAGGGGCATCCACAACTGTGGGCACCACAGAGAAATCAAACTCCTATCACATCACATAGAAGTTCTTGTGAGGGTGATTGATAAACTGATATGCAGAGTAGTGGAATGTAAGATAGGAGATGAGCAGTTCGGATTCAGATTAGGATGCAGCACAACAGACCTGATGTTTACAGTGAGACAGATAGTTGATAAGAAGCTAGAGATGAAGAAAGAGTCAAACTGGGCATTCCTAGATTTGGAGAAAGCATATGACAAGGTATGTACAAGGACCCAATGACTCAAGTATGGGCAGTGTTTGATAAATATCAAATGAACATTAAAAAATATTACAAAAATATGTGTGCATATAAAAAATGCTTATCAGAGTCATTTTATGTAATATGTAAACAAATAAAATCATTGGTTTTATCCACCCTCAATTTTTGGTGTTTCAAATAACATTTTACATTGATGGACTCATTAAGCCCAGGGGGGTGGTCTGACTTTAATTTGATTTGCCAGTAGGTTTCCCTTTCTAACAAAAAGTTTTTAAAATCCCCCTCCCTCATATCTTTATAGCATACTTCTAAAATAGAAAATAAAAATTTGTTAAAATCCCTACATACAATGCTGTGTTTGAAGAGGGCATTTTTATCATCCTTCATCTTAATACAGTACAAATGCTCCCTAATACGTATTCTAAGCTCCCTCGTTGACATTCCTATATAAAATGCGGGGCAAGAGGAACACAAAGCTATGTATACTATGCCAGAGGTGCGGCAATTTACATAGCCCGGTACCGAAAAAACTTTATCGGAGGTGATGACAGAAATATAGGGTCCAACAGAAATGTACCTACACATGTTGCAACCATTGCAACAGTGCATTCCTTTCTTAACGGTTAATCTGTTGTCCTTGGAAACATAGATTTTTTGGATGTTAATTTATTTTGATTCAACATTCATCCAATTTACTATAGGCGGCAATGGTGCCAACATAGATTTTTTGGATGTTAATTTATTTTGGGACCATGATGAAAGGAGATTACACAGTACTATCCATAGAAAACAAACTTTTAATAATGGGTATCTCCATTACAGTAGTGGGCACCCAAAACATGTAATTTCAAACATTCCCAAAGGCCAGTTCATTAGAGCTAGTCGTCTGACGTCCAAATATTCTGATGCCTTAAATGAATTTGGTTTTATCATTTCCCTTTTCATAGACAGAGGTTTTCCATTGGTTGAACTTACTGACATTGCTACAGATGTTTTTAATAGACGGAACACTGATTTTGCACCTATATTGTGTTTAACGAATAACAAAAGCAACACTAAGCCAGTCAAAATCAACAGCATATTAACTACTGGTACAGTGTGTACTTTGGGAATGAGCTCCGACACAAAATATATATAAGGATATCTTGAATAAAAATTGGAGGGTAATCAGAGGTAATTCAGAAATGTGCCATATTTTAGGTGACAAACCATTGGTTGTTCAGAGAAATGAATGCAATTTAAAAAGTATTCTGACACAAAGTAGGGTTTCCAAGGACAACAGATTAACCGTTAAGAAAGGAATGCACTGTTGCAATGGTTGCAACATGTGTAGGTACATTTCTGTTGGACCCTATATTTCTGTCATCACCTCCGATAAAGTTTTTTCGGTACCGGGCTATGTAAATTGCCGCACCTCTGGCATAGTATACATAGCTTTGTGTTCCTCTTGCCCCCAAGATTTTATATAGGAATGTCAACGAGGGGAGCTTAGAATGATTAGGAGCATTTGTACTGTATTAAGATGAAGGATGATAAAAATGCCCTCTTCAAACACAGCATTGCATGTAGGGATTTTAACAAATTTTTATTTTCTATTTTAGAAGTATGCTATAAAGATATGAGGGAGGGGGATTTTAAAAACTTTTTGTTAGAAAGGGAAACCTACTGGCAAATCAAATTAAAGTCAGACCACCCCCCTGGGCTTAATGAGTCCATCAATGTAAAATGTTATTTGAAACACCAAAAATTGAGGGTGGATAAAACCAATGATTTTATTTGTTTACATATTACATAAAATGACTCTGATAAGCATTTTTTATATGCACACATATTTTTGTAATATTTTTTAATGTTCATTTGATATTTATCATTATATATTTTTAAATCATTAAAAGGGTTAATTGAATGATGATTATTACTGATTAAATTAAGCTGTTGTATTTAAGGCATGATTTTGTCACTTTTCTGCATTCTGATGAAGTCTACGGACGAAAGCGGAAAATAAAGTTGTGTTACGCTATTTCTGGTTTCACTCTGTTGCTGTTGCTGGTTTCATATTTATATGTATGTCAGACATTATCCTTATAACTGATTAAATGTATATGTTTTCACAGAGAATTCTGGAAGGGAAGTGGCTAATCTCATTCAAGATAATTTTGAAAAATGGATTGAAAATTAAATGGGTTGGTTTAGGCCATAAAGATTTTATGTTTCAGGTCTGATTGCAGCCATAGACAAAAATGTCTGGGAAAAGATGGACTAAGAATCTTACTATAGTGTATTGTCTTTAAGGGTGAGCTAATTACTACCTTGGAAGATGGGAAACTTTTGAAATTGTTTTATAGCTTAGAGATGCTACAACAGATTTTAGCAAAGCTCTGGACGTGTTTTGTATCAGGGTTATCTGAGAAGATGAGATGTCATTCTTTAATCAGCACTGAAATGATTCTTTAGATATTAGTGAGAGATATTTCAGAACTCTTGCGGCAGCACTTTGGAACTTGACAGGAAAGATCTCTCACAGATATCTCACCATCCTCATATCTCATCTGGCATTGCTGTAGTAAGCAACTCGGCACTTCATCTTGCCTTACTTTAGTAAATAACCAGGAACAATAATTCTTTACTCAGTCAGGAAAATATTGTGAGAATAGTTAAGTATTGTTTTTCTGCATCTGAGTGAATCTATCCAACTGTGTTGTTTTTTATATCCCTGTGATTAAAACTCATGTGGCGTATCCCAGATGACTGGAGAATAACCATACCCGTGCCATTGTACAAGAACAAAGGGGCATCCACAACTGTGGGCACCACAGAGGAATCAAACTCCTATCACATCACATAGAAGTTCTTGTGAGGGTGATTGATAAACTGATATGCAGAGTAGTGGAATGTAAGATGGGAGATGAGCAGTTCGGATTCAGATTAGGATGCAGCACAACAGACCCGATGTTTACAGTGAGACAGATAGTTGATAAGAAGCTAGAGATGAAGAAAGAGTCAAACTGGGCATTCCTAGATTTGGAGAAAGCATATGACAAGGTATGTACAAGGACCCAATGACTCAAGTATGGGCAGTGTTTGGCCTCACAAAGCGGTTCCCAGTGGGAGTGGGCGTACACCAGGGTTCAGCTTTGAGACCACTTATGTTCATACTGCTGATGGACTTCATTAGCAAACAGGTTGGAGGGGACAGATCAACAAAGTTGCTGTATGCAGATGATGTGGCATTACAGGTAGACTGAGCAATAACTCTAGAAAAGTATAGAGCAATGCAATGCAAAAATGAAGGCACATGGGATGAAACTAAGCACAGATAAGATAGTGGTAATGGCAGCAAATTGGAGAAATCAGAAGAAGCTGAGAACTGAGATAGAAGGGAAGATAGCAGAACAGGTAAATAGCTTCAAGTATCTGGAACGGGTAGTTGAGGAAAAGGGAAGTCTGAATGAAGAGGTTAAGGCTAGAATCAGAGGGGCTGCAGCCAACTGGCATAGAGTATCAGGTGTAGGCTATGACAGAAGAATGCCAAAGAAGCTGAAAAGTAAAGTATACATGAGAGTGGTATGACCAGTACCACTGTATGGCACAGAAACCTAGTCATTAAGGGCAGACCAGATGAAGAAGCTAGATGTGATGGAAATGAAGTGCCTGCCAAGGATTGTTGGATGCACTCTGTGGGACAGACAAAGAAATGAGGACATAGGAGCAGAAACCAAAGAAGCTCAAGTTGTAGAAAAGATCAAAGGGAAGAGATTGCAGTGGTTTGGAGACGTGCAGAAAAGTAGAAGACAATCTGTTGAAGAAGATTTAGGACAGACAGCAAGAAGGTAAGATGATGGAGGATGTCCAACATAGAGGTGGATGGATTGTGTGAAAGAAGATTGATCTGTTACAGTCAGGCATGAGTGGCAAAGAAGGCAGGAGTGTGACCTTGAATTGAGAGAGATGGCAACAATTAACATGATTCCCCGATCCCATGTAAAAAAATGGGAAAAAGGTGGCTGATGATGATGGTGGTGGTTAAAATTCTGGTGTTTATTTTAACTAGACTTTCAGTAGTTCCATGTTCTCTATTTTATTATTTATTATGAAATATTTCAATACTTTTCATTGTGGCTGGTCCTTTAGAGAATACTTTTAACATCTTGACAGTACTTATGCTTATTTTTGTGATACTGTGGCCACTCCTGAAAGCCTTGTTGCATCAGTCAGACTCTACAATTTGTATTAGTATTAGTTTTACTCAGTATGATTTAGTACCCTAGTAAGAGCCTTAGAGTAGCTGACTGGTGGCAGTGTAATTACCTCATAGTATGAGCAGAGGGGACACAAATGGTAAATTGTGCCAGCCTTTCCCAGGTATGTGTTTGTGTGTGTGTGTTTGTGTATGTGTGTGTAAATCAAATATCAAAGTATGTGTGTTAGCTACTGGGAACCGGGACACAGAGCTCCAAAGTGGTCAGTGTGGAGTCTTATTTAGGGCCTGAAAAAAGAAGTAGAGTCCAGCTCCAGGTCCGAAGTATGGTCCCTGTGTGCTCTTAAGGAAAACTCTGCTTGGTTTAGACAGCTGCATCTAAAAATACTGTGTGAATCTATCTTTGCTTCTAGTGGCCATCTGTCACTGGTGTCTGTGGTGTGGATTGAGACTCCTTGCTTACTGGCCCAGAGTAGGGACCATCACATATTTCTGGCAGCTGGTTGGGTTATTAACTGAACATCAGTAGTCTGTGGACAGGTGTCACTGAAAATGTGTGTACTCTCAGTAGCCACAAGGTAAACATAGAGAGTTTCATTTTCACAACAGTTTTATTTATTTTTGTTAGTTTAGTTTAGTCAGAGAAAGCAGGCAAAGATGTCAGCAGAGGATTATGGCAAGGTGACAAAGACCCAGTTGGCCAAAGGACTGGTGCATGCCAAGCTGACTAAAGAAGAAATTATTTCAGCCTTAGTCACAGCTGCACCTTAGGACTATCAATCTAGAAGACAGACGGTCTGGTGATGGGGATGTGCAGGCTTCAGAAACAGACCAGTTCACCTTATCCTCAGGGGACTTAAAAACCCATCTCAAGTTAGAGACTTAAACTGGAGGCCAAACATATGAAAGTATAATCAGCAGAGAGACTGTGGCATTTAGAGGTCAAAGAGAGACTGTGGCATTTGGAATTTGAAGAGAGACTGTGGTGTTCGGAGATCGAAGAAAATGAGAAACAGCAACAACATGAGAGGGAGATGCTGACTCTTCATTAGGGTCATGGCAGTAGTGGGGAAGGGAATAACCAAACCCCAGAAGCAATAAAGGTCACTGAATTTCTTCCACAGTTTACAGCTGATGATAATTTGATAGTTTTATTCATATAATTGAAAGAGTATGAAAACAGTATTATGTTGACCAAGGGTTCTGGGTATAGTTACTGACTCCCTTACTCCATGGTAAAGCTGTAACTTCTGTTTCTAAATTGCCTGATACTCGTTGTTTAAACTATGATAAAGTTAAGCAATGTTTATTGGAATGCCTTAAGTTAACACCTGAAGCTTGCAGAAAAAAACTTTTGTGAGCATAAAAGCAAGGCAGATGAAAGTGTATATGATTATATTCCTGAGTTAAGCACTTATTTTCATAGGTGGGTGAGTGGGTGTCAGGTCACCACTTTTGAAAGGCTGGCAGATGTTTTGATGAGGGAACAAGCCCTTAGCACTTTGCCTGAGGAAATGAGAATCTGGTTGGCAGACCAGGAGTGTAACTCTGCAGATGATCTGGGTAAAGAAAAGGGGATCTCTACTTAGCAAACAGGCCATCACTGCACAAGAAAGGGATACCCAGTGCTGCACATGGATATAAGGAAAGCCATGGTCAGCAGCCTAAACCACCCCAACAAAGTTCACTAGTAACAGGGGAAGCCACTAGTTCAGGTACATGGCCAGGACAAAGGATTAGATGTTTTAAATGTTAGCAAAGGGACTATGTAGCATACAAATGTCTGTTGAAGCAAGGTGGAGAACAAAAGGTGAGGGAGGCAGCCAGTGGTAAGTTGTATGGAGACAACAGTGGTACCAAACTATCACTGCAGTGTGTATCCTATCTTAGTGGATGGAAGACAGGCCGCAGCTAAGAGCACACAGCATCTGGCATAACCATTTTGAAGCCTGCAGTGGTTAAAGAGGAGCAGTGCTTGCTTGGGCAGTCCACTCCAGTCAGAGCTTTAGGAGGGACCCCATTCCAAATACCTCTGTAAAGGGTTCACCTTGACTGGAAGAATGGAAAAGGAAGTAGGTAGGTGTGTTTGTGGATATCCCTGCAGATGTCTTCATAGGGAATGAGTTTGATAATGCAGTACACTGTGTGCATGCAGTTACACACAGTCAGGCTTGGAGACAGACATGTGGGTCTGGTAGCCTTGGGGAGACCCAGACAGACCCCACACATGAAGCTGGGGTTGGTGATGTGGCTATTTCAGGGAGGGAAGGCGCTACCCTGCAGCAGTGATCCTGAAAGTGAGCCACAGCTGCTGGTAGGTACTGATGTTCTCATAGACAGGGTGACTGCAAGGACAGAGGTGAGTGGTAGTACCCAGACTGACAGTGAGGCACCACTGTCAGAAAATACCAGGCTTCCTGTGGAAAAGCAGCTGGGAAGGTCACAAAGGTAGAGTTGAGAAAGGCTCAGCTTTCAGACCATACCTTATGAGGCTTGAAGGAGGTAGCTAAGGAGGCACCTGATTCTCAAGGAAAATAGTCCATAGACTAGAACAAATGGTTACTGTATAGAGAGTGGACACCTGAGAGAGGGCTAGAGGGTGAGATAATACCACAGTTGGTAGTACCCAGAGACCATCTGGCACTTCTAGCCATAGCCCATAGTATTTATTTTGCAGGTCATATGGGCATAAAGCATAGCAAGAGATATATTATGCAGAACTTTTATTGGCCTGGGATTGCAAGGGATGTAACAGGGTACATTAGGAAATATGTGATGTGCTAAAAGGTAGGCAAGACAAAAGACAAGGTCAAAGCTGCTTTGATGCTTTTGCCTGTGATTGACTATCCCTGCATATAGGATAGCTATGGATATTGTGGAGCCTCTGAGTACCCCAAGTTCCACAGGGAAGAAGTATATCCTGGTGGTAATAGATATGCTACTAGATACCCTGAGGCAGTGGCTCTGTCCTTCTTTGAGGCAGAGAAGGTGGCAAATGCTTTATTAGATATTTTGAGTGGGGTTGGTTTCCGGAGAGAAATACTGACTGACAAAGGTGTCAATTTCATGTCAGACCTGCTGGCTTGTCTGTGGAAGCAGTGTGGAGTGAAGCACCTACAGGCCACCCCTTACCACCCCCAGACTAATGGTCTTGTGCACAGGTTAAACTCTGTACTAAAGACCATGCTGTGGGCATTTGAAAACCAGTTTAAGAGAGAGTGGGACAGATGTTTGCCTCATCTGCTGTTTGCATACAGATAGGTACCTCACAAATCCATATTTTTTTTCTCCCTTTGAGTTGCTGTATGGGCATAGGATGAGGGAGCCTATAGATTTGATTTGTGATGAGTGGGAGGGTGAGTGCAAATCTTACAATGTGCCTGTTGTGGCATATGCCCTAAACCTCAGGACTAGGGAGCTCATGGGCCTGATCCAAGAGAACCTGGCAGAAGCCCAACAGTAGTAAAAGGTGTGGTATGAAAGGAATGCTCAAGCCTGAAACTATGCTGTGGGACAGAAGGTTATGGTGCTCATTTCTGTCAGCCATAATAAGCTGCAAGCAGCTTGTGAGGGACATTTTGAAGAGGCAAGGAAGGTCAGTGGTGTGAATTACATGGTAAATCTGCTAGGCAGGAGGCAGAGGCACAAACTGTACCATGCTAACATGAGGAACCCTTTCCATGATAGGGAGGCCCTGGTGCTGACTATTTGCAGTGGATGGCAGGCATTCCAAAAGCTTAAAGGGGATTGGGAGGATGCCCTTTGTTAGCCAGTCCAGATTACAGCAAAGAATGTGTTGTGTAGGTGTTTGCTTCAAACCATGGGGTGGGGTTTGTACTCAGCCAGGTTTCCTTAGAGAGAGAGAAGAGAACCCAGTTGTGTATCACAGAAGTAGATGCCAACCCAGGGAGGAATGTTATACAGCTGTAGGAAAAGAAAGTCTAGCCATAGTATGGGCACTGTAGAAACTTCAGCCCTATCTGTATGAAAGGTAATTCACTGTGGTAATAGACCATAATCCCTAAACATGGTTACATTGTGCCAGCCAGCAAAATGCCAAGTTATTAAGGTGTAACTTAGGGTTGCAGGCATATGACATGACAGTGCAGCACCATAGTGGGGTGAGCATTACCAATGCAGATGGACTCTCAAGACAGGTTATAGGTTAATGTGTTCCCAGGAAAACCTATTTCTCTCAAACAACATTTTCCCAGCTTCATTTGAAAAACTAGTTTGAATCTTCAAAGGGGGAAGAGATGGGATGGTATGAGGCACTGCCATCTGTGCTAGGGAGAGTATAACAGTGCATGTGTAACATATGCTAGCATAGCTAGCTGGAGTTTTATAAATAGTTTTATGTCATTTGACTATCACAATGATTTGTATAGATGCTTGTGTTAAAAATGCATCAACAGTGGTTCCTGCTGGACAGAAAAGAGATATTCATGTATGTCAGTCAATATTCTTATAACTGATTAAATGCATATGTTTTCACACAGAATTCTGGAAGGGAAGAGGTTAATCTCAGTCCAGCTAATTTTGAAAAATAGGCTGAAAATTAAACGGGTTGGTTTAGACCATAAAGACTTTATCATGCAGGTCTGATTGCAGTCAAATACAAAAATGTCTGGGAAAACCAGGACTAGGAATCTTACTATATTGTCTTTAGGGGTGAATTAATTACTACCCTGGAAGAGTGGAAGTTTTTGAAATTGTTTTATTGCTTTCAGATACTACAACATATCTTAGCAAAGCTCTGTGTGTATTTTGTACCATAGTCAGGTGACAAGATGTTATGTCATTCTATAACCAGCAGTTAGTGAGAGATATTTCGAAACTCTTGCAGCAGCACATTGGAATCTGATAGGAAAGATCTCTCACAGATATTGCACACATCCTCACACCTCATCTTGCCTTGCTGTAGTAAGCAACTCAGCATGTCATCTTGCCATGTGTAAGTAACCAGAGAAGGAAAATATAGTGAGACTAATTAAACATTGTTTTTCTGCATCTGTGTGTATCTATCCAACTGTTATTTTTTATATCTCCTGTGGTTAAAACTCTGGTGTTTATTATAACTAGACATTCAGTATTCTCATGTTTTATATTTTATCATTTATTATTAAATAGTTCAATACCTTTCATTGTGGCTGTTCCTTTAGAGAACACTTTTAATATCTTGAGAGTACTTATGCTTATTTTAGTGAGACTGTGGCCACTCCTGAAAGCCTTACTATACTGGGCAAACTCTACCATTTGTATTAGTAGTCATTTTACTCAGTATAAACGGGTACCCTTGTAAGAACCTTAGAGTAGCTAACTGGTGGCAGCCTAATTACTTCATAGTCTGGGCAGATGGGGCACAGCTGTTAAATCTGTGCCATCCTTTCCCAGGTGTGTGTGTGTGTGTGTGTGTGTGTGTGTGTGTGTGTGTGTGTGTGTGTGTGTGTGTGTGTGTGTGTGTGTGTGTGTGTGCAAATATCCAAGTATGAATGTGTCAGCTCCTGAGAATAGGGACACAGTCCTCCAAAGTGGTCAGTCTGGAGTCTTGTTTGGGGCCTGGAGAGAGAAAGAGAGTCCAGCCCCAGGTCTGGGGTGTGCTCCCTGTATGCTCTTAAGAGAAATTCTACTTGGTGCAGAGTGTTGCATCTGAAAATACTGTGTGTATCCATTTTTCTCCTAGGCCCCATCACTCACTGGTGTCAGTGGTAAGGATTGAGGCTCCATGATTAATGGCTCAGAGTAGGGACGTTCACACTATCTGTATGTCAAGAAAGAACAAGATCAGAGAGGACTGGATTTTCTTTTTTGCACTAAGAATATTTTCCTAAATATTATTAACTTGAATTTGAAAATACTTACTTAACTGTAGAATATAAGTTAGGTAGAACTCAGACTTGACTCCTTGGAAAGCTGAGTAAAAGTCCTACAACTAGGTGGTATCACCATGCTTTTCTTTATAGCCTGCAAAATAGAAGATGGTGACATTTCTTAGCACTTTCTATGTTTGTGATATATATGGAATGCCTAACATGTCATACTTAGCCTTGATGGTTTCATTTCAAAAGGTAGGTAGAGATGTCAGGATCCTGAATCATAAATATACATATTTCTCTTACTATCTGAAACCGAAATCTTTGCCAGAGTTTTTTAAGAAGGTTAGATCAATTTTACCCAAGGTAATTTCTTGAAACACAGCAGAGTTTTGTTAAAGACAGGAGGTAAAATGACAATGTAAATTGTTTTATGATATACAATGATAGGGTGGTAATAGTACTATCTCTGTTGCAGCCTTGTTTACTAGTTTTAGGAAAGTATTTGACTTTTAGCATAGGACTACCATAGTCCTTGTGGATGTAGTGGGCATTTCCCAACACCGTGGGCAATTTCATATTCTGCTGTTAACTGCAGAATCCCCAACTTCTGGATCAAGTTATCAGAAATTGATACTGCACAGTGCCATTTACATTGCCCAGAGTGACTTGACAGGCCAACTTACAGTCCCCAGTGCTTTTTATTCTAGTAAAAGATGACATTAGTGTCATGGGTCTATGTCAAAAGATTGAATGGACAGATTATCGAAACCCATATGGTCGAGACCGTATGAGCGAGAATTCAGTCTGTTGAAAAAGACAACCCAAGCAACACCTACATGCAACAGAAACACCCTGCTAATTATATATGCATATCAATTCTGAGATCACACTACAGTGGGGAAAAGGGCAAATTTCCTAAATCCCTATTGTAACACAATCTCAGCCAAAACGGTTCAATGGACTGAAGTGTCGATCATATGATCATGACCATATGGGTTTCGACATCTGTCCATTTGATCTTTTGACACAGACCCACTGTCTTTATCTATCAATGTCACTCAAAAAAAAAGAATTAAGATGGTGAACCTTAAAGCTATAACTAATACATACTTTGTGGACAGCTGCACATTATAGTTGTCTAATCCACTCTCCTCCTTTAATGGAGTTCTGAAGGTGTTCAATCTCACTGATATTACTTTCAGACTAAAAAGTACCTTTTTTCTATAAACAATGCTATTTTAGCTCTTGATGGTCTGAAATGAAAATGCTACTACAATTATCTAGCTACAAAGTTACAGCCTATGTTTGGATCGTTGATTCAGTTAAAGTTGCCTCTTGTATTTCACATTTTACACAATGTATTGATGCATGAAGGTTAATTCTCCTAATATTTGCCAAGCATTTTATCTATTAAAATGTTTTTACTTCCCAAAGTGTATTTTCCTTACAAGGAATTTCAATAAATTTGAGTGGAAATTCCCTAATTTGCAGGAACTTATTTTGTGTGGGATGCTCATCCTCAGATCATTTCTTGTTGGAAATTAATGGTTTCTGTGAAAGAAAGTTTTGGAAGATGGATTACCAAACCTATCCTATTATTATAAAACAGCTGCTGTTCTCCATTTCATTCATGTTATGCCTAATTCCCACAATATGTGATTGCTATCCTAAATTATAGCAGTTTGTGTATCTCACCCAGGTTTACACCAGGAAGACTTGAAGGAGAGAGGTGATTTATGAGGCAATGAATTTCATCAAGACATTAATAATAAAGGGTAAACTATCTAGATAAAGTAGACTTATGTCAGACAGAATGTTGGTTACTTATACTTAAAGAGTGGTAATGCTAGCATCTTTTGCTGGCTTAATACAGGCATATGTTATTGCTTTTTGCCTCTTTCAATTGTTTTTGTTGTTTTATTTTAATAAAGCTTGCTTATTGTTTCATCACATATAGAAGCCCTAGCAATAAAAAATTGAATACATTTGAATTTGGTGCTAAAGTTTCCTTAAGGAAATTTTACAGATACAAGAAGGATTTGGGTCTTGTGGAAACAACAGTACCACTGTGTGATGTTTACCTGTTTGTTTCTTTGTTTATTAATTTAATAGTGGGTTGATTATTGTTTTTAAACTGGATGGTGCACTGATGATTTCTTTTTACCCCTTTCAGCCATGACCTTAGCCTTTTGCAAGTGCAAGATTAACAAAAGCTAAGCACTTGTTTGTGGCACAGTTTTTACCACTACACTCATTTCTTGCTTAAAATAGCTGATCGCACAGCATGTACCACTCATCAGGGCACAGCTGATTATAGAAATAGCAACTATGAAGGTCAGTAGGTAGACTTTAGTGTTTATTTCACAACTGGAATTCAGTAATATGGGTTAGTTACCACATTTGTCAATCACAAAAGTCTTGTAATAAGGATGGTTCTGCATCCCCTTCAGGTGATTAGCCTTATCCAGTTCATGAAGAGTCCTTTATGTGCTTCGAAGCCTTTGAGAAGCTGTTGCAGTATGAGTAACAGTAAATTAGAAAAAAACAAATGGGCAAGAGAGACCAAAGTCTCAGGAGAACACTTTCTTAATAGTGTCAGGCTTTCTCATTTTAGGTAAGAATACAATGAGTCCATTGAAGTTTTCCTTTACACTCTTCATAACTGGAAGGCAGCAATCTGAACGAGCACCATACAATGTCATCCTGGGCTTCTGCTCTGTCACACCTGTCATGTTGCTACCTCTGTGTCAGTGGCAAGCAAAGGAGAAAGAAAGAGCAGAACAATGCAACTACAAGGAAATGGATTTCAAAGTCATTCACATATCCTAAGGAAAAAAAATATATATTCAGAAAGATAATCACAGAAATTGTGTTCAAATCCATCCACTGATGCCATTATATCATAAGTTATCATAACTGCAAGAATAAAAAAATGGAAGGAAATTAGGTAGGGCAGCTTAATTATAAATTGAAACTGTATTTTGCTTTAGTAATTATTACAATTGTAAACCTTTGAGTAATGGCTTTTCTTTCATAGCTGGTTAAGACAAATGTCTATAGTGTCAGTTAAATGGTACATTTTATTTGCCTCTTTAAGGACTGTTTCAGTATGTGGTCTAACATTTAAACATGCCAACTAACAGAAGTAATTCACAATGGACTTACTGGAAAGTACTGCAGATATAGTAAATGGCAGACATTTTTAATATCAGAAATGGCAACCAGTTTTAGGGGGGGGGTCGGCAAATAGTGCACTCAGTATTTTGATGTTGACAAGACTAAAAGGCTGTTGGATTTGAACTCTGCACTGTGTTCTGGATTCCTAATTCCAGTGCCAAAAGTTCAATGCAACTTTGGTTGGTGATGCACTCCTGCATGGTGTCCTTCAAATTAGATGTTAGATTGAGGTTGCATCTGCCTGTGGTTATAGCAGTCAATGTGGATATTAAAGATCTCAGAACACTTTGTTGTTGAGGACCAGGAAAAATGTATTTTCATGATTATACAATATGCATTTAATACATATTTTCTATGTCTAGAATAAGCATAAATTATACCTCATATCCAGCACAGCACAAAACATGTATAGCGTACACTATATCCTACAGTGTCAGAAAAAAATGATGATATAAAACTCCACTTACTGTTATTTATTTTTATTTATATACTTTGCTAAATATGTTGCCCATCAATATCAGGTCCCATTGTCAGTGAAGGGATGGGAAAGCTATCTGGTTAAGTGGCATGCTTTGACTCACAGTGTAGGGTAAACAGACACAGAAGCAAACAAACCCAGATCTGTAAGATGATGTCGATTAGTAGTTCAAGCTTTCAGTCCCTTGCGTTGAACTGCCAGACATTACATACACATCATTTTTTTTTCAAAACCCACAACACATGCACTAATGCCACATTCAATAATAAACCTCAGTATTCCTTTCTATCCCCATGTACCTGTCTCCCTTTCTTCAATCGGATCCAGCTTTTTTCTTATAAAACAGTTCATCAAATATTGCCACAAAGAAATATCAAACACAGGCATTCCAGTGATAAATTGAAGAAAGGGAAACATTTGCATGTCATACTTTTAAGCCATGTCCCTTATTCCCTTTATCTAATATTTATACAGTTTAGCCAAAGATTCCAATGAAAAAAAGTAAAGCAAATTATTAGGAGTAATCCTAGATCACAACTTAAAGTCTGACCACCACATCAATTGCATTTTATCTAAAACAGTCGAGAAGTTCAACATGCTCTCTAAATCCAATCCTTATTTAACAAAAAAAGCACAGCTAGCAATTGAAGATATACTTTTACTTTTTTCAGTCATATTATATGCATTGTAAATTCTAGCATTCAAACTGACAGTTACACAAGCAACAAGAGTTATACTAAAACTGCAACAGTTTTAGCCAACCTTATAAACAAGATACATCATTGTACAATAATACAGTAGATCGACTAGTTAGAATTTCATCACACCTTAACATTCATGCATCAAACAATTGTGTGGTAGTTGTTAATTTTACCCCAGCATATAACTCACCTTGGCAGCTTAGATCTAAAAAGAGAATCACACATTTTGTAGCAAAATCAAATAATCACTATGCAGTTTCCCACTGCTCAGCATTTGTTACTAAATTATGCAACTCAACCCACTCCCTCACCCCACAACTGTGGCCAGAATCAAAGTGTAAAGTATTGTATTTGAAAAACAAAGGAACTAAATAAACTCTACCTGAAAGTGCCTAGGTACAGAACTCTGACTACATTTCTAAGATAATATTCTTTGTCACTTAACCAAAATGTCAGTTTGTATGTATAAATTAATATACAAATACAAATTCTGATCTAATACTGTATCTTCTCATATTATTTTCTGTTCCTAGACGACTATAAGGATTCCTTACTGCACTTTGATATATTTGGCAGGTCGACATGATGATTTAACACAAATGCAAATCCTGCTTAAGCATGACATTTCCTGTTTCTTTTCTTTTATATTTTTTCTTTCATCACGGTTTTCATATGACACTGCTACAATTCTTTTCAAGTAACACGCATCAATATATTTTTTTCTAACAATCATGAAATAAAATGGCTCAATGATTGGGGCTGGCTAAACACATAACTCTACAGGCTATGTAAGGAGAAGCTCAAGGGTGCCGATTCTGGTATCCATCCACCAGTCCATCTTGGCCCGCATCACCTGACACACTTTTCAATTAGCCAACTAGGCAGACCCCTCAATGCCAGCTTCAAAAAGGTAGTCTTCATACTCTTTGTTCTTAGTTATGGCTTAAGAGACAACAAGTGAGTCCCTAGAATGCATTCAGCAGGATGATTTTAGTCATCCTGCAGTAAGGCTGTACTGAGGACCACAAGGAACTCTTTTGTGGGTTTGTGGATAGATGCAGGATGTCATGGCGACCAGTTCATGTCTACCTGTACCACAACCGACCATAAAGAAAATGAGAGTAAATGGGAGAAAAAGGCAAGTGTACATAAGCATGTGAGCTACAATATAATGCCATATTACACAACCACAAAAGTTACTCTGCATGTACTTCAAGCAGCTGACAGCCTGGCTTGTATTCAGTGGTAAGCCAACTAATTTGTGTCAGTAATGGCACAATTGTGCAGCGGTAGTGCTGTTGCCTCACAGCAAGAGGTTCTCTGGTTTGATTTTCGGCTGGAGTACCTTCTGTGTTGAGTCTGCATGTTGTCCCTGCATTCATGTGAGTTTTCTCTGGGTACTCGGGTTTCTTCCCATGCTACAAAGACATACACCAAAAGCATTTCTCCCTGGGCATCTGCTGAAAATTGGCTTTGTTCCAAGATGGACTTTCCCAGTAAACCAATATTAAATAAATAAGAAATCTCATGTGGTACTACAAAACAGAACCATAACAGAAACACAGCAGCATATTCCTGGCAAAGACAAAAAAAGTGTATCTATAAGGGATATAGAACAATGCTAATGCAACACAAACCATCTTACAAAAAAAAAAAAAAAAAACAGTAGTGGTGTGTTTCTCTCTCTCAATCTCTCTCCTGTGACTACCCTCACCTTCCCATTGGAGGAGAATGGCTGGTTGGCAATTCCGCTGTTCATTCTACTTATGTTGCCATTGTTCACCACACTGAGAGACAGCAGTGGCTCAATTCAGCTCTCCTGCAAGCTGCTATTATGCAGCTTTATATGGTGGACCTTCATATCCGACAAGCAGGCACTCTTTGTGGTCTTTATGCAGAAAGCACAGAAAATCTTGTAGTCATTCTTTCATCAAGCTGAAGTCTTTTTAAAGGTAGTGCCTGATAAAGCCTTGACCACTCTGCAGGTATGACCAGATGAAAATGTGCAGATATGGTTCATGGCAACTTATCATTGACAGTATGTGATGAGCATTGCTGGGTAACATGACAACTTACTAAGCTGGGCATTAATCTTTACGTTACTCAATGGGTTGCCAACTGGCTTACTGACAGAATCCACACTGTAAAAATAGCCGACTCCAAATCCAGCTCCAGACAAGTGACAAGTGGAAAACCTCAGGGTTCAGTCCTGGGACCGCTCTTGTTTGGCATCTACTTCTCTGAAGTAGAGGCCAACACTAAGGGACTCTGGCTAACAAAGCTCACAGATGACTGCAAACTGGGAGCCATTATTGAATCCTCAAATGATGTGGATATTCTACAAAAGGGCTTTACAGAAACAGATGCTTGGAGCCAGAGCCATGGGCACAAGCTTAATGCCAAGAAATGTATAGTTATCCCCTTTGGGAAAAAACATGTACCCATGAATTATCACATAGGTGGCAGTACACTAAACACTGAAAGTGTGATAAGAGACTTAGGGACATAGCTGGACAGTGGTCTCACCTATGATAACCACATCACCACAACAGTCAGGAAATCCTTCTATGTGGCACACTTCATCACTAAGGGCTTTTCATCCAGAAAAAAGGAGGTCATTGTCCCACTGTACTCATCCCTCATTAGACCCATTATAGAATACAATGCCCCATCTGGTATGTACTTCTCAAGACATCTGCAACAACTGGAAAGGCCGCAGAAATACCTCACTAAAAGAATCACAGGCCTAAAGCAGATGCTCTATGCTGACCATCTAAAAAAACTCCAGCTATACTCTGTCACATATCGTCTACTCAAAGGCGATCTCTGCTTAACATACAAGGCCATGTCAAACCCAGAGCTGATGGACATGCTACACTTAAAGAAATCCCAATCCCTCAGAGCCACATGCTCCAGGGATCTAAACCTTGTCATCACAATGAACAAAACATGCTGGAGGTATAGGTTCCTGACCCAGAGACTCCCCAGACTCTGGCATAGACTGCCCATACATGTCAAGCAGAACGCCTCTTTGGCCATCTTCAAAAGGAACCTTGATGATTGGATGGGAGATAGGCATTTCACCCCGGGGATCACGTCAGTCGCCCTGCTAGACAGGGGTCCAGAGAAGTAAATATCGTGGGAAGAAATAGCCAGGGAATTGCTATGGCTAGGCTTGTATAAAATGTAGGGCCTATAGTCTAGTACCAGCCTATGAACCATTAATAGTTTCCAGACAACTTTGCTTAGCAAAATGCCATAGACCACACACTCAATAGGAGTAAGCTATTGACTTGTGTTCAGGAAGGCATGGGCCTTGTGGCACAGATTAGGGCTGTTAACACATTGGGTTATGTGAGATTCAGAAATATTCAAACTGTATTGCCACATTTACATAAAAAAAGCATTACAAGGCCCATGTCATTGCAGTAGGACATGTGGTCACCATTGTGATGATACCTGTATTATAGCAAGCAACTGCAAACAATACAATTATGGAATATAAGGCAACCGAACTGTAGACAGGTGTTTTGGCAACAGAGTTCAGGCATACAGCAGTCATGCATAGGGCAGACACGGATCAGAGATATGTATTGGTTTGGTATAGAGGAAGGTGTTGCAACTGAAGTAAGACTGACAGATGCTGCAAGGGTGGTGGTGGATGACACTATACAATGGACATGACATGGCTGTCCACAGCCCACCTTTTGGAAACCACATTGCTAAGTACTGCTGTACAGGATGTGAGAGGATAGTAGCACAGACTGGAGGTTGAGAAGGGACTGATGCAAGGAAGGGTGTGGGCAAGTGATTCAGGCCTGGTTAATGGTGCAGGCTGTAGAGATAAGCAGCTGATGGTCTGCTAAAAGGTCCTAAGGGCCATAGCCCACAGTTCAGGCCTCAGTCTCTGTGATCTACAGCCTGCATGTTGCAAACTGTGTTGTACATACAGTGCCACCACTTGATATACTGTTGTATCCTGAACTGTGCCACTGCTGTATAAAAGGCCTATCACATTTCACATGCACAGCAGCAGCATAAACAGTGGCCATGGTGGAGGAGAGTGAGCATGTCTGTAAATGTGCAGTAATCATACCTCATCTCATATGAGTGCAGGTACTGAAATGTGACCAAGGGAGCAGCAGTGGCTGGAGAAGTTCAACCCAGTAGAGTTAGAGGTGATTGATCCTAGATACATTACACACCAATAGCAGGCAGATGCTGGATAAGGACAAGGGTAAGAAACAATTCTGGAATCAAGGGGATGGTGCAGTGGTGTAGTAGTTAGTGTTGTCATCTCACAGCAAGAGGTTCTCTGGTTCTATTCTTGGCTTGGATGCCTTCTGTGTGAAGTCTGCATGTCCTCCCTGTGTTTGTGTGGGTTTCCTCTGGGTGCTATGGTTTCCTCCAATGTTAAAAAAGCCATGTGTCTGGAGCATGTCTCCCTGGGCATCCACTGAAAATTGACTCTGTCCAAGTCGGACTTTCCTGGTAAACAAATGTTAAATAAATACAAATTGTCAGGGCTTGGTGCATGATGTCAATGCTATGGGTGGCCATAACCTGACGGCAGTGAAAGTCCTGCATGCATGGACCATGTTGCTTGCCTTTGCAAAGTGCAGAATGGCTACAGGTAGAACATCACCTACAAGCGCACCCTCACATTTTTTTTTACTTGGTCTGGTAAGATTGAACATACATACTTATACGAGGAGGAGGCCTGGATGTGTGGGCCAGGACTAGTGGTGATGCCACATGTGCCTGTCTGTCTGGATCACACCAGGTTTATATGTTCATGTGCCAGTACCATATGTCTCACTATTACCCATCAATGTGTCTGTCCTCTAAGCACAACACGGATGGATTTGCCACAACTTGCATGACAATGTATGCATGTGTTCTTTAACTTTGTAGACTTGTGGGATGCATTAGTTTGTGTGACAGGCATACCTCTCAACTGTCCAGATTTTTGCAGGATGTCCAGATTTTTAAAATCTGTGTTTTTCTGGCAAATCACTGGGATGATCTGAGAATTGAAATCACTAAATAATGGCATACATTTGAGGTTCATTCTTCAAATCCTTCAGGAAATGTATGTTAAAACAAATCCTGTTACTCTAGCAACTTTTTAAGTTTATAATAGCAATATTTAAAATTGACTACTATTTTTAGGCCTTTGTTCCCCAATTTTTGTTGGGCTTTGTCCAGATTTCTTGCACTAAGAGGTTGAGAGGTATGGTGCCAAGAATGTTGGAATTTTCATATATATTTCACAGTCATCACAATTCTTTCTTTCTTTCTTTCTCAGCCTTCATGGATCACACTGGTGTGGGTCAAGCATAACTAGACAGCCTTTGTGAATGCCACGGGCATGGGTCAAGCATAACTAGACAGCCTTTGTGAATGCCACGGGCATGGGTCAAGCATAACTAGACAGCCTTCGTGAATCCCACGGGCATGGGTCAAGCATAACTAGACAGCCTTCGTGAATCCCACGGGCATGGGTCAAGCATAACTAGACAGCCTTCGTGAATCCCACGGGCATGGGTCAAGCACAACTAGACACGGGCATGGGTCAAGCACAACTAGACAGCCTTCGTGAATCCCACGGGCATGGGTCAAGCATAACTAGACAGCCTTCGTGAATGCCACGGGCATGGGTCAAGCATAACTAGACAGCCTTTGTGAATGCCACGGGCATGGGCCAAGCATAACTAGACAGCCGGACCCCCACGGGCATGGGTCAAGCATAACTGAATCCCACGGGCATGGGTCAAGCACAACTAGACAGCCTTCGTGAATCCCACGGGCATGGGTCAAGCACAACTAGACAGCCTTTGTGAATCCCACGGGCATGGGTCAAGCATAACTAGACAGCCTTCGTGAATCCCACGGGCATGGGTCACGGGCATGGGTCAACATGGGTCAAGCATAACTAGACAGCCTTCGTGAATCCCACGGGCATGGGTCAAGCACAACTAGACAGCCTTCGTGAATCCCACGGGCATGGGTCAAGCATAACTAGGAAGGACATTCCTGATAATGGTGACAAGTTGTGTAAAACACAGATGGGCACCACAGTGACACTGACCCCAACAATAACAGTGGAAGGTGCAATAATATCCACATTTGCTGATATGGTTGTGTTGAGCATCAGTCACAGTGTATCCCCTGTGATTAGGGAAGGCTAGCCCATCTATGGCAGCACATCACAGGGAGTCCAGTTGTCATCTTCAGACTCAACTGCAGTGGGTGGTGCTACCTCTGTGACTAGCCCAACCACTCAGCTGCATGTCTCATGACCACATCTACCTCCCATAACCCATCCACCCCTACATCTGTGTTAACATGATTGTTCTCTGACACAGTGATCCAATGAAATTTTGAAAATGATGATGACATATACAAAGAAAAAGTGATTTGCTTCAACAGTTGGATTAGTAGTTTGTGTCATTTGGTATGCCTAGTTTCTGTCAACATGTTAAAATGACTGACAATAATACTTGTTTTGCAAAGAATGACCTGTGGTTCTCATCCCATGACTTTTGTAGACTGCTAATGTTCTTGCTGCCCTCACAGTCCTTTTTTTATGTAGAGTCAAGCAAATGGACATCCCAAATAGCAGATAAATATATAGCCATTTCCATCTCTAAATCAGACTATATCAACATGTCTCTTCTCAATGCAAAAAGTCTTAACAATAAGTTGCCTGATTTTGTTGCTTTCTTGCAATTTGAACAGATGCATGTTTATGCAGTTAGCGATGTTTTGTTTCAACATAAAGGCAGGACCCCCTTCAAACCTAAGTTTTGCAGCTATCATGCATTCCAGCCTGATGGGAACTGTGGTAGCATTTCCATCTTTGCCAAATCCTACATCACCTCTAGATAGACTCACGGAGATCCACAAACTGAACACATTACACTCTAACTATGAAAAAGACAAATTATTAACAACATTCTCCATGTTCTCTGCTAACCACATAAAGTTCCTAAATGTATGTGAACAATTTGTTGCCAAAAAAAACTTTGTAGTGTTAGATTTTGACTACCCCCCAAAAAAATGGAATAGCTATACCTCCAAAATCAGGCATACCCAGAGATTCAACAAATAAAGGTTCCTTGTAACACATTGTTATAATTATAGAACATAATATTTTTCACGTAACAGCAACTAATATAGCCATTGCATGTATCACCCCCTAGTTTCTCCATTCTTTCTTTAGTCTGTCCTTAAACTTGTAATGCCGTGTTTCAAAATCTCTAAACCCCCTTTACTTCCAGTAGGTGCAGCAGCCTTTATGCAGCCATTGACATGGCTGCACAGAGCTTCTGAAAGCAATTCAGCAAAGGTTGCTGTATTCTTGGGGCTTGGAATGGCATTTAATTTTGACAAACTATTATTTCATAAAAGGTAGCTTGCCTTCAAGTAGTTCCTAACTGTTATTGGTTTTACTGCAGTTTACAGAGATGGTTTTGATTTTGAAGGAGACGACATTATGGTCAGACCATACCAGGAAGGATGAAACATTCTGTCATATTTGTGAGTACAAGGTCAAGTATCTTTTAGCCTCTAGTGTGTGTATTAGTATTTGGTCAAGGGTGTTGTATTTTTGAAATCCAGGAATCTTGTTGCCTGTAGTTTGAGGATGTGTAGGATTCCCAGTCTATAGAGGGGTAATTAAAGTCTCCCATGAGTAGAGTATTTGGTTGGATAGTATTTGTTTCAATAAGTCCAAGTATGTATTGTGAGCTTCTTGGGACATGAAGGATGGCTTAGATATGGTTTGGGATTTGGTCTATTGTGATCTGCAAATAGAAAAACTCCAGCATGTATTCTTGTTTGACCAATGATGCTTCCTGTTAATCTATAGCAAGACACCTCCACCTTTAGCCCTTGTCTGTGCAGCTACTGCATTATAAGTGTAGAAGATAATGAAGCCTTGCACTGTTGGTGTACTCTCTGCTACTGTAAACCATGTCTCAGTAACTGCACTGGTGTCTATATTCTAGAGTGTGAGGAGGGCTTGGAGGGAGAGTATTTTTTTATTTAGGTTCCTGACATTAAACACTAGCACCTAGAGGTTGAGTTGAGTTGATCTTGCTATGTTGGTAGGTCTGTCAATCTGGGATTGTCTACAAAAGGCATTATAGGGGTGTATAATGTTTTAGCCAGTATTTGAAAGCCTACAAGGGCCAGGTGCAGACCATACTTTTCAAGGAAATGTCATCTGCTAACCATGTCCTCCCAAGATGACAAATATTGGATCCCCTTAGAATGATGCCAGAAAGAAAAACAATTGCTAAAATCAATAATCTTTTGTTCAGATTGTGGCATCATCCTCAGTGATGGTGATATACTGGTCAAGGCCACTCTCATGCCAACTTGAGACACATAGTCTGAAAGCTCCATAATTTCTCTCAATATAGGCCAGGAAGGTGTGCCTTATGTCATTCACACCTACATGTACTATGATGGAATTATACTGCTACCTGTGATGTAATGACTTGAGTGAATGCATGATTTGGTGGATCCTGACAGCAGATAAGCAACTAACTGTTATCTTCTTGTTCCACCTGTTTAGAAGGGTATCAGCATGTCTTACAATGGAGTCCTCTATGATGACAGTCTTGGGATGGGTGTTTGCTTGCCTTAGGGGCTTAGTGTTTGGGACTTTATTGAGAATAACTGTATGTTTGGTGGTAGGTGTTGTTTTTTTCTGAGTACCTTTGAGCTTGTTGAGGCATAGTTTGCCAACGGGTGGTCTAGGCAATCTTTGTTGTTTAGGAGATTGCTTTTATGTGCCTCAGCATAGATAGGTCTATGCATGTACTGTGTGTATTGTAAGAAGGGTGTTGTGTTTGTGTGGTTTCAACAACATGAAATGTGCTTGTATACAAGAGTTTAACCTCCAGTTTCATTGAGTAGGTACACATCTCACATATTGTATCTGTTTCTTTAAGGATTGAAAGTTGTCAGAAAACATGAGAAAATTACTACATTGTGTCAAGATGTCCATACCCATTAAGCTGACTACAGAGAAGTTAGGAAACTGCATATCTATGCTGTCCAGTCCTTTAACTGGTGAGTTATGAGAGAGTGGTGTATTGGGATTAGAAGGCGATTAAGGGTGCTTTGTTTGTGCAGACTAATAAGGGTGATTTATTGGAGAGATTATGCTAAGAAGTACTAAATTCTACTAACTTTAATGTTTACATAACAATGAATTCTACAAAATATATCAATATTGACACTTGAAGTTCAACTAGCTGCTCTACACTTGTCGGCATGCAAGGTATTTGGACTATATTTAGTGCTTTACAGGGTATGGATTTATTTATTTATTTCATTTTTACATTTGTTAACTGGGAAAGTCCAACTGGACACAGGTCCATTTTCAGTGGAAGGACATTTCAAGGCAGTATTATACCAGTAACAGAGAGGGGAAGAGCATTTTGCTACAAAAATACAATGAAATGCACAAATAAATGTAGGAAACATTAACAATCAATCAAAATAATTTAAGCAAGTGCAATTTTCCAATCAAAAGTACTTAGCTTTGCCTGGATGGCACTGGATACAAGTAAAACACTTCTGGATCACAGGCTAGGGTGCCAGGCCTTGCTGGGCTCTGGGATAATGAGCATGTGACAACATGTAGTAAAGGAGGTATACTCAAGAGAAATACTGTTTTACTGGGTGGGCACTCAGTGCCACGGATCTATGCAAAACAATGGGTGGGAAGAGTGCTTAAATAGCTTATCCAACAGAAAATAGAAATGAAACGGGAGGGAGAGACTTTGTAAATCAGATTTCCATAGGCTGTGGAGGTGCTACCTTATAAAAACACAACAGGAAAAGTGTAGGAAGATTGGGAAAAATTTCAAGGAAGAACCAGGATTCCTGTAGAGGGATCAAATGCAGCTAATATTGAAGCTCTTTCAGAAACATTAGCTTAATGTCTCAGTAGGGGATGAGGCAGATACCACACAGAGCAGGGGAACAGAAAGCCCTAGAATGCAACATTAAGCAGGTAAATTCTAAGCAGAATATAAAACTGTAGTGGCAAAAGTGTAAAAGCACTGATGCACAAGTCCTGCAGCAGAAAAAAATACTCTCAATATTGATATTTACAGTAGTTTAAGGCACCAGACTGCATTGTTTATGAAAAAAATGACTAAATAAGACTACAATATGGCAGTAGTACATAGTTCTGCCACAACTGTGAATAAAAATAAAAGAGTAAGTCCAGCAGGGTTGAAAAACAGCTAGTTTTTACATGTAATACTACTTGTGAACCTATAAGTGCAGTATAAAGTAGAAACACAATCTGCCCACAACTGCAAATTAAACTGCAAGAATAATGCCCTAGAACTGACTTAAACTGTAAACGGTTTGAAACATTTTTGGTTTCAGTCTATGACAAAATAACCATAAGCTACTTATGGGGTAATCTGGAAACCTAAATAGAGTGCAGCAAATCGTGCTGGCAAATTAAATTAGGGTCTTATGACCCGCCAGGTTTAAATAACAAAGGTCATTATTAGCTGCATGTTGAAAAACAAGGGTAGAGACTCTAATTCAGTTTACGATATTGTTGCTTTTATTTGATATTATGATAATACTAGTTTTGATTATTGATTTCAATAATGTCATGCCTTAAATGGGGGGGTTATTGCTATGAACCTGACCTTTCAGCATGATTACATGGACAGGCGCAAGTTTGATGTCTTAAGTGTTTGCCGTAGGGTACTTTTTGATTCTGAAGAAGTCTTAACTTGTTTTAGATGAATGTGCTGAATCAATTTTTGTATTACCTGCATTACATTGTATTTTTTATTAAAAAAGATAGTCTCTTGTCTCTTGTGTTCAGTCTTACTTTTTTAAATGTGGTCATTATATTTCTTAACCATTGCTGCCAACTGAAGATGACTTTGCAATCACTGATTTACACCAATGCCCTTTTCTTGCCAGATGGAAGTCTACTTTTGAATGTAATGTTGTGACTGTGTTTTTTGATGAATCATGCATTGGTCTGCATTGTCATTAATCAGAAGGAATTCTAGAATGGACACTCCTTCTTTATTACTTTCCCCCCATCTACAATCTGCCCACAATTGCAAATTAACCTACAAGACTAATGTTCCAGAACTGGCTTAAATTGTAACTGCTTTGAAATATTTTTGGTTTCAGTCTATGAGAAAATAACCAAGGACGACTTATAGGGTAATTTGAAAAACTACCTAGAGGCAGTTCTCTTATCACATTATTTCTATTCAGACACGTGTACTCATGTCTCCCATATCAACACCAACTCATGTTCTCCTGGTTTATTTTTTAGGTTCCTGAATGCATTCTTTCTTTCACCTTCATGAACCTGCTGTGAGACATAGGCTGTGATTATGAATATTGCTCTGTCTTTACACTGGGGTCTGCTTGTCAAGACTCTATCACCAATTCTGATAAGAACTAATACTAATTCTGTTCAAATCTGTCACACTATTCTGTGAGTGTGTGTCTGTGTGTGTGTGTCTGTGTGTGTGTGTCTATATATATATATATATATATATATATATATATATATACACACACATATGGGTCCACTTCTAAATCGTGAATGCTCATAATCTTAAAATTCAAAATACTGAGTCCAAAATCTTGAAAGTTCAAAATACTGAAAACTCAAAATACTGAATTTTATAATATTTAAAAAACAGAGTACACCAACACTTACAATATTCCAGCACAACTACATAACAAAACATATTACTCTTCTCCAACTATAAGCAGGGGGGCAAGCCCCCATGCACCCCCACACCCCCTGGTACTTAAATATATCAACTCCAAAATTGAACTCCACAGAGGAAAAGGGCAAACATACCACTATGTGCTTCATGACTGCCTGTTGGAACCTTAGTCATGTTCCCTTTTAATTTGTCATACAACAACATAACTCATCTTAGTGTAGCAAAGTGCGATCCCGGAGTTGATATAGTTAAGTAGTAGGGATTGTGGGGGGTGCAGGGGTACTTGCCCCCCTGCTAATAGTTAGAGTAAACTAATATGCTTTGTCTTTATTTGTTTCTCTATGTACTTCTGGTGGAGTATAGTAAGTGCTAGTATCCTGTAGTTTTTTTGATATTATGAAATTTAGTATTTTGAGTTTTCAGTAGTTTGAACTTTCAAGATTTTGGACTCAACATTTTGAATTTCTAGATTACCTGGTACCCCCTGGCTCCACTATATACATACGTATATATGTAGGTGTATGACACCCGATGAAAAGGACACAAATCTGACAGCTCTTTGGTCAACACACACAGATGGTCAACAGCTGTGCAAGACTGACAATCTCTGGGTAGGGAAATATTCCCCTTTCCCCAGGACTCTGCCATCTCAAAGTTAGTATATATATTTATTGGGGGTTGTAGGGATTCCCCCCTCATGAGGGGTAAATGGATATATCCCCCTTGCAAAAACACTTGCCATGGGTATAGTTCACTTAAGGGGAATCCCTGGAGTAAGCACAGAATTTGTTGATGTTTGTTAATTTAATATTTTTACATCAGTCTATGGCATTTGTCATTGTGTCAGTTCGATAAAGTGTCCAACACCCATATATCTGTGTGTGTTTATTGTAGTATTTCATCTCAGTAGTACTCACAGAAGAAGTAGTCACAGATATATACTGTGGGTTAGTAATTGCAGCTACACTCTTTATCATCAGTTTTTCAAGATTCATTATGGGTTTATTTAGCATGGAGGTGCACAGACAAGTGCTCTTCTTGGCAAAACAAGCAGAAACAGAATGCTTACGTACTCCTCCACTCAAATTTTCTGGAGAATTCTCCTTAGAAAACCATCTAGAGTTAAAACACACATCTTACAAACCTTTAAAGATGATGTTCAAAACTCCAATTAATCTATGAAAGCCAGAAGGCAGTGAACTTGCCCAGATAGTGTCCTTGAGAGTGAAAACTTCAAAAACAAATTTAATAACTAAATAAAATGAAGGAAAACCAAAATATGTTATCATGCATGATACACACAACTTGTACTCACCCAGTCTGCAAGGCAGCTGCCCCTAGCAAAGTGATGATGTCATTCTGTGAGCTGCAGTAGTGGGAAGGAAGCTGACACTGTAATGGCCAAGAAAAAAAAACTCAAGCAATAAAATAAAACACAAAGTTAGCCTCCAACAAAGGTAATACTTAATGAATAATGCATTTATTTGTTAAATATTACTCTTGTCTGAATGTCTTTTTTGCTTATTTTTTTAAGATTTACTTTTCACTAGGGATAGTCTTAACATTGAGCTGAATTAAAGTATTTCTGAGCAAGTCTCTGTTCAAGCGTTTAATACATTAGTTTGCTGTTTCTGGATTACTGACAATGTGTCACTTAGTTTTACTTCAAGACATGCTATGGCATATGTAAGATTTTCTGCAAACATACCATTAAAACCTCATTTTCTTTCCAAGTCTTCAGCCCAAGTATGTGGTATATCTGTTTGGGGCTTCTTATTCCCATTTGTCTCACTTTGTAAGTTATTTATTTACTGATTTATTAGCCATTTGTTAACCAGGGTATTCCATTGAGCCATAAAGAGCCCATTTTCAGTGGAGGCCTGGGGAGAAAAGCTTTGCATTAATACAACGATTGCACATTAACAGAAATGTTGTAGCAACCAGAAAAGTTAATACAATTCATATAGAGTTATACACACAATGTAATATGTAGAAAAGATATAACATTTGTAGACTTTATACAAACAAGATTCAGAAGAGTTATACAATTCACAGTAAAGAAGTCTTACACACAATGTTATCTGTACAGAAAGTACAAAACATATCTAGACTTTATTATTACTATGATACAAGGATAACATATTAGCTAATGGTAAGCCTTGCCATTGAATGTATAGTCATAAAGTGGAGAATTTTCATGGAGGATGGTTAGCAGAGGATTGAGAGCAGGAGTATTTCCAGGAAGAGTGTAGAGAAGAGTGTAGAGAAGACTTTAAGGTGGCATGGCTGTGGATAGTTACAAGGGATGGTGGAAGGGCATTGCACTTTTTGGCGAGAGAGAAAGAGAAGATAAGCTGTTTGGGTGAATGCTTTGGCTTGTACACCAGGAGGAGGTTTACGTTCTCAGATTTAGGGGGTCTACTGCGAATGTAGGAGGTAAATATGGAACTAAGGGATGGGCAGTCAGAGGGGTTAAAGATACATTTGTGGGTGGTGGTAAGTTGTAGATAGTCTAGGTCGTTTGGAAGTTCAAGCCAATTTAAATACTGGAGAGACTTACAGTGGTGGGAGGAGTGTCTTGAGTTAGTTGCGAATTTGGATATCTTGTTGTAGCAGGCTTCTAGTTTGGCTGTTAGGGAGGATTGGAGGTTGGTCAGTATTGGTGAACTGTACATGAGGGAGGGGATCAGGTAGGTGGATGCTATTGTTTTTCTAAAGGAGTGGGTTTGGTATTGGTAATTCCTGTATATCAATCCCAGTTTTTGACTTTTTTTTTTTTTTTTTAATATTTTGTTATTTTGTGATTATCAAATTTTAGTTGTTCGTCTATAACTACCCCAAAGAGTTTTGTGTGGGGGACAATTTCAATTTGGAATTGGTTTTGGCTATATATTTTGAAAGTCTCTTTGGGTGTTAAGGTAGATTTTGATGGGATGAAGATCATGATTTTTGTTTTGTTTGCGTTCAGGGTCAGGTGGGTAGTTTTCATCCAATCTTCAGTGTTGGAAAAAGCAGATTGTGTTTTGGCTACCAGATCTGGGATTGAGTCCGCTGAGCAGATGACTGTAGAGTCATCTGCGTATTGAATTATGTCGGCATTGGGGATAGAGGAGCGGAAGTTATCGATAAAGATGTTGAATAATAAGGGTCTAAGTACTGAGATGTGAGGCACTTCAGTAGGGGTGTTGAGATAGGGTGAGTAAGAATTTTGCATTTTGACTGCTTGTTGCTTGTCAGAAAGGTAGCTAGAGAACCAATTTATTGTAGTGGGAGAGAGATAGAAGTGAGAGTGTTGTGATAGTAGTAGGGGTGGGAAACGGTATTGAAGGCCTTTGAGATGTCTAGGAGTATGGTTGCAACAGTTTTTCCTGAGTCATGGGCCTTGTTTACTGTATTGAGGAATGATATAAGGACAGTGGTAGTGCTATGACCTGGTTGAAAGCTGTGCTGGTATGGAGATAAGAAGTGGTTATTTGAAAGATGGGGCATGATTCGGGAGTGGATACAGTTTTCTAGTATTTGGAGATTGGGAGAGGATGGCAATAGGGCTGAAGTTGATTATATCATGATTTTTTTTTCACCCTTGTGTAGAGGGAGAATATAAACTTTTTTCCACAGATTGGGTACATAAGATTCCTGTATGGATCTATTAAGCAGGATGCAGATAAGGTAAGCGATGGCATTAGCGGCTATCTTTAGGAAGGTGGGTGGAAGATTGTCAGGAGCATTAGAGCAGGGTTTAAGATTTAGGAGTAATCTTTTTACATTTGTGGTGGAGAAGGGATGTAGTGTAAGGTTGGTGTGAGGGGAGGGGTGGAGGTCAGTGGAGGGAGGGGAGTGTTGGGATGTTAGGGAGGGGGAGGGGTAGTTGGGGGAAGAAGTGTTATTCGTATTGCTAGTGTTAGGAAAGGAGGCGGTGATATCAGCTATGCAGTTTATGAAGAAGGAGTTAAAAAGGGATGCTATTTCTAGGGGATATTTGTCTGGGTGTGGGCTTGGATTTTCCTTGGTACCTGGGTTAAGGAGGGAGGAAATGGAATTCCAGATTTTTTTTGGTTTTAGATTGTGGTAGGATTGAAGTTTTGTGTAGTATGCTTGTTTATCCTTGTGGACTAGTTTCTTTACTTGGTTGCGGAGTTGTGTAAAGATCAAGAGGGAGTTTTCTTTTTTGTTTTTCCTGTAGGACTTCAGGGTTTTTTCTCTAAGGTACATGAGCGCCTTAGTGGGTTTGGTCAGCCAAGAGGCAGGGTGGCTCTTTATTCTCTTTATACAAATTGGTACTTGTTGGTTTAATGTGTTGATGAAGGTAGTGCTGAAATAATCAACGGCGTTTTCTAGTGGGAGTGTTTTTAGGATGTTCCAGTTTATAGTGTGGAGGGTTTTGGAGAAGAGTAGTGGGTTGAAGTTTGTTAGGTTGAGAGCTTTCTTATAGTGGTGTAGGAGTTGTAGGGAGCTTGAAGACCCATGGATGTATTCGGGGAGGTGGTCACTTAGGGCATCAGGTATGTTGCCTGCATCTGATATTTTGTTGGGGTAAGTGACAAGTACCCAGTCCAGAGTGGACCTAGATTAACTCTATCAGGTACTTCAAAAGGGTTGTGTTACTTAGCAAGACATTTGTTTTTGTGGTAATGGTTATTAAATACAAGCATTTTGTTCCCTGTGTGAAACTTTCTTCAAGAAGCATTTTTTTGTATGGCCTCTGTTGGGTTTCTTGGGTTCTTTCCACATATTCTCTGACAATAAGCATTACATCTCATAGCCTGTAATGTAGTTCAGACCACTATTTGAGTACAATGCTCCCTTCTGTCTGTACCTCACCAGACAACTGCAGCAACTGGAGAAAAAACAGTGCTTTATAACTGGGAGAATGCAGGTCCTCCAAACATCACATACATGGAAAGACTACAAAGCCCATCACTGTACTCAGTATAATACAATCTGCTGAGAGGTGACCTATGCCTGACCTACAGAGAAGTCTCAGACCCTGTCCTACTGAGAGTGCTGGACATTGACAAATTAAATGGGACACGAATAATTTGCCCCAGGGTTCTCAACCTAGCCTTTGACATAAATAGAATATGCTGGGGAGACAGATATATCCCCCAGTGACTCACACTCCTCTGTAATAGGCTCCCACTTTGTGTGAAACTGTGCTCCTCAATGACCCTGTTCAAGTGCAACCTTCACTACTGGTTCGGTGATTGTAAAGTCACCTCTGGGGAGGCATCTATGTACCTCATAGACAGGCCCAGTTGTTGCTTCTCATCAAATCCCTCTGCTAACAGTGGCCATCTAAATATGCTTAATAAGGGTACTTGTGTTTTTACACAGCTAGGCTTCTACTACCTCCTGTATAGTGATAACAATGTACTCCTAAAACTTACGAATAAAATATATGAGAGAAGCAAGTATACAATGAATCTAGAATAAATGGTCCCTCTCTCTCTCTCTCTCTCTCTCTCTCTCTCTCTCTCAGGCAACAACAAACCAGATATCAAACAGGTTGTGAGCACACACACTTTACATCCTCAACAAACCAAATGCACAGAATATAAACCCACATACACAGAGGTACTCATTAGAAGCTTACCAAAAGAGCAGAGACTTCACAAATGCAAACCTTCTGTACACATTACAGTTCCAGTGGAACCCACTACACATAAAAACAAACACATCAGCATCTCACCCATTAAGCCCTTAAGATGAAACATCTCAAAACCAATATCTTTGTCCTAGGTGAATCCATATTGAGACACACATACGTCCCCCTCACTAGATTGTACAAGCAGAAAGTCATGGTTAGCTGCCTGTCAGGTGCCAGGATCCAAAATGTCAGGCACATACTCAAGTCTGTCAACAACAAGCACAGTTACGCCTCTGCCATAGTCCATGTTGGAATAAATGATTCGAGACATACTTCACTGGACTATATGAAAGGAGATATGACTGAGCTCTCAGATAATCTGTTCCAGACAGGTATGTCCATAGCCCTAAGCAGCATTCTACCTTCACCCAGGATGATGCCTCAGTACAATCAAAAGAATTATAGACTTCAACAATTGGCTTTGCTACTGGTGTCAATCCAGGGGGATCCAATATTTGTCAGCCTGGAATGATATTGTCAATAGACCATGCTACTTTGCCAGGATTGTCTTCATCCATCACCTCTTGCCTTTCAGTTACTGGCCAAGATACTTGCCTCCCCATAGTGCCTTTTTTAGGCAATGTCATAAGAACAAAATTCCTGACATAAAAATATCTTCAAAAGACAAATGCAAAATTATGCTGCTTAATGCTTGGAGTCTAAATCAGAAACTACACTCAATGGAGGCAGTTCTTACTTGGGAAGATGGTAATGTTTGTGCAGTTGCAGAGACAAGGTTTATGGCCACAGACAGTACTGCTGCCATGAAAGGCTATAATGCGTTCCACATATTCAAGCCACAAAATGAATGTGAAAGAACCAAAGGAGGAGGTGTATCCACCTTCCTAAATGACAAATACACCTCAAGACTGGTTAAGCAGTGTGACTCCTTAGAGTTACTCCAAGTCCAACTAAGTGTTGGAAAGACCCCCTCCACATCATTCTTAGTTACATGTCCACCAGCATGAACCATGAAAGCCAGACATTTCCTTCCTGGACCTACTTGTGTCACTCATAATACAGCCAAACACCGTAGGCATGTGTGACATCTAGTTAATATCCAACCATACTGCCACCAATTAATGTGACATCCAGATAAAATCCCACAGGACTGCCACCAATAAATATGATGTCTCTTACTATCCTGGGCCAGTAACTAAGGAGCTTCAATCCTCACTACTGACTCCAATGTGAGACTATAACTTAAATAGGAGTAATAGGACAACAGGAATTTGCTCTGTAATCTGGGACTGGACTGGATACTTCTGCCCACCCCTAATGTAACTCTGTATTACACACTTCAGAGCAATGTGTTGCAGTTTAAGACCTTTGATACACTCACATTTAACTAAATTAAATCACACACATTCAAAAACTTCTGGGAAAGCTTGACACATATTTCCAGCTGTGTCCCTTCCCCAAAATAATAGGGTAATGCTGCCACCAATCAGAGTGTCTTTGTGTGCTTCTAAAGGGGTGTCCAATTAAGAAAATTAAATATGAAAACAGTGGCAACCTACCTAAGCAGCCAGGATTTAGGAGTGTCCCAGGAAGTTACCAAAGCTAGTACAAGCACTCTCAAATCACTAAAGAAAAAGACAGATTGGCCAGCAATGATGTAAGTTAATAAAAAAATGTAATTTTGATCAAAATGATTAAAAATATAAAACAGTAATTCCCAATAAACAGAACTCAATCACCAGGAAAATGAAATCATCACTTTAGGATAGAGATCCAACATGCAGAAAAACTCTAACTGATCTAGATGATTATTTATAATTTCCTAACTAACTAAAGAACACTGTCCCTGATCTAAACTAACTTACTACAACAGAACAAAGGCAAGCTTACATTTCTTGGTGAGTCCTTTTTAGGTATCCACTGTGCAGTTCAACTGACAACTGTAACTGACAACTGACTTCAGCAGGTTCTTTGATAGACTAACCTGTCAACTGTTCCAGCTCTAATTTTCATTTCATATTTTTAAATTCAACCAACAGCTGTTTTCAAAATTTCCTTCCTGTCTTTCAGCTTCTGACAGTAATACATAGCAACTGTCAAAATTCCAATGACATCATCTACTGATCAGCTGAATTGGCGACATTTTGCCTTTAGAATATCTCTTCACAAACATGTGCAGCTAGAAATGTAAAAGGACACTTTTCAAGTCTTTATAACATTCTGTTAACAGCTCATGAATCAACAAGTAAGAACTTATTTATAATATCATAGCTAGTCATGCTGGCATACAATACACTGGACAATCTGATATTATATACAAAATGTCAGCCAAACATGCTAGCACAAATAACAGTGTCTAATTTCTTCACAGCCTGGTTAATTTTAGCTATCCTTCCATAGATTGGCATACATATATGAGCTCAAAACATGCTCACCCTAAGGTTCCTGTACTTTGTAAACAGAAATGTTCTGGAACAGTTAGTCCACACCCCCACAAGGGGCTTGAATGTCCTTGACTTAGTACTCACCAACATGGGAGATCGCTGCACCACTCCATGTGTTTGACCCTCCCTGCTAAGGTCTGACCATACATCCATTACGTTCAGTGTAATAATCCTACCTGACCACCTCCCCCTCGGGATCCAAAAATTTGAAAATTTTTTCCAAAGCAAACTATGGCCTCCTAAGCAATGGCATAAATAGTTTCAAACCTCCTGCCACCACTGACAGTAAATACTGCTATATGAAGGTATACACAAATGCCCTGTATAAACACCTTTACAAGTGTATAGACTTAGCTGTACAAGAATGGATCAAAACTTGCTCATGGAAAAACAAGCTGCCCTGGTGGACATATTGCATAAATAGACTATACAACAAAAGAAATAAACTGATGTCTAGGAATAAGAGGGAATGGTATCACCAGAAGAACACCCACCATAGCTTGAACAGGCAAATGAGACATCTTGTAAAGTCCTCCAAAGCTAATTACAAAACTAAATTAGCATCCACAGCTAAGGGTAATCACAAAGGATTCTTTAGCTATGTCTGTAATCTAAAAGGGAAGGCCTGGCATTGCACCAAATTCAAAGTGGATGGTCCCACTCATACTAGACCTGAGGACATAGCCAACCTGTTAGCAGAAAGGTTTGGAAAATATTTCACACCTATGTCTCCATCAATCATACCCCAAAGCATACCTGTCAACAGTTCTGTACCTATATTCTCTAAAGAATGGGTTGTAACTGCACTTGTCAAGGCCAAAAACACAGCCTCCATGGGACCAGATAACATCTCAGGCTGCTTACTAAATAGTCTGAAGCAAGAGTTAGCAGAACCACAGGGTAGTCTCTTCAACTACTTTAACCACAGTCTAAGTACTGGCTTTGTCCTGGTAGAGTGGAAAAGAGCAACCATAATCCCCTTGCACAGAGGGATTCCCTCAACCAACCTGAGTAACTATGCACATATAAGCCTGACCAGCCTTGTCTGTAAGGCCATGGAGAGAATCATCTAGGACCTTATCAACAAGGACATTAGTGACCTTCAAACTCTTTATCCAACCTAGTTTGCCTTCATTAAGGGCAGATCATGCCTGTTAAACCTAGCAAAATTCTTCAAGAGTGTCACCAAAGCCTTAAATGAAGGCAAATCAGTACATACTGCTTATCTCGATTTGGCCAAGGACTTTAACACAATCCTCCACTCAGGAATCATTGCAGAACTCACCAAGCTGGGGATTAACTAATACATCATTTGATGGGTAGCCAACTGGCTCACCAACAGAATGTATACAGTCATAGTTGGGATTCCAACTTTACCAGCAGACCTGTTACCAGTGGTGTCCCACAAGGGTCTGTGCTGGGCCCCATACTGTGTAGAATGTATTTTTTAGAAAATCAAGCAAAAACAGATGGCCTGTGGTTTGCCAGTCTCACTGATGACTGCAAAGTGGGTGCAATCACTGAAACTCCAGACAATGTCAACATACTACAAAATGGGCTTTCATACATAAATGATTGTTGCCAAAGCCACAGACTTAAAGGTAACCCCCCATAAATGGACTATTATCTTTTTCAGCAAAGTAGAAGTCCATGTAAATTATACTATTAATAATACCCCTATGTTCCAACCCAATGGTGAGACATTTGGGAATGCAGGTTGATAGCAGCTTTAACTTTGATCATCATATGTCCACAGTGGTAAGGAAGGCCTTATACACTGCACACCTGATAAGTAAGAGTATAGCATCCAAGACTAAGGATGTTATAACTCCACTGGACTCATCCCTCATCAGACCAATAATAGAGTACAATGCTCCCTTTTGCGTGTACTTCATCAGACACCTGCAACAGTTGGAGAGACCTCAGAGGTTTCTCACTATGAAAATCCAGGGACTTCCAACACATTACCAGGCCCTGTCAATGTACTCTGTATCATATAGACTGCTAAGGGGGTACTTGTGTCTGGCCTGCAGAGTAGTCTTGAACCCTGCCTTAATGGAAACACTGCACCGCTGCAGATGAAATGGCACAAGACTCACTCACTTTAGGGGCCTTAACCTAGCCTACGACATCAACAGGACATGCCGGACAGACAAATATGTCTCCCAGATATTGCAACTCCTATGGAACAAACTGCCAATTCACATGAAACTGAGCTCCTCAAAGATGTTATTTAAGTGTAACTTGGGCAGTTGGATGGGAAATTGTAAATTTACCATGGGGGTTTTACCTATGTCACTCTTAGATACAGACAGTCAATGCTTGATCATGGATTCACAAATATGAACTAAATGTCTTGGTCTGTAAGGGAACAATGGTACAATCTGGCTAGCCTTGAAAAGGCCCCAGGGTCATTAGCCTAGTAACCTCCTATGAACTTATGGCCATTATGGTAGTAGCCTTGTATGACCCTATGAAGCTATGAACCTATGCAGCCCTGCCAACATCCTGTCTCATTCTTGGGCTGCTGATGTCATGTACTAGAAGTTCAGCTGCAGTCTTGCTAAAGTAAGACTTGTGCAATGGCACTTGTATTAAGCACTATGTTCTATAGTCTGTGTACTTAGGTAGGGGTTCTTTTCTCGCTGCAGTCAACTGTGTATATGTGTGTGTGTGTGTGTGTGTGTGTGTGTGTGTGTGTGTGTGTGTGTGTGTGTGTGTGTGTGTGTGTGTGTCTGTGTGTGTGTGTGCTCTTGTTTGACATTACAGAGATCTTTTACTGCAGCATGTGGGACACTTTTATTACCATATTCTCAAAAGACACTGCTAATGTCATCAGCTATATCAGATTTTTGCATATGCTGTACTCCCACCAGGGCAGGGTTAGAGACTGGTCTGGGGCCAGGCAAAAGTCACCTCATCCTATACAATAAAGTTTACAGTGACATGGCTTTTAATCTATCCACATACATCATGGCATGGTTTGTAGGCCCTGTGTTATGTTGATGAGAAAGCCCTGTGGTCTCTCCAGCTGCTGCATGTGTCAGTTGAGGTACATAGAATAGAGAGCATTATACTGTATTACTGTTCCAATGAGGTTTGACTACAGCAATGTCATGCAATCCTAAGATCTGAATATGATGGCATGACTTATGATGTGCACCATACATTTATCCTGCAAAACCATTAATGAGAGAAGTTAGAAAGTAATGATACACATTGCAGTTTCTGACTTCATAACCCTTACAAGAGCATTCACTAAAAACTTGTGAAATGTTGAAGCTATCAACTGCCTAACATTCCAAGACCAATATAAGTCAAAGGTACAATGAACAGTTCAACAACAAAAATGAAAATATACTAAGCACTAAGTTAGCTGTGTACCCTGAGCATCAGACACAGCTTTTGTATCCCTGAATCCAAAAGATAGAACACAGGGATATGGTACAGTTATCATCACTTGCACAGGCTGCTGTATGTCAGTCATTACAGAGAGAAGTTAGAAAGTAATGATACACATTGCAGTTTCTGCCTTCATAACCCTTACAAGAGCTTTCACTATAAAGTTATGAAACACAAATGCAGATACAGTAAGCAATAAGTTAGCTATGCACGCTAAGCATCAGACACAGCATTTGTATCCTAGAATCAAAAACATAGAAAACAGTGATATGGCAAAGTTATCAACACTTGCACAGGGAGTTTTGTGTGTGTGTGTGTGTGTGTGTGTGTGTGTGTGTGTGTGTGTGTGTGTGTGTGTGTGTGTGTTTTTGTGTGCCTGTGTGCATGTGTGTGTGTGTGTGTGTGTGTGTGTGTGTGTGTGTGTGTGTGTGTGTGTGTGTGTGGGTGTGTGGGTCTGTGTGGCGGGGGAATTAGGCCTAGGCTGACACAAAAGGCCAGTGAATGTGTGTGATTAAGAAAGAGAAGCAGGCAGATATTTGGATAAACCAACAAATGGTCGATGAGACAAAATGAGGAACTGTTGTGTGTATCTGTAGGGGTCCTCCAGGTGAAATTGTTGTGTGAGTGTCTGCATAAACATTGCCAAGCTCTGTGCTAGCTCTATATCTTGGTCTGTCAAACAGGTGTGAGCTGTGCATGGTAGAGGTGGCAGTCCATTATTGTCATTCCCCACCATGAGAACTGTCTCTGCCACACCCAAGGACAGATGGAGAGCTGCTACCTGAAAGTGACTGATGCTGGAAGAGCTTCCTTCATGGGGATGCCCAGGACCATGACCCCATGGCCTGCCACATCTGAGTGTGGACAGCAAGTTCACTGATGGAGCAGTGGAAGCCCTGCCACTATGTCAGTGTGATTGGGCATGGCCATACTGTCAGACAGCAGATGATGTGACTGACTTATGGCCATGAAGATGTTATTCCCCTCCCAGCAGAAGGTTCTTCACAGCCACTACTCATTCTATGGTAGACACCCCTCGGTCCTTCACAGACACCCCTCGTTACAAGGTGTCATTCATTTCATCCAGTGAATTGGCAACACTGTGTGTAACTAACCCCTGCATCCCCCACATGGGGGGGCTGTGCCCCCCACACCCCCGCCCTTTAAATATACCAACTCCGAGATTGCACTACAGTGCAGGAAAGGGAAATCTTCCCATCCCTGCACTGTAGTACAATCTCAGAGTTGCTTACAGCAGTTAGTTACAGTTTTTACTTTTATTTTTTTTTTTATTTTTATTTTATGTGTTCAAAGTATTGAAACTTTGAACATAAGGATTGGACCTTATTACATTTGAAGTTTCAACACTTCGATCACATAATAGGAACCCTATTTGGCTTACCATCTGCAGAAGACATACTGTGCTGTAGTCCAGATGGCCCTGGAAGAAGTTAAGGAAGAGGTAAGGGCAACATCATCACAATTAACAGTAACACAGGGGGTAATACATTTACGCCTTTATATGTACATTAACTCTACTTTCAACAGGAATGTGGCTGAAAACTCTAGCCTAAGCTTATACATATATATATATATATATATATATATATATATATATATATATATATATATATATATGTGTGTGTGTGTGTGTGTGTGTGTGTGTGAAACAGAATTAACTTATTGATTTCAATTGTTTTACTATACAAGAGTATTCAACTGTTTGGGTAACAAAGCCTGCCTGGAATGTCCTCCTTGGATGTGCTTGCTGTCTCAGAAGGTGTTGCATCCACATCCTGAACATGCTGTACTGCACTCTACTGGGAGCTGTCCGGATCTCTACTATTGGCCAGGAAATGTTCATTGAGGGTTAGTGGTGGTTCCCTAGGAGGCCCTCCCCATGTAACCATTTGTTCATAGTCCACTGTAGCTGCTCCCCTCTGTGCAGATGTGATCATGTCAGTGGCCCTGTGGTGTACCTGTTTGTATGTTCTACCATGACCACTCACAGAATTGACATCCTGGACAATCTGCTGCCATAGTCCCATCTCACGTGTCATATCTCTCTGTCCCCGTCCAGAAAAAATGCATCATGTTGCCTAAACCCATCAATGAATAACTTGTTTTTTGAAATTGGTGAACGGGGGGGTTCTCCATGGACAGACACAGTGGCATACTTACAGGTGTCCTAAAAGACAAAAGAAGTACAATACACATAAGTATCATGTATCTACAAAAATAACTGTTTCCAGATAAAACAGAAAAGATAGCTAATCAGTGTTACCCACTGGAGAAACATAAAACAGTCTGCAGATGTGAAATACTAATAATACACCGGATGCAAAACAAGGAGAGCAACAAGAGCAACAAATCCTTGTTTGTGCCAGAATAGTAACTCACCTTTGTTCCCCCTCCTAAAAAAGAACAGTCCATTCGTGTTTGTGCCATAACAGTAACTCATCTTTGCTCCCCCTTGCAAAATGAGCAAATAACCCACTTTGCTAGCAAAACATCATTGAAATGCTAAAGGTACTATCAAAAGACCTGCCCCTGAAACATTTGTACATATTTATCACACAGCATTCCATTTTTATGTATTGGCAACCATGTTTACCTCTGAAATGGCTTGACAAACATGCCCATGCCATCAGTACACTTCCAACTAATGCATACAGATAAAAGTGCAAAAGCTTTTGCTTCACATTCTTAAATACATTCCAGCATATGCAGCATGTAGGTGACAGAATAGAAGCATACCTGTTAAGTTCAGGACTCCTCTGTACAGATATTTCTTGAACAAAAAGCATTCATTGCAGTCTTCCAAACATATAAATCTCTCCTCACCATCAGTTTAGCTAGTTACATGGTTGCCTTTTTGTATGATGCAGATTATTAATGGATTGCATCTGTCTTTCTCTGTGTTTCATATATGTTAATTACAGCATACGCAGCTGAATTGCATGCTAATCAACCAAACCAACATGGAGCTACTCCATGCTGGGTTTCCTGCAGATTTCAAAACTTTTGGAGTCTAAAGTTCTACAGTTTAAAAGACTCCAATGGCAAAGACTAGCATTTAATGCATATTTAGAAATGGATATTGTCCCATGTGGACTTCAGATTACTAAAATGCCGATGTATGACAACTCTCATCCTTGAATTACTTAAATCCTAGCAAGAACTGAACGTTACATTAAGCACTGACTATCTGCACTTAATGAATAACTATTTCTCAAATTCTGAAGCTAAGCTTTCAGCTGAGATTGAGACAATTCAGGATAAAGTAATTCATTCCCTGTATTTCCAACTTATATCTGATGAGTTTAATAAAATGCTGGAAAGAATCAAGTTATTTTAGCAAAGACTAATCACTGTTAAAAAAAACATAAGCTAAAATAGGATGTATGTGACTTTAAGAACCAGCATGTTTTTCACTGGCCAAAGACAATAAAACGTGTAATGTTGACAGCTGTTATCATCCCCCCCTGCTAACCGCACTGATTCAGCCGTTGGGAATATGCCAGCATCTCCCACTATCAAGAAATGCGGTGAATCAGTTCTGGACTTAGATAGTTTTTTGGCTCCATCTAAAATGGATAAAGATTTAACCAAGAGTGCTGTTAAAATGGTTGATAAGGGAAGTAATAAGGCAGTGGTGAATGATGCTGAAAGAAACTAACCATTGGCATCACCAAATAGGGAAGCCAGTCAGGTCTGCAAAATGGATAATCTTTTAGCATCTCCAAAAATTCATCTTCAGATTCCTATTCAGATTCAGTAAGACTGAAGAAGTACAACCAGAAAGAAGAAGAATGGAATGGAAGAAGAGCTACAACCCACACAGACACAGATGGGACCTACACCTTCTTTGAAAGTAGGGCCAGCAACTAGGAGCAAAGTAGCAGTGAAATAAGAGCTGGTCAAACGATACATAATGTTTCGAAATATGTACTTTCTCACAATGAAATGAAAATGTTAGACAAAAGGATTATTAATTCCCTCTGTTGAAGGTGATATTAATGAGATGTTAACTAAATTAAAATTGTTTACAAGGAATATTGAACTGAAAATGTTGCATAAAAATGGACATAATAATACTGGCCAATTAAAAAGGAAAAGCTTGCTTATACCTTTACATATACCAGTTGTAAAACCATCTTATGGCATTTGTGAAGGGGCAGCACAGTGGTACAGTGGTTAACATTGTCACCTCACAGGAAGAGGTTCTTTGGTTCGATTTTTGGCAGTGATGCTTGCTATGTAGAGTCTGCATATCCTCCCTGCATTCGTGTGGGTTTCCTCTGGGTACTCTGGTTTCCTCCCACATTCCAAAGACATGTGTCTGGAGTGTTTCTCCTTGGGCCTCCACTGAAAATAGGCTCTGTCCTAGTCAGACTCTCCTGGTCAACAAATGTTAAATAAAAAAATACATAAGATTTATAATTTATTCTTTAATAAGCAATATGATAAATATTATATGTTAACAACTGAATAAAGGGAAGTGTTACATACTCTGTGCATAAATATTGATATAGTTATTAAACAGGCTGACAAAGGGAGAAGCTGTAGTTATAGATAAAGAACAATAGAATGATTTGTTATCTGATGGTGATACTTTTAATGAGATAAATAAGATTCATGTTAATAGCTTTATTTTTTATTTCAATACTCAGTTATATGAGTTAGTTATGGAAGGCTGCATCACACCAGAGATTTATAACTATTTATATATAGCAGAACCTGTTGTTTCAATAATTTATGGTCTCCCCAAGTTACATAAGAACATTAGTACTCCACCTATGAGACCTATAGTCTCTGGTAGTAGGTGGGCCACAAAAGCTATTTCGAAATATCTTAAGTCCCTATTCCCTTTTATGCTAACTAGCCATAGCTATGTTCAAGATACTAATGATTTTCTTACTTCGCTTTATAGTTGGTATATTAATTACCAGTCTAATAATAATAGTAACAACTTTATTGTTGTGACTTTAAATATAAAATCTCTATTCACAGTGATTCTGAATGAGTATGACATTGAATCAATAAGAGAATTTATGAGTGCCCATAGTGAACTAACCAGAACTAAAGGTGAATTATTGTGTAGAATGTTAGATATAGTTTTGACTAATAACTTCTTTATTTTCAATAAAACTTTTCCCATCAACAACTAAGTGTAGCAATGGGTACTCCAGTTGCTACTACCTATGCAAACCTTGTCCTTGCTAATTGGAAAGAAAAATATATTTACAGTGACAATCCAACTCTTATTTTTAGAAACCAAAATTTGCTGCGGTAGCGTTGTCGCCTCAGAGTTAGATGTTGCCCTTCGATTCTCAGTTAGAGCGTCTTCTGTGTGGCGACATGCGTGAATAGGCGTTCCTTCATTGAAGGTTGTGCATTAGGCCCGGCAAGCCAGCACGTAAAAATCTTCTGCCAATCATTAGCAGACCGGAGTTCTGCTGTGGCGACCCCTAACCGGGAAAAAAACGAAAGACACAAACAAATGTACGTTTTTTTGATGATATTTTTCTTGTTTGGACACGTAACGAAGAGCAACTTAAAACATTCCTTATAGAATTGCAAACTAGTACCATTTTCCTAACCTTTGATCTGATGTATTCAAAGAATGAAGTTATTTTTTAGAAGTGACCTTGCTGTATAAGGATGTCATGATTGATGCTACTATACATAGAAAAAATGTTCAAACTACCAGGCTTCTTCTTTATAATAGTATATATCCTAGGTATTTTATGGAAGCATTATTAAAAGTCAGTTTACTAGAGCCAGTAGACTTAATACCAACACTGAACACTTTCTATCAGAATTATCAAATATGTCTAATGATTTTCAGGTGAGGGGTTATGATCAGCCACTTATTAATAGAACTAGAGAAAATATACTTATTGAACGAGACACTTTTGCCAAACCACTATTCTCAGACAGAACTAATATACCTTCTCGTAATAAATGCACTAATGCTTCAGTTAGATACGTTATGAAATACAACAAACATAGTTCAAAGATTAAGGAAATAAATAAGAATTGGGGTTGTTTACAGTCTAATCCTGATATTAAGAAAATACTAGGTAATAGGCCATCTTTTACTGTTAGTAAAAAGAGGAACCTTAAATCATTACTATGTTAGAAGGATTTGATATTTTGTGACTCTAGAGTTCAGAAAGTGACTACTAAAGGCACTATTCCATGCCATAATTGTTCTGCCTGTAATTATATTAATGTTGAGAATACCTTTGTACATCCGATAACTAAACATATATTTAAGTTTACTACTTTTGCAACATGTACTACTGAGAATGTGGTTTATTTGGCGAACTGTGTGAAATGTGAACATTTCTATATTAGTAAAACAAACCAAAAATTAAAATAAAGAATACAAACAAGTTTATCAGAAATAATAAGAGAATTTGATAGTAATGCACTATTTAAGCATATTATAGTTATGGGGAGAGCTCATACTTTTAAATTTAAGGATATACAGAAGATATATGCAAACCCAAGAGGTGGGGACCTAAATATTAAAACTGAGATGGCAAAACACAGGTGGATTCATTTCTTTAAGGCAGATACATCATCTGTATTAAATATAAAAACTAGTATCAAACCTATTTTAAAATATAGGAGAGAATTTGTTTGATCTGTTTCCATAATATATATACCAAGCTAGATGTTTTAAGATGTTTTAAGATGCTTAAAGATGTTGTAAAATGTTTTATATTCTATGCTGTGTGGTATTTTATGATACATTTTATGCTGTATGATGCATTTGTCTTAATTGCCTTATTTAACTGTTAATTGGTTAATTAATTCATTAGAAGGTCTGGCTTTATAAACAGATTTACTGCAGAACATTTTTTTATCCTAGCATTGAAAAAGAGTACCTTACTCAAAAGCTTTGCTTTTTTTTCCCCCCTGCCTTTTCCTTTAATAAATTCAGACAGTTGACTCCCTGTTTTTGTCTCCGTGGATTTCAAAACTTTTGCAGTACAGACATGGAAAGTCTACACAGACAGAATGTTAGGGGCTGCTGCTGCTTAACTCCATTTGCATGTGTTACAGGCTGAAGCCAATGCTACTGCTGCCAATAAATTTAGGCTGAAAAAGAGACTTTTCAGGCCACATTTAACTTTTCACTTTCTACATGATGTGGAAATTGTAGATTGCTACAGGGTAGATAGGGACAGACTACAGGAACTTTACAACTTCTGCTGCCCTCAACTCAGAGCAAGAACCAACTGAGGGGAACCCATCCCAGTGGAAACTAAGGTATGTGTAGCCCTTAACTTTTTAGCTACAGGTACCTTTCAGAGACCAACAGGGGACATGCTGGGGGTGCCACAGGCATCAGCATCCAGGATCCTCCACCAATTCCTGGATGCTATGCTCCAACAAGCCAGTGAGCACATATATTTTCTCTGTAGTTCCGAGAAAATGCCCAGAAATATGCAACAGTTCTACTGGGTAGCACACTACCCTGAAGTACTGGGTGCCATAGATTCCAATCATGTAGAAATTAGGGCACCACTTGGAGAAGAGGGTGGGCTCTACATTAACAGAAAGGGCTACCACTATATTAACTGCCAAGTCATGTGTAATGCAAAGGGAGTCATCCTGAATGTGTGTGCTGGCAACCCTGGCAAGGTACCATGACTCACATATGTGGCATACCTTCAAACTGTACTAGATGTTTGTTAGAGGAGATATCCCATAGGGTCATTTAATGGAGGATGCAGGATATGCACTGGAACCATGGCTGATGACACCCAACAGAAATGCACAAACACATAGAAGAATGCATAATGAAGTACACGCTCAAACCAGAAATGTCATAGAGTATGTGTTTGGGCTGCTGAAGTCACAGCTCTGGTGCCTAGAAACATCTGGGGTAGTGTATTGCAGTATAATCTATGGGCATGTACAGAAATCTTCACAGTATGTGCCATGCTACACAACATAATCCTGAGGAAACAGCTGCAGCAGGATCAGCAATGTGAAATGGCACACATCCCTCCACCAATGCCAAGGTCACTACAGCCACATGCAGATGAACAGTCAGAGTGGGATTCACCAGCTGCTGTGGGTGTAGGCAGAAATAGGTATTCTCAGTATGCCTATGCATTGGCTGAGACAATGCACAGCACATTCACTCACCTCCTAGGGCTTTAAATCCTTCCTCCTACTCACATACATAAAGTAACATTGATGTCAGGCAACTCACACAACCTTTACCTCCCTATGTATTGGCTGTGTACTGCCTTCATCAGACACAGTCAGCCCTGAACTAACACTGTGGCAACTGCTGCATTTACAAGGTAAGTCCAGAACTTGGAGTGTATTTAATAATATTATGGCATATCCTTGTATTTCATCAGTTGGTACAATAAGCAAGTAAAAGGTGGGAGAAGTTACCTTAACATGTGACAGCAGAGACTTATATGACTTATTTGCGACCATTACTAAGTAGTAGGCCTCAGGCATCAAAGATTCACACAGTCATACCTCTCAAAAGCACTGATGATCACTGCATGCCCTCAGTTTAGCACCATATGCTTGTACTGGAAAATCGTTAAGGAGAGAAGTTAGAAAGTAATGGTACAGATTGCAGTTTCAGACTTCACAACCCTCACAAGATCAAACAAAAAGCAAGATGGAAAATGAAGAGAGTAACAAAAACAACATATCCTTGTTTTAGCCACAGCAGTAACCTAACTTTGTCAAAAGAACAGTCCATTCTTGTTTGAGCCATAAGAGTAACCCACATTTGCTCGTCCTCCCCCCCACCCCACACAAAACAGTCTATGCTTGTTATTATTTATTTATTTATTTGTTAACATTTGTTGACCAGGAAAGTCCACTGGGTCAGAATAACCTATTTTCAGTGGAGGCCCGGGGAGAAAAGCTCCAGTAACAAATTAAAAATTACTATAGCAAGCAACTAAACAAAAATTATTATACAACAGGATAATATTTACAGTATTAAGAAACCACACAAACATAAATAGCATTTCTGAGCAACAGAAATAAGCAGAGTACAATCTCATTATGCAGTGAAAATAAATGACAGTAGAATTTGCACAGTATATAGATGGATAACTTGTTGAGGACATTCAATATAAACAATCATGACACACAGTATACTCTGTACAATATGAAGGAGATTATACTTTTGCCTTGTGGAAGTTTCTTAAGGATTAAATATTGATTAGTATACTTTGTTTAAGAGAAAGTCACAGAAGTACAGTTGGTTTACTAGTATTTCAGTTGATCTAAAAAAGGGGCATTCTAGTCAGTAAATTCATTGGTGTTTGTTTATGGTGGTATGGAGTTCTGATCAAAAGGACAGATGTAATTATTAAGAAATTGATTTTTAGGGTGACTTTGAAGGTTTTCATGCACTCAATTTGTGTTATGGAGTGGGGTAGGTCATTCCATAGCTTTGCTATGAGTAAGAGTAGGTTCATAGGTTCATTGGTAGGTACTAGGCTATCTGCCCAAGGACATTTATAAGCCTAGCCAGAGTGTGTTGGCTTTTGCCACCCCTTTGATTAATTAATTAACTGATCCTCTGTCAGGCAGAGCCAATGAAGTGATCCCCGGAGCGTATTTTCTGTTACCCATCCACTCGTCAAGGTTTCTCTTGAAGAGTGTTAGTGAGGGGCTCTGCCTAATGTAGTCTGGAATTTTGTTCCAAAGCATGGGGAGTCCCTGTGATAGGAATCTATCCCTCCAGCATGTTCTATTTATTGTTGTGGTGAGGTTTAGCTCACTAGAGCGCATGGCTCACAGTGACTTGGATTTCTTTAGGTGGAGCATGTCCATCAATTCTGAGTTGGACATGGCTTTGTAAGTCAGGCAGAGATTACCTATGAGTAAGCGATATGCCACTGAGTACAGCCAGAGTTTTTTCAGTCGGGCTGCATAGGGCATATGTTTGAGGCCAGTAATCCTCTTGGTGAGGTACTTTTGTGGTTTTTCCAGCTGTTGGAAGTGTCTTGTGAGGTACATCCCAAAGGGGGCATTGTACTCTATGATGGGTCTGATGAGTGACGAGTAGAGGTGCACTATGACCTCTTTATTTATAGATGCGAACCCTTTAGTAATTAGATGGGCCACATAGAAGGATTTCCTAACTACTTTGGCAATATGATTGTCAAAGAAGAAATTACTATCTACCTGGATCCCCAGATCTCTTATTACCTCTTCTGTATTAAGGGGGCTGCCACCTATGTGGCAATTCGTGGGTGTTTTTTTCCCCAAATGGGATGACTATGTATTTTTTTGCATTTAGCTTGAGGCCATGACTTTGACACCAGGTGTCCGTCTCAGTAAGGCCCTTTTGGAGGATGTCCATGTCAGCCGGAGAGTCAATTATGGCTCCCAGTTTGCAGTCATCGGCAAACTTGGTTAGCCATAATCCTCCTGTGTTTGCCTGTATTTCTGAGAAGTATATGCTGAACAGTAGGGTTCCCAGGACCAAGTCTTATGGGACACCACTTGTGACTGGTTTAGAGTCAGACCTGGAGCCCAATATTCTTACCATGTGAGTTCTGTCTGTAAGCCAGTTGGCAACCCATCTCGTGACATAGGGGTTTATGTTCAGGCTGGTGAGTTTTTCTGTAATACCCGAGTGGGGAATGATGTTGAAAGCCTTGGCAAGGTCAAGGTAGGCTGTGTGAACAACCTTTCCCTCGTCTATGGCCTTGGTGACTGTCTTGAAGAAGTCAACCAGGTTTAGGAGGCATGATCTGCCCTTAACAAAACCGAACTGGGTCGTGTCAAGTGCTCGAATGTTCCCAATGTCTTTGTTAATGAGTTCCATGATGATGCACTCCATAGCCTTACAGATCAGGCTAGTCAGGCTTATGGGGCGATAGTTACCAGGGTCAGTTGTGGCCCCTCCTTTGTGGAGTGGTATAACAGTTGCTGTGTGCCATTCTATGGGCATGTAGCCTGTGGAGAGGCTGAGGTTGAACAGCGTGTTTAGGTGGGGGGGTTAGTTTGTTCTGTAGTTCATGCAAGACGCAGCCTGGGACACCATCTGGCCCCACGGACGCTGTGTTTTTGGCTTTTGAAAGGGCTGTTTTCACCTGTGCATCTGATTTCCGGGACACTACACTTTTCTGGTATTGTTGTGGGCCCTTTTGGGGGTGAGAAGGGGGTGAAGTTTGCACTGAATTTATCTTCCAGGATGTTTGCAATATCAGTAGGTTCAGTATATTTTGTGCTATGTTGCACTAGTTCAGTGCATATCTGTGAGTTGTCACTTAGATTCTTAACATAGCTAAAGAAGGCTTTGTGGTTATCTTTTGAATCCTTGGCTATTTTTCTTTTGAAGTTAGCCTTGGATGATTTTATGAGGGACCTTAGTTTCTTAATGATACTGATCAGGGATGCCTTTCCTTCTTGGGATTTGCTTTTTTTCTGAACTAGTTTCCTCCTTCTATTGTATAGCCTGTTTATGGCAGGGGTACACCAGACTGGTTTCCTTCTCTTAGAGGAGTGATTTTAGTTTTTGTTAGGGATGACATGATCCATGCATCCTTGTATATGCTCATAGAGTGCATTTGTAAAGGTTTCTGCATCTTGGGCAGTGTTTTCCTTTAGCGTGGGGGCTGTGAAACTTACCGCCTCTGTCTTGAGTAAGTTGAAGTTTGCTTTAGAAAAGTTTTTTACTGTGGTTTCCTTAGTTGGGGGTGGTGGTGGGGTGTGGACATCCTGTGTGATTAGTTTATGGCCTGATCTAACCAGTGATAGGTTGACCTCTGGTGTGGAACACCTGTCGCCCATGTTGGTGATGACCAGGTCCAATACGTTTTCACCTCTGGTAGGGGAGTTTACCAGCTGATCCAGGGTGTTTGAGTTGATGAATTCCAGGAATCGCTGGGCCTGGGTGTTTGTACTCAAGTAGTTTTCCCAGTTAATGGTAGGGTAATTGAAATCACCCAATATCAGGGCATTGGGTATGACCTTCATGTTTTCCAGTGTCTCCAGAAAGGTAGAGTGGTGGTCCTGGATCATGGAGGGTAATCTGTAGTAGGTCACAATTTGCATTGCAGATTTGCCCGATGTTAGTTGCACATGGATGATCTCAGAGGTATCATGCTGTGCCACTAACCTGGAGGTGTAGGTATCTTTGATGAATATGGATACACCCCCTCCTTTTGTGTTTTGGTCTGTGTTCTGTGGCCGAAACATGTAGTATGAGTTGTAGCCCGGTAGTTCGGGAGTTCTCTCTGGAGCCTTGAACCAGGTTTCAGTTACTCCGCAGATGTCAACATTCTCCATACTGATGAGTGCTTTATGTGCGTGCATTTTGAGATTTAAACTCCTGGTGTTGAGTAGCATAACTCTCAGTTTTTTGTTAATTGTGCTGTTTACAGAGGTGGGTTTGACTTTTGAGCATCGTCTAAAAAAGGCATTGAACTACAATGGACAAATTATTCCCCCTGTTTTACAATGTTTCTTTAATGGGGACAGCAGTAGCAATGAGGGAGTTGTTACTGATACATCGGTGAATAATTCAACTTCTGACAATATCACCACATGGTTAAACAAACCGTTTGGGCATATATCTGACAATTGCCCCAATGTCAACACTGACAGTAACTGTACTTTTAATAAATCTCCTGAAACCTTTGAAAACAAGATTATTAAATATAGAAAAGTGCTTATTAAAAACAAATACTTTCAGGAATGCATTAAAAACCAACAAGTCCCCAAAGGTTTGAGATCATGGAAATTTCCTAATGTGTTAGTTCGCAATTCCAGCAAACACCGTGAACTGTTGCAGTTATTTGATCGACAGGGGTGCGAACCAATGGAAACCATGATCCGACATAATGTGAAGGAACAAGATTCTCTACTGACATATATTGTTATTTTGGACAAAAGAATTAAAGATGTTGTATTGTTTTCTCATTATGGTGATAACTACCACAAAATTCTTCAAAAAGCAGATAGAATATCGAGTGATATCAGAGCCAGGAAACTGAAGAAAATGCATTGTGATAGGGTGGACTACGAGAAGGGGCGGGCTTACCTGCTGACGTGGTCTGGACAAGCTGAATGAAGTTTTGGTCCATTTAACCACACCAATAGTACTGAGTGCAATAATTTAGAAAAACACGAAGGGAGCATCCCTTTAGAACAGGCTCCCCTGAGGCATTCAGAATGGTTGCTGAACTGGAACAACCGACAAAAACGATGGGGGGAGCCGAACTATAGAGGTCAATGGAGGCAGAGGAGATAGAGCATAATTGAAATGGCTATTTGGAGGATTTATTTTCCACTGTGAAAGAAGACATACAGGGACTGGAGATTATTCTAAACGACTAAGGTGACTTTAAACTTTATAACTACACTGACTCTACCTTTGAGGTTGAACACAGTAATTTCCTGAGCAAGGGCTTTCATTTTGTGCCATCGACTTGTGCTAAAATTGAAAATGTCCTGATTGATTTAAAACTTTATGTTAGGAAACTAAACTTGTGTTTGCATTTTCATGGTGGTTCTGGATGTGATTTAACTAATGAATTGGTAAGTAGTGGTACGTTTAACCCTCCATTGCAAATGCCTTTGATTTTATTTGACAGAATGTGCGAATTTGAGCTTAGGAAACCTTTGAATAATTCCAGTAGACATTGTGAATATAATTTAAACAGCACTGAGTTTGAGTTGCTCAAGAAGGTATGTTCTAACAGGACTCTAAGGATTATGAAGCCTGATAAAGGTGGGGGTTGTGGTGATGTCAAAAGTGGAGTATTGCAACCAAATGAATGTTATGCTTTTTGATGACAGCATTTATGAGGAGGCCTCCCTTAATATGGTCAATGTTTCATATGCACAAATTGATTACTTATTGAAAGATATGTTTGACCAGGGGGCAATTAGTTATATGGAATATACATTTTTGAGTTGTGATTTTCCCATAGTCCCAGGAATTTTTGGGCTTCCCAAAATTCATAAGAACTTAATTGAACCCCCTCTTAGACCAATTGTTAATGGATTGAAGGCCAATGTGCATCCATTGGCTAAGTTTTTGGATATTAAACTCAAAAGATGCCTGGAAGCATCTGGAGACATTTATGTAAAGACTCATGGGATTTTTTTGAGAAAGGTCAAGGATTTGACCTTTAGGGAAGAACTTGTATTTCTCACCATTGATGTTGTGAATTTATTCAACGTCATTCCCCACGAAATTGGCCTGGAATGGTTTTAGGATTTTTTGTTCAGCTCTGGAGAATTTTCCAACAGTGAGGCATATGTGTTATGTACCTTGATGGAAGCAGTACTGATGAACAACTATGTTTTCTTTGAAGGGCAATATTATCACCAGACTTGTGGTATGGCAATGGGAGTGGCTTGTACTCCCATTTTTTCCAGCATTGTAATGATAGAATGAGAGAGGAGATTTCTCCCTGGGTCCGAATTTGTAAAATATTGTGCCATGTATTGTCGTTTTCCTGATGATGTTTTTCTGGCATGGCAGGGACCATATAATGAAATTTGTAACTTCTTTGATTATTGCAATAGGAGCACTGCCTTTCCTAGATTTATCTACACCTCGGACTTTGAAAAAATAAGCTATTTAGATGTGGAAATAAGCAAGGATACTGTTAACAAGAGGTTTGTAAGTAATATCTTTAGAAAACCTACTTATTCTAACAGCCTGCTGCACTTCAATAGCTGTCACCCATTTCATAATAAGAGAGATATTATAAAGGGCCAGTATGTATGTATAGCTCGGATGATTTCTGAAGATAGTGTTTTTTATTCGGAAGTGGGAAAACTACTAAGTATGTTCACCAGGCAGGGATATCCCACAACACTGGTTCAAAATGTTTTTTCTGAGGTTAAGGAAAAGAGAAGGACTCTTGTACTTAAACCTATATTAAGGGATACTGTGAGTAATGAGACAAATATGAACCTGGTTGAGAACACAGTCAATAAGGGTACATTCTCTCGTGCCTTTATCACCCCCTTTAGTATGGAACATTATGAGATAATTGAAGTTCTCAAAAAAAATTGAGTTATTTTATCCTGCTTTGTTGGAATTATGGAAAAACTAGGAACTACCCCTAAGATTGTTTATAGGAGGGGTAGGACTATTAAGGATTGTTTAGAATGGAACCCCCCCCACATGTACCCAAAAGGTTGGCACCTATAGGTGCAGTTCATGTACACAATGTATGCACATCCAGGAAAGAAATATCCACAATATCAATGGAAGACTTTTGAAACCCCAGTTGTATTGCAACTGTAATACCAAAGGTTTAGTGTATGTTGCTACATGTACTGAATTTTCAGGATTTTATGTGGGTAAAACCCAGAGGCGATTTAGAGATTGCATATATGAACATCGGTTAGATATGAGACATTTAAAATGCAACAATGCTTTGGCTAAACATTTGGGTCAAAACCCAGGACACAAATTTGTGTTCTGGGGGACTGATGTGGTGTAAAAAAATCCTAGAGGGGGTCCCTGGCCAGATCTTTTAGAAGCACATGAACTAAAATGGCAAATCAGGTTGGCAGCTTGCAGTCCACCTGGTTTAAATGATTTTGCAAGCATTAGCTGTATTTTGAAATTGAAGTCTTGTGATGCATAATCAATATTTTATAACACATTTAACATTTTTATTAACATTTTTTAACTGGCTAGATGATAAAAAGTTAGGATGTGTGATACATTTTAGTATTTTTTGTACTAGTAATGTCTTAATTATTGTGAGTGTGTTTTAAAAAAGCATATTTAAGTGTTTTGTTATGTTGAAAAAAAGGTGGAAAGTTCATTCCTAATTACTTTTTAACCTAATTAGATTGGGTCAGGTGACATGTTTCAACAAGTTTAAAAGGTGTTTGCTAGTTTTTTTGTCAGATTCTGATGAAGTCTTTGGATACAGACAGATGAAAGCACTTAATCTGAGTGGAATAATAAAGGTTTAATAGTGTTACACTAGATTCTGGTGGTCTCCTTTGAATTATGGACTGGAATATTCTGTGTTGTATGTTATCCAGTGTCTTCAGAAAGGTGGAGTGGTGGTCCTGGGTCATGGAGGGTGATCTGTAGCAGGCAACAATTTGCATTGCAGATTTGCCAGATGTTAGTTGCACATGGATGATCTCAGAGGTATCATGCTGTGCCACTGACCTGGAGGTGTAGGTATCCTTGATGAATATGGATGCACCCCTTCCTTTTGTGTTTCGGTTCATGTTCTGTGGCCGAAATGTGTGGTATGAGTTGTAGCCCGGTAGTGCTGGGGTGCTCTCTGGAGCCTTGAACCAGGTTTCATTTACTCCACAGATGTCGACGTTCTCCATACTGAGGAGTGCTTTGAGTGTGTGCATTTTGAGATTTAAACTCCTAGCATTGAGTAGCATAACCCTCACGTTTTTTGTTAATTGTGCTGTTTACGGAGGTGGGTTTGATTTTTGAGCCTTGCCTAAAAAAGGCACTATGGGGGCAGCAAGAGCCTTGGCCAGTATTCGAAAGCCTAGGGGTGACAGGTGCAAGCCTTCTCTTGCGAAGCAATGCGGCTTGTCGAGCATGTCATCCCAGGCTGACAGACACTGGATCCCCTTTGAATGACATCAGAAGCTTAGCCAATTAATGAAATTGATAATTTTTTTTCTTTATACAGAGGTATCATTCTTAGTGAGGGCAGGATGCTACTCAGGGTCAAGGTCATACCAGCCTGGGCTACATGATCAGAGAGCTCTTCCATGTCTCTTTTCATGTAGTCCAGGGAAGTACATCTGAGGTCATTCACACCAACATGAATAATGACAGAGTCATATTTGTACTTGTTCTGGAGTGACCTGAGTGCTTGTGTTATGTGGCAGATTCTGGCTCCTGACAGGCAGCTAGCAGTAACCTTCTGCTTGTCCAGCCTAGTGAGTGGGACGTTAGTGTGCCTGACTATACAGTCACCTACTACTAGTGTGTTAGGTATGTTATTTCACCTTAAGGGCTGTGATTGTGCGGCACACTGATTTTGTGTTTTATGTGTTGTCTGGTTTGTGACAGGAGGTGCAGGTTGTTTGGGTGTCTGCTTTGGAGGTCACTGATGCTTTTTCAGGTTTTTATTTAGAGCCGCCGAGTATGATTTTGTATATTTATGTGTATTTTTTGCCAGTGCTGGTTTAGTAGGTCTATGTGTGGCTGGAGGTGTGGTGCAAGTGTTAACTTTCTCCTCTTGACTGTCTGTTCCAGTCTTGGGTGGAGACAGCTTAGCCTCCAGTTTGGCTGTATAATTGCATTTCTCGCATATGATAGTGTTTTGTGGTAGGAAGAGATGGTTGTCTGTGTACATGAGGCAGTTTTAACATTGCCTCAGGATACCCAGATTCACTGGAGAGTGCATCTGAAATTGCCCTTTGGTCATGCCTGAATAGTAGGCTGAGCTGCTTAGTCGCTTGGATGGTGAGGGGTGAATAAAGAGCCTTGCCCTGCTGGGCAATCAAGTGTCAGGGTATATTAGTGCTTGCTATTAGGTCTGAGCAAGTGCTGGGCTGTAGGATGTTTTTTGAATGCTTAGGTTGAGAGTTAGACTAGTTTCAAGGGAAAAACTGAAGAGGAGACTTAGTGGAGCCGGGAATAATTTAACCCTAGCTAACTGGCGCTGCCTGGCATGCAAAACCGTGCAAACGCAGTTTTTATACCAGGGAAATGAAAGCGATAGAAATTAACCCAAAATGGCCAATGAACTACTAACTTCTGGATTGGAACCACTCCTCCAGGGACAGATAGGCTGCTCAAAGCTCCCCTCTCTCACAGGTGAACAGAGAAACTTCATTCTATCCAAGTAAGGTATGGGCAATTCAGAAACTTGTAACACAGCCCTGAATTCAGCACTAGCCTGAAAACTGGACTATACTAGCTTAGAAAGGCAGGAAACAAGGAATTTTTTTTTGTTTTTGTTTTTTTGAAAAGATAAGGCAAAAACAGTAAAAAATACACTTAATATGGCTTTAAACAACTACAAATGATCAGAAAAGGCTATCACACTTTAGTGTGTAGCCTACAACAGTTAAACAAATGATTTAAACAAAAAATGACTTTTTAAAAGTATAAGCTTTGTCTGGCTCTCTTATTGGGATTGTATACTATAAGAAGCTGTTTATTAGTAGAATGAAGATTTTGGGTTGGGATGTAGGCTTGTACAATAGAATGTAGTGATGAGTAATTATCTAAATTGTACATACTAATTCATGAGCAAGACATAGTTGAGTGTATTTGAGGTAATTCCAACCTTTTTAATTCTTTAATGGTGTGACAGTAGTGGGTGAGATTTTGCAGTCCAAAAGCAAATTTGGCAATTTTATAATAGCATGATTGTAGTTTATTGCTTAAGGATGTGAGAAGGTTGATAAACCATAGAAAAGTGAGGGAAGTAGGAGGGACTGTGCCAGTTTTATTCTTGTGGGCTTATCCATGTACAGTTTATGTGTATATAGTTTACTTAGTTTTGAATGTGTTTTTTTGATTGTGTTAAGAATGTGTTGTTCAAATGACAGAGTATCATCTATAGTGATGCCCAGAAGTTTAGCTGTTTTCACTACTTCAATTTCTGTATTATTTAGGGAGTAGATTATGAACTCCTGTGCTGGTGGTTTGGAAGAGAATATTAGTAGTTTGGATTTTTTGGGATTAAGTAGTAAGTAAGCTTTGTTTAACCATGTTTCTATATTTGAGAAGGTGTTTTGTGTTATTTTGAAGAGATCTGAGAAGTTGCTAGCCGAGGTAGAATCATCAGCATACTGAATGAAGGAATTATTTATAAATACTGTGACACCCGTGCCCAGGCCCAGTAATGAAGGAGCCTCAATCCTCACCACTAGCACCAGTGATGGGCATCCACATTGGGAGGGATAACAAGTACACACAGCAAAGTACAATTTCCCTTAAGAGCCCACAGAGATCACAGTCAGTCTGGGGCTGGTTTCTTCCTTTCTCTCCAGATCCCATATATGACTCCTCTCTGGCACAGATATAGGGTACAGATCTCAGCCAAATAATCAAGCCAAAACCTCCAGTACCCTCTCTGTCCAACCAGTGCTTCATGTCCCTGCCCAAGTAGCTGACACACATGCACACCAACACACATACACTCACACACACACACACACACACACACACACACACACACACACACACACACACACACACACACACACACACACACACACACACACTTTGAGATTTGGTTTATATAAAAACATGCAGACACTCCTGGGGAAGGCTGGCACAATTTCTCCAGCTATTCCCCTGCCTGCCAAGCTATAAGGTAGTAATCAATGCTACCAACTACTTTTATCAGCTACTAAAAAGGCCCTTACCAAAGGGTGTCCAATTTATACTGTGCAATATTATTATCCAATTAGTATTTGTGACGAACAGCAAGGCTTATATGGATTTGCTTTGTATAGTACCACTATATGCATGCAATGTACTCTACAGCTTAAATTATCTCTACACAAAACAGCCACAGTTGAAAGCTTTAAAAATTTTTAATAATTAATAATAAAAACACAAGACGAATCTTCTCAATTCAACACAGTGCTGGTCAAGAGTTGAAAAATCACAGGAAAATGTTTAAAATAATACTGTAGAATAATCTGATATAAATAGAAAAAACAGCTAGTCTGAACATACTATTTTCTGTTTCTTAAGAGAAACACTAAAGTCAAAGATCTTACTTACAGACAGAGCAAAGCAAGTGCTGGTGAGTGGTCAGTTCTGAAGACAAATGCAAAATGCTCTGATTCTTTTTCTCTGAGAAAGTCTTAAAAATAATACATCACTGCTGACTCATTTTAGATTACATCATTCTTCTCTGGTTCACAGGCTAACAGAAACTCAGAGTTTTAACATTTCTTTGATCTTACACCTGGCCAGGAAACTAGAGCAATAAAAGACATTATATATGTAAAATCTAGCAATTAATTCTGGTCTCAAAACAACACAAGGGATTACTCAGGCCAGACATTATGTCTCGGAGCCTTGAGATCAAACAGTCATACAATGCTTGACTTAGCTTTCTTCCAACAGAGTGCACTGTGGTTACATTTTTGAAGTTCAACATTTAACACAGATTTCTTACATTTTAAGAGGACAAGCCTGTGGATTATATTCATATTTACAATGACATAGAATTATCTACAACATTCTATCTAGCTAGGCTGGCAGCCTTCACATATCCCCCCCACCCCAGAGAACTCAAGCTAGTTTTTCAAGTGATCCTTGAGAAATGTTGCTTGAGATGGTCAGGTTTATGTGGGTGTACCTTACCCCATTCCCTGTCTTGAGAGCCCATCTGTGTTGGCATTGCTAATCCCACTGTGGTGCTGCACTGACTTATCATATGTTTGCAACCCTAGGCTTCAGCTTAGCAACTTACCATTTTGCTGGCTGGCTTGGTGTAACCATGTTAGGGGATTGTGATCTGTAACTACAGTGAATTTTCTTCCATACAAATAAGGCTGAAGTTTCTGCAGTGCTCATGGTATGGCTAGACATTCCTTTCCTACAGCTGCATTGCATTCCTCCCTGGGTGAAGTCTACGATTGAGATAAACCACTGGGTGTTGTTCTCCCTCTGAAGAAATCTGACTAAGTACATCACCTAACCCATGGTTTGAAGCATTCACTTGCACAACAAATTCTTTGCTGTAATCTGGACTGGCTAACACAGGGGATCCTCCCAATGCTTCTTTAAGCTTCTGGAATGCCTGCTCACATGCTGTGGTCCACACAACCTTATCTGGCCTGTTCTTCCTTCTCAGATCTGTGAGGGGAGCAGCTATGGTACTATAACTGGGGACAAACTTTCTGTAGTATCCTGCTGTCCCTAAAAATGTCCTCACTTGTTTTTTGCTAACAGGTGCAGGCCATGCCTGAATGGCTTCCACTTTGGCAGATTCTGTCCTGATCTTACCACTCCCCAATCTATGTCCCAGTTAGGAGATCTCTGCCATGCCCACCTGACAGTTGTTGGGCTTAATGGTCAACCTTTTCTTCTGTAGTCTGCCCAGCACCTCCCTGACATGCTGAAGATGCTCTTGCCAGGAATTTCTGTAGATGGCAATATCATTTAGGTAAGCAAGGGAAACCCCTCCTGCTCCTGCTAGGATATGACCTACCAGCCTCTGGAAAGTTGCTGGGGCATTTTTTATCCCAAAAGGCATCTTTGTGACCTCATAAAAGCCAGAGTCACAAAGGCTGACCTCACTCTGGCACTGGGAGTCAAGGGCACCTACCAGTAACCCTTGGTAAGATTAATGGTGGTAAGATACTTAGCCTCACCCAGCTGCTTTAGAGCCTCATCTGTCCTAGTCATGGGGTAAGCATCTGACTCTGTGTGACTATTTAATTTCCTGTAGTCCACACAGAACCTGGTGCTGCCATCCGTCTTTGGCATCAGCACCACTGGGGAGTCCCATGGACTGTTGGACTCTTGAATTACCCCTAGTTCCAACATTTCCTGTATCTCCTCCCTCAGAGTCTATTTGACTTTCTCATGCACCCTGTAAGGTACCTGCCTAATAGGCCTTTGGGGTCCTGTATATACCTGGTGCTGCAACAGGTGGGTGTACCCTGGTTTCCCAGTGAACATGTCCTAAAACTCCTGTAACACTGCTTGGATTTCTCGAACTTGGGTAGGAGATAGCTGCTGGTACACTGCTACCCCTTCCATTGAGGTGTCAGTCTGAGCCTCACTGAGGAGATCACTCACCAAATCTCCCTCGAATTTCTCCTACAATCCACTGCAAATACTCAGCACAAGGTCCTCCCTATCATGGTAAGGGTTCATCATGTTAACATGGTACAATTTGTGCTCCTGCCTCCAGCCTAGCAGTTCCACCATGTAGTTAACATCACTTTCCTTTCTTAACACCTTGTAGGGACCCTCCCATGGTGCTTGTAGCTTGTTGTGTCTGACAGGAATGAGAACCATCACCTGCTGCCCTACAGCATACTCTCTAGCTCGAGCATTCCTTTCATATCAGACTTTTTTCTGTTGTTGGGCTTCTGCCAGGTTGTCCAAGGCCAAGCCCATGAGTTCCCTGAGCCTTGTCCTGAGGTTTAGGTCATATGCCACAACAGACTTCTTGTGAAATTCACACTCACCTTCCCACTCATCACAGATTAAATCTAGTGGTCCTCTCACCCTATGCCCATACAGCAACTCAAAGGATGAAAATCCTGTGGATTCCTGGGGAACCTCTCTGTAAGCAAATAATAGATGGGGCAAATATTTGTCCCACTCCCTCTTAAACTGGTCGGCAAATGCCCGTAGCATGGACTTAATTGTAGAGTTTAACTTCTCAACAAGACCACTAGTCTGAGGATGGTAGGTGGTGGTCTTCATGTGCTACACCCCATAGTACATCCACAGACACACCAGCAGGTCTGACATGAAATTGGCACCTTTGTCAGTCAGTAATTCTTTTGGGAAACCTACCCTGCTGAAAATCTCTAATGAAGCATTTGCCAACTTTTCTGCCTCAGTGGAGGACAAAGCCACTGCCTCAGGGTATCTTGTAGCATAATCTACTATGCACCACTAGGATATAATTTTCCCTGTGGAACTTGGGGTACTCAGATGCCCCACAATGTTCAGCCTCTAAAATGGCTCCTCAATCACAGGCAAAGTCATCAAAGGAGCACTCACCTTGTCTCCCACCTTGCCTACCTATTGGCACTGCTCACAGGTCCTGCAGTATCCTGTTACATCTCTGGAAATTCCAGGCCAATAGATGTTCTGCATAATACATCTCTTTGTATGTTTTATGCCCATATGACCTGCAAAGGGAATATCATGGGCTATGGCTAGAAACGCCAGATGGTAGGCTCTAGGCACTAACAACTGCTGTATCCTCTCACCTTCTAGGCCACCCTCAGGGGTCCACTCTCTATACAGTAACCCTTTGTCTGAGTATACAGATTCCCCCTTCCCTTGAGAATCAGCTGCCTCACTAGCTACCTGCCTCAGGCCTTGTACTGTAGGGTCTGAAAGCTGAGCCTGTCTCAACTTTCTCTTTGTAACCCTCCCCAGCTCCCTTTCCACAGAAGGTCTGACATCCTCTGAGAGCGGTGCCTCACTGTCAGCCTGGGTACTAATACTCACCTCTACCTTTGCAGTCACTCTGTCCAAGGGCCCATCAGTACTCACAAGCAGCTGTGGTTCACATTCAGTCTCACTGCTACAGGATAGCTCCCTCCCTGAAGAAACCACCTCACCAGTCCTGGCTGCAGGTATGCAGTCTGTCTGGGTCTCCCCCAGGCTACCAGATCCACATTTTTGTCTTGAAGCCTGACTGTATGTAACTGCATTAACACATAGTACTGCCTCATCAAAATCCTCCCCTATCAGGACATCTGCAGGATGGTAGTTTGGTACCCCTGTTGTCTCAAGACAACCTACTAGTGACATTTTGTCCTTCCCACTTACTGGCTCCCTTACCTTTTTTCCCCACCTTGCCTCTGTGGACATCTATATGACACATGGCCCTACTGGTTGTATTCAAAACATTTAACTCTAGGTCCTCGACATGTACCTGGACTAGTGGCTTCCCCTACTATTGGCAGAGTCTATTGAGGCAGTCTGGGCTACCCACTATGGGTTCCTTTAGACCCATGAGCAGTATTGGGGGTCCCTTTCCTGTGCAGGGATGCCCTTCTTGCTAGGTATAGGTCTCCCTTCTTCCCCAAGTCATCTGAAGTAGCACATTATCTATCAGCTAACCAGATCCTCATGTCCTCAGGCAAAGTGCTAAGGGCTTGTTCCCTCACCAAAAGGTCTCCCAGCTCTTCAAAAGTGGTGACCTGACATCCACTCACCCACCTATAAAATATGTGCTCAGTTCAGCAACATATTCACATACACTTTCTTCTACCTTGCATCTATGCTCAAAAAACTTTTTCCTATAAGTTTCAGGTGTTAGATTAAAAAAATTCTAACAGACAATTCTGAACAACAGTATAATTTAAGAAATCATCTGACAGTTTGTAAAGTACATTTACAGCTTTACCATGGAGTAAGGGGGTAAGGAACCGTACCCAGAGCCTTTGGTCAACAACATACTGTTTACATACACTTTCAAACATATGAATCCCCCTCTGTAAACTGTGGAAGAAAAATACTGACCTTTTGTGCTTCTGGGGTCTGGTTACTCCTTTGCCCACTACCTCCATGACTCTGGCAAAGAGTCAGCATCTCCTTTCTATGCTGCCTCTGCCTTTCCTTCTCCTCAGCTTCCAAGTGCAGCAGTTTCTCATTCTCCTCAGCCTGTAGATGTCTCAGTCTCTCTGCTGCTTCTGTTTCCAAATGCTTGGCCTTCAACTCAAGTGTCTTTAGCTCCAGATGGATTTTTAAGCCTTCTGCAGAAAGGTTGAGCTGTCTGTTCTCTGAGTGTTGTACATCTCCATGGCCAGTCTGATCACCCTCTTGATTGTTTTTTTCTGATGCAGCTGTGACCAAAGCTGCAATCATGTCTGCCTTAGTCAGGTTTCCATGCACCAGTCCCTTAGCCTGGAACATCTCAGCCAACTGGCTCCTTGTCAGCTTGCCATACTCCTCTGCTGACATGCTTGCCTACTCTTCCTGACTAACTAAGCTAACAAAAAAATAAAACAATTGTGATCTGGAACTCTGAATATTCACTGTGTGGCTGATTTAGAGTACAAAAACACCTTCAGTGATCACTGTACACAAGCTACAGGAATTCACTATCCACACCACTACAAGCCAATTGCCAACCAATTAATATGTGGTATGGATAATGCACCACTGCCAACCAATTAACATGTAATGCCCATACCCTGGCCCAGTAATCATGGAGCCTCAATCCTCACCAAGAGCACCAGTGAGGGGTGTCAACATTGGGAGGGACAACAAGTAAACACACAGCAAATTACAATTTCGCTTAAGAGCCCACAGAGATCACAGTCAGTTTGGGGCTGGTTTCTCCCTTTCTCTCCAGATCCCCAATAAGACTCCCAACTGGCACAGCTATAGGATACAAATCTCAGCCGAGTAGTCAAGTCAAAACCTCCAGTGCCCTCACTGTCCAACCAGTGCTTCATGTCCCTGCCCAAGTAGCTCACACACACACACACACACACACACACACACACACACACACACACACACACACACACACACACACACTTTGAGATTTGGTTTATATACAAACACACAGACACTCCTGGGGAAGGCTGGCACAGGTTCTACAGCTATGCCCCCCTCCTGCCAGGCTATAAGGTAGTAATCACTGCTACCAACTACTCTTACCAGCTACTAAAAAGGCCCTTACCAAAGGGTGTCCAATTTATACTGTGCAATATTATTATCCAATTAGTAAGTGAGACGAACAGCAAAGCTTATTTGGAGTGGCTTTGTACAGTATCACTGTATACATGCAATGTACTCTACAGCTTAAATTATCTCTACATAAAACAGCCAAAGTTGAAAGGTTTAAAAATATTTAATAATAAATAGTAAAAACACAAGACAAATCTTCTCAATTCAACACAGTGCTAGTCAAGAGTTCAGAAATCACAGGAAAATGCTTAAAATAATACTGTAGAAAAAACAAGTCTGACATAAATATAGAAAATAGCTAGTCTAAACATACTATTTTCTATTTCTTAAGATAAACACTAAAGTCTAAGATTCTACTTGCATACAGGCAGAGCAAAGCAAGTACTGTTGAGTGGTCAGTTCTGAAGACAAATGCAAAATGCTCTGGTTCTCTCTCTCTCTCTCTCTGAGAAAGTCTTAAAAATAATACATCACTGATGACTCATTTTAGATTACATCACTCTTCTCTGGTTCACTGACTAACAGCAACTCAGAGTTTTAACATTTCTTTGATCTTGCACCTGGCCAGGGAACTACAGCAATAAAATACATTATATATGTAAAATCTAGCAATTAACTCTAGTCTCAAAACAATAGAAGGAATTACTCAGTCCAGACATTATGTCTATGAGCCTTGAGATCAAACAGTCATACAATGCTTGACTTATCAACTTTCTTCCACCAGAGTGTACTGCGGTTACATTTTTGAAGTTCAAAATTTAACATAGTTTTCTTACATTTTAAGAGGACAGGCCTGTGGATTATATTCATATTTACAATGACAAAGAATTATCTACAAAATTATATCTAGCTAGGCTGGCAGCCTTCACTTATCTTCACAAATACATTAAAAAGTAATGATCCAAGAATGGAGTCCTGAGGGAAGCCTGCTTTATTAAGCAGATAACCAGAGTGATTGTTTTGTCATCTAACAGATTATTGTGTATTTTTCAGGTAGCTAGTAAATCAGGTAATGGTATTTTCAGTACATCCTAATGTTCCTAGTTGTTGGATTAGTTTGATGTGTAATACAGCATCAAAAGCTTTAGATCTAATAAAACAACTGATGTCAGTACACCACAGTCCAAAGCTTTGGTCAGGGTGCTGGTGAAATAATTAAGGCTGTAATAGTACTATGTGCAGGGCAGAAACCATGTTGGGTTTGGGCTAAGAAATTGTTGTCTGTGAGATGTTTTAATAGTTGGGTATGTATACACTTTTTCTAGTATTTTAGATAATGGTGAGAGAATAGAAATGGGTCAGTAGTTGGTTAAATTGTTAGTATTTCCACCCTTATGCAATGGGGTTATGATAGATTTCTTCCAAATTTGAAGGACTGTGGATTCAGAGATGGATCTATTAATTAGAATACTGATGGGATAGGATAATACATTTGCACCAAATTTCAGGTATTCAGAGGAGAGGTTATTGGCAGATAGGGTGCATGGTCTAATTTTAGACAGCAGTTTGAATATTAGAAAGGTAGGTACCAGTTTTAAGGAGAACTTTGGAATTTCTTGAGTATTGCTTGTGTTTTCTTTGTGAATTGGATGTAAGATGGAAATATCACTGATAGAGTTTGAATTACTTGTCAGATTGTTAGGGGGATTGTTTGTTATTGGGGTGGGTCTGTTGACAAGTTTGAGAATGTTGTCTATAAAGTGGGTATTAAAAATGTGGGCTATTTGTTCTGGGTCTTTGTCAGGATATGGTAATGGGTTTTGTGTAGTTCCAGGATTAAGGAGTGAGTTGACTGATTTCCAAAAAAATTTTGGATTGTTTTTCTGGTTAGATAGTTGTTGTGAAAAATAATTCCATTTGTCATTTTTAATAATGCCTTAGCTTTATTGCACAGTTATTTGAAATACATTTCATTTGCTTGTTTTTTGTTTTATGCCATTGTTTCCAGACCCAGCCTCTGGAGAGAAGAATTTATTTTGTAGGTTTTGTGATCCAAGGAGCATGATTGAGTTTTATTCTTTTTAACCTGATAGGCACTAAAGTATTTAGTGTGTCAAGGAAGATCTTATTAAAATAGAAAGCAGCTTCTTCTAATGGTAACACTTTTAATGGGGTTGAATTCTGAACTTTTAGGGAGTTGCTGAAAATTATTTGTTTGAAGTTAGATTTCTAGCTAATCTATATGTGTGCGGCTTGGGTATTTGAGTATGGGTTTTAAGTGTATAGGCTGGTAAATGGTCACTTCGAACATCAGGGAGAGTACTAGTATTAGAGTATTTGTGTGGGTCTGACTCAATAATTCAGTTTAGGGTAGCCTCTGGTCGTTTATTTGGGATTTGTGTGGGACCAGAAACAAGTTGTGTATACCCATGGAGATTAATACAGTTATCTGGGGATTTAAAGACTTTTGTGCCATAAAAGTAAATCAGCCTTGCTCCCCCCTCAAAAGAACAGTGTACCATTCTATGTGCCATAACAGTAATTTACCTTTGCCCCTCCCATGCAAAAAAGAGCAGTCTATGCTTGTTTGTGCCATCCAACCTGCCCTTTAGTTGTTGTCAACCGCATATATTATTTCCAGTTAATTTCCTCACACATTTTAAGGCCAATGAAATAGAATGGCTTACACTCTGCATGTCTCAGAGTACTGGTCAGATAATTGATGACTGTCCAAGAAACACAGAAAGGTAAGACAAAACTGCATATTTGCAAGTCATACTCATAACAGGTTACGTGATCCCTAAATGTACTACATCCAAATACAATAAATTTACAAACAGTTTATTGTTTGCTATCAGTGTACATTCTGTTGCAGTTAGTTGTGTGAAGAATGACCTCAGTTCTTTGCTGCAAAGCTGTTTATGTGCAATGAAGGGTAAGGCCTACATCCTGTTTTCTGAAGGTGCATTGGAGTGAGAGATGAAATCCAGACCTATGTAAAAATATCTTGTGTGTACTAACATTTTCTACTGTCATAAATTTCATTTCCTCATTTCAACTATTTTTCTATTTTTTTTTAATTTGGCCACTGTTTGCATGATGCACTGCTTAGAGAAAACATGAGAACCAGAGAAAAATGTCAGGTTTGGCTGTGCTTATCTCATTTGTGTAAAGAGCAGCATTGCAAAAACTGAACAACTAGACAACTCAGAATGTAGACAGCCGAAAATAGAAGCTGAATACATTCAATTAATGTTACTGGTCATCGCACAAACACAGTAAGTGGCATTGAAAGGCAGTTAACAGTGTGACCTTACCAATGATTACAGTAAAATAGGGGATGTTATGCAATTAGTTCTTTGGCAGCAGGTATAAATATAGGGCTGGTGTACAGATGGTCTTGGGTTCTAGTACAGGGTGTACAATATTTTTTCACTGTGACATTTCAATTTATAGCAATGACCTGAAACATGAATATCTATGATTTCAACTTTCTTGTGGCAACAGGTGTAAGTGTAGGACTGCCATACCCATGGTCCTGGGTTCAAATACAGCATATTCCATACACCTTTGCTGTTGTGCCATATCTCATTATAGTCACTATCACTTCTTACACTTGACATAGTATAGATGATATTAATTATATGTATGAGGGCCAAGATACTAATATTGTGTCAGTTATATATTTATTTATTTATTTATTTATTTATTATTTATTTATTTATTTATTTATTTATTTATTTATTTATTATCACATTTATTGTCAAATGTATGACTGTGGGCATACTGTGTACTATGTTCTTGTAAGTATATTTCTGCTATCTGGACTGGCATAGCTAACACATTTGCCTATCACACATACACAACTGCCTGTGTAATTTTTCTCTGCTTTCCACTGTTGTACACCACTTACTTACCATCTCTCAGATGTGGGTCTCAGGGATGCACATTGCCAACCATCATGTCTGTACGATGGTAAGCAGTGTTCAACATTTTCGAAAAGTGTGTGCACTCCCAGTAAATGGGATAAGTGGAATTGGTGGGAAACCATTATTTTCCCTTACTGTTGATCCATGATAGTCATGAAAGGCATTAACAGAGAGGGAGTGAAATTTGGGGCTCAGAGATGGGGTGTCCAGGAGTCCAAGATTTTTGTTGAACTCCTAGTGAAACACTACAGTGCCAGGCTACCACAGAAGGACTATTCTGGGTCCCAGTATAAATCAGAGGCTTGGGATAGTTTGACACAGGCTGTAACCAGTGCCCTAGGTATCCCCCTCCCTGGTGACCAATGTAGGCACCACTTTAGTGACCTACATCACAAGAAGAGGGATACCCTTGATGCTTAGGTCAAGGAATATAGGATGGAGGACATCCCATGTATGTGTAAATATCAACTACAGAGACTACTGAACATAAGCAAGACTGGTATTCATAATGGTATTATATTCTGTTCTGTTTTTTCCACAGCTTCCATGGAAATGGACTTGAATGCTAGTGCCAACAGCACTAGATTGGCCAGAAAGAGGGGACATGTGGCATATATGCAGCAGAAGAGCTGTGTTATTGTAGCATTAGAAGTTAAAAATAACATGTTTGGTATTTTATAGAGTTGTATCAAATTCATCATGCATATCTCAATTGTAAAAGCAAGTTTGCATGCTTTTGTCTGTAGCACAAACCAGGAGTACAATATTAGACTTTAGTCATAGGTTTTGTGTTCAAATACCACACTCCTCAAATACACAATACTGTTAATTCCTCAATTATGTGTATCTTAAAGGTTTAAAGTAAAAGGTCTATACCAGTGGCACACATGTCCTGCTGTAAACTGTAATATGTATAACTGAAACATGCATATGTGCAATACATGCACATGTAAAGGAGTGCATGCTGCAGTCTTTAGTATAGTTTGCATCTGTTAGGAGCTGGTAGTATTAAAAGTAAAAGTAATCTGTTAGAGGGTGGCAGTCTTAAAAGTAAAGGTTAAGATAAGAGTCAATTCATTGTATTAATGCATTGTTTGTCACATATGAAGCTACTAATCTTATCTCTCTTTTTTCTCTCACCCCAACCCTTATCTCTCTTTTTTATTGTATTTTATTTTATTTTTATTTATTTTTCATTGTTTTGTTTTATTTTATGTGTCGTCAATATGTGCCCATGACATCCATGTGTGCCACATCACAAAATGCTCCACAACATAGCAGGGTAGGCCTGCACCACATAATCCCCCTGCCCCTACTCCACTGGCCTTGGCATCACTGCTCAGCACATCTAGGAGCCAACCTGGCAGCAACACCTCTGCTTTCCCTGCACTACCTGCCCCCTCAGATAGTCCTGCCCTGGAGGATAGTCCAGTGTTTCCCTCTTGGAGTAGTGTCAGAGGTGGTGAGTTTATCACCTGTGCTGATCTGCCAGGGATGGTGAGTAGGGTTGTGTGCAGCACTGTTGGTGCATGCCTACCCCAGATGGAGGAGCTGCCCTCCTTCATTTTACATAGGACCAGGAGGAGGAGAAGGAGACATTGAGTGCTCCAGCCAGTGGTGGAGAGAGGTGACAGTGATGACAGTCCAGTGGGTGAGGACTCAATTCTCACTGTCACCCAGCTTGAAGATCATGGGTCCTGCATGTCCCACCCTCACCCCATCCATGGTGTCCACCACCCTCTTGTGTCCATCACCATCCCTGTCTCTTGTCATGCTTGTGTTGTCTGTCTGCAATCGCTTCGTCACCTACCCAACTTACCAGCAGACCCAGACATGCCTCTGTCCTTTTGCCGACATTCTTCTCTCTCTCTCAAAAAATAAAAAAAAAAGGTACCGGTCCCACAACAAAAAAATGGCCCATACATAGCTCTCAATTTCAGATACATGTCTTCCTGATACATTTGATTCAGTCCAATTGGCTGTACAACATGACTGCATAATGGACATCTTCTCTCTTGAGGTGTCAGTCCAAATTCAGCTAATATTCTGCATATATTATCAGTTTTTACTGTTGAAGAAATGGATAGCTATCATTCTTTCCTATCTCCCTCCTGCACATTCCTGTACTGCTTTCCATTTGTTCTTACCCCTGTTTGTTCCCCATTTCACCACTGTCTTATCTTCCCCATTTAATTTCTTTAATGCATTATTGCTCGATAGTGTGTTCCGCGGTGGTGCAGTAGCATTGTTGCCTCACAGCAAGAGGTTCTCCCATTCAATTCTCGGCTGGAATGCGGGGAGTGCCTTCTGTGTGGCGTCTGCATGTCCTCCTCATGGTTGGGTGGGCATTCAAAAGACATGCGTAAATGGGTGTGCCTTCTTTAAAGGTTGAACATCGAGCTGGCACCTCGGCGTTCGTAAAAATCTACTGCCAATCATTAGCGGACCGGAGTTCCGCTGTGGTGACCTCTAACTGGGAAAAGCCGAAAGACAACAACAGCAAGTGTGCATCATGCACCAAAGTGCAAGCAATAGTAATAGAAAAGTACTTAAAAGTGTTAGATTCAGTTGTATTTGAACCCAGTACCAGCTGGCCTAAAAAGGAATGTATTACTGCATTAATATGTGCCACCACAGAGTCAGTTAAGTAGCAGGTGTATTTCAGAGACTCAGTACTAACTGTCAGACTTTATCATTTCTACTTCACTACTGCCCTATTTCCCATTTCTTTTCTTTAATGCATTATTGCACAATGGTGCACATCACACATGAACACACACCAACAGTAAAGCAAAAGTAGTTAAAAGTATTAGATACAGCTGTATTCCAACCCAGTACTATCTGGCCCCAGAAAGGAATGTATCACTGCATTAAGACCTGCTGCCACAGAGTCAGTTAAGTAGTAGGTGTATTCCACAGACTCAATACTAAAATATCATACTTTAGCAATGCTGCCATTGGAATAGTTACATGACATTTCCTTATGTACTAGTAATACTTAAGATCCCCCTTTTGTCCATCATGCAACACCATGCAAACAAGATAAGCACAGCCAAACCTTCCATTCATTCCTCCATTGCCCATAATTGTGCTAAGCGCCTCATCACACAATGGTCAAAAAATAATAAATCAATAATAAAAACTGACAGGAAAAAAAACACAATTTGCACAAGAATGAAGAGGAGGTTGGATGTTAATGAAACAGGACCTGGGAATTGTGCACTGATTACTTGCATTTACAACCTTGACAGATGTACATGCAACACTTTGTAAGCCTAAACTGACACACCCATCCAAAGTTGCCATCCATATACTGAGAGAATGCCTGCATGATGTTTACATCTGATACACGGAGCCATGGATTTTGGATTCAACAATTCTAATGAGTTCAGACCTCATCTACATCTTCACTGCGGTGACAGCCCTGAATCTACACCAGAAGGCAACAGTGTAGCTGATGAAACTGAAGGGGAGCCAGATTGTTTATGTGTTGAACACAGAGAGTATATTACTTTGGGATATATCTACACAGAGGAGTATTGATTTTTAAATGATATGCCTGCATTTCATCAGCTACATATTGTATTTGCTGACATGTAACTATGAAGTGAATCAGCTGCTTAATGGTTTTTATATTTATTTTGATTAGCACATACTTTTATACTTTTATATGTCTGCATTACTTACAAGTGTACTGTTCATTTGGTGGTGGGAAGGAAATGTGCATTTCTGTTATGGCGCAAGAAAAGATTATGTTGTATTGTTGCTCTACTTTTGTTGCATCCAGCCTACTGTCATATGTTAAGTTCAGTTCTGTTCAAATCTCACACATTTTACTTTTTATTCTGTCTGTGTTGACTCCTTTCCATGGCTGTATTCCAAAAGTTTTGGAATTCACAGGGAACACCAGCACAACGTCTACACAGTTGCTTTATATCTTGTTGGATAGCTGCAACATGCTGCCTTGGTTAATTAGCATGCAATTCAGCTGCTTATGCAGCAATTAGCATGTCACTGTTTTTATCTTGTTTAGGTGGGGGTGCATGTAGCTATATGGCACTTACTGAATTGCGCTGCGATGCATGCATGGTGGAAAACCACTGTGTAGGCTTTATTGAATCCCACTGGTATTTTTTACCCCCTTTCCCTACAGAAAATTAGCATTTTTACCACATTCCACCAAAATAGCTTTATGATCTGAAAATCAGTTGAAAAAAAACACCATCTGCTTCCAAAACATTTTTTGTAAACAGAAAAATCAATCTCCATGTTTATTCCCCTTCTTATATGTCCACCAACTTTTTGAGCATACTTTTATTTCAACACATATTTTAGTTTCTAGCACGAATCCCTACCTTCTTATCTCCTTTCATAATGCAACAATGCAATTTCCCCATAATTATAATACTCATGTTAGCCATTAAATAATTTCAAACTTTCACGTAATTCCACTCTCTCTGCAGCATTCTTCAAGCATAAACTCTAATTAATCTATATATATCAACTCCCAATCCTATATCAATAATTGTCCTCCTACTTCCAGATACAATAAAAACTAATACTTGAATCTCTTTATTAAAAAGTGAACAGCTGTCCTTTCCCAGGTTCCACACCATCTCACCCCCATAAAGCTTTAAATTCTAATCTCTTTTGTTCAGAAAAAAAAATCTCACGCCTTGTAAACAAATAACATTAGTTTATTACTGTTTACACCAAAATGACAAATATTCTTTCTATATTTAATAAACTAGTAACATTAACTGAAAGAAAATACATATTTCCCCTTTTTTATTCTTGAGAGAAAGTTTTTCAAATTTATTTTTCCTTATCCTAACCCTATCTCCAATTATACTTTTTATTCTTGCAACCTGCACATCCATCATTTGCTACTGATTTTTCCACTGGCCAAATCATCACATATTTTCTTAATATCTTCCATTTCAGCCAATTGTCCTTTCAAGATAATCTGGTAAACATTGCTTTCATTTCCAACCTTTATTTCTCTTTCCCCGTGCCCTATATTATTCTCATTCTCCCACCCTCATGTACTTCAGCAGTAATTTCATTAGCTTTCCCTTCTTTTTTCAGAATAAAACCTGAAATGTCTTTATTGATTACAGATCCTACTCTTTTTTTTATAAATGTATTCATCAAATGGCCTTTATTACCACCCTGGTTACACCTAATTTTATCACATTCATTAATAAGTTGATTAGCATTCCACATAAATAATACATCTTTGGTTATCCTATATATGTTACTGCTCTATATTCCCATTTACAGAATCAAACTGGGTAAATGCTTAACAGAATCATTTTCACTTTTAACACAATTCCGAAAACTCCCTTCATCTTTATATTTTGATATCTGTAAAACAGAAAAAAAGCCTAAATAAAAACTTCAACTTCTTCTGTTATATCAGTTCAAACATTGAACAAATATTTTCTTTTTTTTAACCTGTTTCCATGCCCTGAAAAAACAAACTTATTCCAGGAGAAAACTTTATTTTTGCTTTTATACAGTGTGACAAATTTGTCCAAATGAAACATAGTTTCAAAAGTCACATTACAAAATTGTCCTTTCCTATATGAATAAATGATCTTATCTTTTTTAATTGCAAATCATAAAGGAAAATCATCTTATCCCATTCATAGTATCTGTTAATCCCTGAGTCAGCTTTAGTGTGAATCTTCAAGATATGCACACCCCAAGAACATTAGCATAAGTCGTTTCTTTCTCCTACTTTTTTCTTGCAAGTCTTTTTAACATGCACGACTGATTCAGTGTCTTCTTTCTTATCCATGCCTCTTTCAACCATCTCCAATTAGGAAATCTCAGACTCTGCACCCAGTTCATGTTTTCATTATCATACACAATTATGTGACTATTAAATCACCATACATGACTTTTGGCAGAGTGATACTTTAGAACCTTTATCCAGCAAGTCATCTTAATGCTAACTATTTGTATACGCCACATTATGCACCTCAATTTATCTTTCTCAAAAAAAAAAAAATATACCATTTTAAATATTCTCCACAGGAATGTTCCTTTCTCCTGAAAAAAAAGAGCCACCTCCATGGACTATAATGATGCATAAACTCACATGGTACTCACAGGAATAAGGGTTCTTTATTTTACAACTATATACAATGTACATATTTACAAAGAACTTACATTAACTCTATATTCATTCAATGTTAACAAATCTTTACAATTGTATAGACTCATGCTCTTTTTTCCCCAACCACCAGTTAATTTTTTTGTATTATATTTGGTAATATCCACTTTCCATTGAAAACAATCTCATTCAGCCTTTCATTCCAAATTGTCCATATAATACAAAACATTTTTAACCAAATTATTGACATTTTCTTTACTATGCTTCCCATAAAAACATGTTCAATCATATACATATGTATCTGTTTATAACCTTGTAATTCTATAACTATTTGATTTTCTATTATTTTCCCATAAATGTTTAACTCTTTTACATTAAGAAAACATGCTCTATTGTTTCTAACTCTCCACAAACAAACAAATCCTTTCATTTACCTTTTCATGAGGCTTATTTAGCTTTACTGGCAACTTATTAATTTGCAGCGTCCATAAGAAATCTTGACATACAATATTTTTCATACACCATTAATTTCTTTGCTGTACAACTTTCACTTTTTTCTGTTAAGTCTTCCCATGGAGTCATACAATAATTCTGCAACATTACATTTATACCATATTTTCTACTTTCTGTTATTCTTTCTATCTTTAATTTTCACAGTTTTATTTGTTCTTAATACATCCTTATGCTTTCATTTTGTCCATTCTCATTCCCCTTTATTCATTTTTATTAGACTCCATTCTTTGTATTTTTTTCTTAAATATACTTATTATCAATGTATTTTCTTTTCCATTTATCCATTCCAAGACCTTATATAGATTTAATGAGGCTTCATATACTATCAGATTCAATAAATCTAACCCCTCTTCCTCCTTTTACATATATAATACCTCTCTTTTGAATGGATTTAATCTGGACCCATATGAATTGGAATATAATTTCAATAAACTGTTTCTCCAAGTCTCATGGTATCATATATACACTATCTAATTCTTTTATAAATGATTCATGGGACTTGCTGGACAAACTGAGAAAAATGACATTGACCCAGGAAAGTATGATGGTTACCTGTAATGTGCAGAGCTTGTTCATGGTAATCCCCCATGAGGTGAGGTTACCATGGTTCAATGAAATTATTGGCAAATATGGACAGATTTCTGACTTAGAAATATCTATTGGTGGTGACTTTATGGATCTTATTCTTAGTTGTAACTTTTGGTCACTTGAGGGGGAATTTTACAAGCAAAACACATGTGTAGCCATGGGGGCAGCCTGTGCCCCTTTATTTGCCAACACCGTGATGTTGTGGCGGGAATTGAACTTTTTATTTCTTCACCCACTGAACAAGTACTGTAAAGGGTATTATCGATTTTTGGACAATCTTTTGATTATTTGGGAAGGTACATTTGACCAGTTTGTGGTATTTTATGTGTCCATGCAAACAAGTACCTATTTTTCTGTCCTTTACTTACCATCATGACTATCAGAAATTGCATATTTAGACATTGAGTTGTGCAAGGGGATAGCAGCAAGTTTTCTACCTCAGTATACAGAAAACCTACCTATTGGAATTCGTTCCAGTTTTATACTACCTGTCATCCCATGCACCAAAAAATAGGCATTGTTAACAGCTAACTTATTTGGGTGTCAAGACTGACCTCTAAGGACAATACTTGTCTGTCTGAGTCCAACAAAGTTACAAGGATGTTTACTGAGCAGGGTTACCCCAACGACCTCCTGGAGCAAGTAAGTCACAAGGTGTGGCTTGGAAGACTAAATTTGCACCAATTATTTTACATGTACTCGAGGGTGTTAGATAGAGTAAAGACACTACTCTCCTTACCCTACAGACTAACATGGTCATACAATATATATTCTTGATGTTAAACAGAGACAATTATTAAAAGAAATTGATGTATTTTTGAATGTGATTATGCTACTAAGGCACTGTTTGATAAAAGTGTTGGTTTCACTTATAGAAACAAATATAACATGAAAAGGTTGCTCGAAAAGTCTGGTAGTAAGACTAAAGTAGTGTCAGTTACTAGAAAGTGTGGGTCATGCTACTGTTATCCTTACATTAACACCAACTACATTGGTTTCTTAAGGGGAATGCTGGGACAAATTGACATTACTAATGTTTGTACTTGTAAGACATCTAGAGTTATATACATGGCTTCTTGTGAGGCATGTTCAGTCTTCTATATAGGCAAAACTAAAAATGCCTTTTCTAAGCTTATTTACCAGCATTTGTAAAGCATTCAGAAAGGTGATTGTAAAACTGCACTTGCAAAACACTCTTTAACCTTTGAGGAATTTAGAAAACATACCTTTTTTGTATTAGAACAGGTGCAGAGATCTATTTAATGTGGTGACTGGGAAAATAGGCTTCTGCACAGAGAAATGTGTTGGTAATTGAAACTTGATGATTCAAACTTTCCAGGACGTAATGACAGTGTTTCTGTTATTAGTGAACTAAGAAAGAGAGCTTCTGTTGTTTAAGCCTTAGATACACTCCTTCATGGCATTAATTGAAGTTTGTCTTTCATTGGTTGATGCTGGTGGGGGTGGGGGAGGTTCAGTCACTATTTTAACTTGCCCCTTAGTTTGGTTTTCCACAGTTCTGAAGAAGTCTGGTTAAGAGGAAAGTGCTAAACTGTGGAGTTGTATGCTGTTTATATTAAAGAGTACAGTGGCTGTCTAACCGGTGATTTTTTGTTTTTTATTGGATTTTGTATCTACTGATCCTGGTTTTGATCTGGATTTTACTTTGAAACATCTCTAAGATTTGCTGTTTGCCACTACTCCATTCTCCTTTGATGCCATATTTTGCATGCCATTCTCCAAGCCGCCATTGTGCTAGCAAAGGAACAGACACTCACACTCATTGGCCGCATACACCACGAGTGCCATAGAAAGCAGGGGAAGTTCCCTGATGCCCTGGAAAAATGTTCCCTTTTGTATAGCTACCACCTCAGATATTCCCTGAAAAGAGGCCATTAGCTTAGTGAGACTTACTTGGTCAGCAAAGGATAAATCATTACTTCTTTTTAACATCCAGGGCTCCTTATGGTGTCATTACATTTCTCAGTCTAGATTCCTTAAGTAAGTGATGTGCAGTTTACAGAGCTATAGCTACACTGGGGCCCAAGGAGTTAAGGGGGATGATGGTAATGTAGTACTAGTGCTCATTTTGATATCAGCATATGAATACCTATAACGCGTCTGTGATTGTGACTGAGGCTAGTGCAGTATAAATTTTAGCAACTCACTTCCTACAGATGTAAAAAGCAGTTTGGTACAGTTATTAAAAGTAAACTGATGACTTTTTTTCCCTCAAATTAGAGGTGAGGTGTAGAGATTGCTGAGAAGAATGGATCCCTGACTGGGAGAGACCCTGGATTTGGGGAAGGGACCCTATTGTTTGCTCCTCAACTCTGAGTTGTTGTCTGCCAGGTTTGGGAATGGCACCAGACATTAGATGAGACAGTTACAGCTCTACTAATCAATTATACATGGTGTATGAAAGAGAAAGATGTAAGAAACTACATGATATCACGATTGTTAATATATAATGCACTACAGTGGTGAAATTAACCAATGTTTGTCAATTGCTATTTATATTTTCATATTTTTACTCAAGTTTGTAACTTGGTGAGCAATATGCTACTGAAAGGAATAGTGTGAAATGTCTAGGAGGGAGACATAAACTTCACTGCCATTGTCCATGTACAGCTTCTCTTCTCTATTCTCCCCACTTGAAAAGGGTGTTCCAAAGGCACCATTCCCTCTCAGATCCTCATCTTACTCTTTATTAACAATCTATCAAAAAAATATCCCATAAAACCTAATTATCTTAAGTCACTTAATCAGACATTGTTCCCAGGTCACGCTTGAAAAATGATTGTCCAGTGGGCCTACATGATTAACAAATGGGTATATTATTATTATTATTATTATTATTATTATTAAATTCCATAACCATCTTAAAAAATGCTGTTCAAAGAAATCACTTGCAAGTGATTCTAGAATTCTTACTCAGCTTGAAACTATATGCATCCCCACTGCTCTTAGAAATTAACTATAACTGCCTTCCATTCTTGTTATTCCCTGGTCTTACGCTAACTACTCTTAACTCTTTTTATTCTACTTGTACCCCTGTTGTTTCTGTTATACTTATTCCCCTTCAAATCTAAACCCTCTCAATAACCTTTTGCTTCTCCTAACTCATTTCTGCCTCTCCCAATCTCCATCATATTTCTTACTAATGAGGAAGAACAGTTTGTATAACTTTATAGCTATACTTGATTTTGTTGTGCTGTACATATGGCAATATCTTGATTGCATTTATTGTATTTCTAAATGTGATCACTATTTTTATTTGATGTTTTTCTCTTTTGGCTATACAGAACCTGAAAAGGGTCCATTTGGATCAGTGTGCTATCCTGGTTAAACAAATGAAAATGAATCAAATAAATAATTAAATAAATAAATGCTAAGCTGCACTTTAGCAGACACAGTGACAGTTGTTTGAAAGTAATTATAAAGACATGCAGTATATCCATACACACATTAAAATTTCCAGAATCACCTGACTTACAAAGAATAGCAAACACTTTAGAATAACATTAGAAGATGTTGCAGGAAATTATTGCTTCAACTGTAAGCATCACATATTAGCATTTTTGATATTTTTAATGATTTTTTTTTTTTTTTTTTTCTTTTTCTTTTTTTTATTTTTATTTTAATATCAGAAGATATTTTTTTGCCTTCTTCATGTAAAAGAAAAAGTCTCTTTGAACAAAAGAAAGAACTTGAACAACTGCAAAAAGTTGTTGTACTGTTTGCAAAAGGTAAGGTAAATAAAATTATGAATTTTTCAGCATTAGTACATATTAGGGTAAAGATATAAAGTCTGTGAATACATTGTTTCATAATTATAAAGAAGGCTGTTTGCTAAACACACTGAGGTTTGTACCTTTAATACTAGAATGGATTATGCTTTTTTTTTTTTTTTTTTTTTTTTTTTTTTAAAAAAAAACAAAAAAACTAGTAATGTAGTCAGGCTGTTACAGGTATGGTATTCTAGTTGTGAAGGAGTTAAAAACTTAAAGAATTCTAATATTCAGTTAGTGTGCTAAATAAATACAAAAACACATGCATTCATAAATAAAGAACCAAACACATGCATTTATATTCACTCAAATTAATTAATTAACTGATCAATCAATCAATCAATTAATTACTTAATTAATTAATTAATAAAATCCATTCCTGATTCTGGAGAGAAGATGGTGCACTATGGTCGCACGGAAAATGGGATCGTTCTCACAAGTGCATTTTCCTTGGGTAGTAATAATGAAAGGCGGCCTATTCAACTAGTGGGAGACTCCAACATAAAATTCCATTGTTTCTTTTCAGTAGCCATGTGGTAAATCTTTAACTTTCAGATGTTAATATGTGTTTCATTTTTACAGTAACCTAAACTCTATGGGTTTACCCCTTTTACACCTGCCAGCTTCTCAAGGTTTTGGGCACCTCCCAGGTGTACTCTCTGCCAGGAGAGCATGTGTCATTCCAGATAAAAGGCAGGAGCAGTGTTAAAAGCTTCAGAGCTTTACTGCCACTGAAGTAAGGCTTCTTTGGTGATCTCTATGTAATCCAGTTAGTCGGCTGGGATCTTCCAGCTGGGCTAATAAGTCCTTGTTGAGGAAAGCCTTCCTTCTAAAATTTAAGTTAGTGTAGAAAACTTTTGTTGCAGGAATTATGCTACTGAGGCAAAGATAAAGGATCTGTTAGCTTAGCTATATTAATGGACATGTGTTGATAGTCCTTCTGTGGACATTTTGGGAGGAAAAGTTTATTCTATGACCAGTAATCCAACTTATTTTATTATTTAGTATATTTGGAAAAAGACATTGTACCTGTGGAAGACTTTTAGTAGTATACTTACCTTAGAATCACTAGTTTCCCTTTGTTTAGCCTTACTGATTCTTCTGGGCTATAACCACCTATCCTCTTTCTTTGAGCAGCAGTTAGTATCTGTGGTATTATCTTCCCCAGTGAACAAAAAAAAAAAAAAAAAAAAAAAGAAAAAAGAAATAAACTTGCTAAGGAATCCTTCAGTATTAAATTGGTAAAAAGTCTGTCAGATTTTGACTTGTTGCTTCCTTGCTTCAGTCACTAGTTGGTGATTCTGCTGTGGCCAGTCATTGTTCCTCAGACCTCCCATTTACTTCACATTGTCCTCTCTGAAAAGACTGGGGGGGGCAACCCTTAATGGCTGACATTGTGCTTAGCGAGAAAAACGTGCAACATCTGTTTCTATCTCTATGCATAGTGTAGATTTACAGGACTTTGCTAAGGAAGGTATTTCTGCTCATTCCAAGCCAGTTCAAACCTCAGCCAAGAAAAGAAAAATAGTTGCCATTCTGACAAAAGATATCAGCCAGAAGATCAATTAATGTAGGTGGAGAAGGTCACTTAAGAGGATTATTCTCAGCTTGAGGATACTGATTCTGAATAAAGCACAATGTCAGCCTTCCCTATTGAAGAAATCTGTTTTGCTGATATTTTATCTAATCTTAGTAAGCTTTTTCAGTGGGAACAGACTGAAGCCTCTATGACACAGAACATATATTATGTTTTAATACAACTACAAATGCCAAAAGCAGCACCCATTCATCCTGTTTACTCTGTCTTAGAGAACGTTCTTCTTACTGCAGACAGTATGCATGTCAGACAGTCTTCAGCTTTAAAAGAGATGTGACAGATTATGTAAAGCACCTCAGCCACACAAGTTCATAGGTAGTTACTGGTCTAGTTGCCTCTGTAGGCCATTTTAAGCCTAGCCAATTTTACTTCCAAAGATGAGGATCAAACCCTGTACTTTGCATCTGTAAGGTAAACACCTTAGCCATTATACCAACCATCTATCACTATACCAAGTTCCACTCCATTGTTTTCTAATCCGAACATAGACCCAGCAGTCCAATGTATCTCTAAATCTATTGCTGCTAAACAGGTTACTGCTTGTAAGTTTAGATGATTGTTCTGCAGCTGATGTACTTAAGAAGTGTGATGAAAGGAGACTGATCCAAGGACCGACACAAGTTATTCAACCCTCCGTTTAAAAAAATACTCATGCATTAGATAAAATTTTAATAGATAATGTTACTCTACAGTCATTCCTGGAAAATACAAAACAAATTTTTTTCAGTCTACCTGTAAATAAGAGTTGCACAATCAGCTAACAAGACCACCTTTATTCACACATTTTTCTGAACTCTCATGTACCTCTGTGACCCTACTGGATTGTTTAGCACAAGTCAATGAGCTTACTGATGATGCAAGATTATAGCAGAGAAGCAACTGAAGGCTGTATTCTGAGTATATATTTCTGGATGCTACTCATTGCAGCCTAAATGGACGCTATAAAAGTTGCCTTTAATTGTAAAGAGTTATAGGGGTGGAGATAACAGGCATAGCAAACAGACAGACCGGGAGTGGGAGATTTTAATATTTGCCGGGCTGGATTAAAGACAACATAGCCAGTAGCAATAGTGTTAATTTTCCACACATTATGAGTTCTCCAATGTATTCTTTATCTGAGAGTTAATGAGAAAACATCAGTTGATGTTCTGTAAGTCAATGACTCATGCAAGTTATATTGAAGATTTCAGGAAATGTAATGCATGTTGTAAACAAATACAAAGACATGGCTTACAAATAAAATAAAGTACTATTTATGACTCACAGGTGTGGAGACTGCAGCTCAACAGTCATGTATCACCACCCATTCCTGCATGCAGTGCAGTATCAGATGTACCATAGGAAACAACTGCTATAAGTTTTATTTTTCTGATGTGTCTTTGACAAATATTGATCATATGTGTTTTGCAGGTATGATATGGGTGCAGGGCATTGCTACAATATAATTCAAGAGATACTCTGTATCTACTCGGTATGATTTGTAAATGCTTATTTGCAGAAGTAGGAAAATGAGTAAGGCACCAGAGCAAAAAAGTCACTGTCCCTACCACGGGTTCAGTTTTGTCTCTGTAATTATACAATAAGGGTTTATTAAAATCCAGAAATGTTCACACTGATTGGACACCCAGTCAGTTTTTCCTTTGCAAATCAAGCCTATATGAATAGAAAGAAGTCTAGTCCATGAGATAATGCCGTGCAACTGAGCTTTCTGTTTTCATTGCCTCCATAACTTTTTAATTAGCATATTTTATGAGGAACATGGCAAAAATATGAGGAAAATCAGAGACATTCTGCAAAACTCTGAGAATTTTGCTTATATTAGCAGCATGACTAATCATACTACTGGTAACTTTACCTCTGAATTCTCAAGAGTTTTACAGAACATCCCTGATTTCCCTTATAGTTTTGTCCCCTATGTCATAAAATGTTTGATTTTCTGGTAAGTCACTGAGGATCTGTGTTAGTCAATATTACCAGGTATTAGAGTTTCACAACAATAAAACAATGTTTATGTTATGTTTAGTGGCTACAAATGCTACTTGGTTCAAAAGTATTTAGAAAGTCACTGACTGTAGTAGTGTTTACTTTCCCATGATGAAAACTGCACTTTGTCAAATGCTTCTAGGAGTACAGAACAGTAAAGCTGACCATTTGGGAAATGTATAGATTTAATGAGGGAAAAGGCACACGCACACAGACTGAGCGAGAGAACTAGTGAGGCAGAGAGAGCTAGAGAGACCCATTGCTATAGGAATGCTGTCTTCTCCATTGCATCAATTCCCCTGCAGTTTACTGATGTATTGTGCAAGCATGGGGATGTAAGTCCCATGCACATGCCCAAATACATCAGTATTCAGGCAAATGGTGGTAGAGCACTAAAATATAATTAGAGAATGAAATGTTTTAATAACGGCAAACAATTTGTTCTTAAATAATATTAGTGTATAATAGAATACTCATAACTAGATGTGGTATCACAGGATTTACTCACCACATACTTTGATCAGATCACATGAACCATGGATAATTCCTTTGATTTCCACACCCACCTATAAATGATTGCTAAATTGTACATTGGTTTGTGCAGAGATAAACAACAGTATGCAATACAAGGGTATATTCTACATATTTAACTGCTATTTTGCAGTAGCTGTTTCATTAAGACTATTAAGATGGAAAGTGTTAGTCAAAAAGTAAAATGTAGGCCTCAAGTAGCAATGCTTCTAAGACACACAACACTACTTCAAAAGTGCATTATGAAATCAGTCAGGACTACATGGGTAGGATTTAAGCATGCCATTTACAAACCTGTCATCCTGAGCACAAAGTACAATATAACTGCTTGAATACAATCCTCACAGGTTTCCCTCACAGGTATGACCTCAGTGAACAAGACAATAATGAGTGAGAAAATATTTCAACATGAATTCTAGAACAGAATGTTCAGAAATCTTTTCACAGAATTGTGGTGTTTAAGCAAAGTCCACAATCTTGTGACACTAACATGTCAGGGGAAACGTTATAAAGCAAGCTTTAAATAACAGAAAGAAATAAGCAGGCCAGTTTTATTAAAGATATGGACATAATTTCTATAATAAATACGATAAAATTGTTATGATTTCAGAGGTGTGCTAAGAAGAATGAAACTTTGGGCTAGCTGTGGCAGCTAAGTATTAAAGCAGTTAAAGAGCTGCATCACTGTCATTAGGGAGAAGCTACTTTTTTCTAAATATAATCATAGGTGACTACAGTAAATGAGCTAAGGAACTGTAGAATTTCTGGAGTGGTGATTAAAAATCAGTGATCACTACTCTGAATGTATACTTCAGTAATGGCATTTATTTTCTTCACTTCTTTGCTGATGGCCTTAATTTACTGCACTTAGCTCATTGCTTTCACTCATTGAGGATTCATGATGGTCGCCATTTGTTTACATTTCTGCACTGTGAGTGCATTGGTTTTAAGCAAAGTAATTAAAAAATATTTCAAGTTGCAAGTTACTTGAGAGTTCTGCTCAGAATTATACTGAAGTTTACTAGTCTGTGTTTTCTTTTCATTCGTATTGTTTTGGACCATTTGATATAAAATAATACATGGACCTGAATATTTTCTATCAGCAGCATTCATAAATCAAGGCCTATCCATATAAAACCATTCAGCTGGAGTCTTTGCAAGAAAATGCTAGCATGTGCTACTGACTGAAATGTCTCTCTGTCTCTCTGTCTACTGGGCACCCAGACATCTTATTCTGTATATACAAGATAAACCTTCACCTGACAGATGAAAGCAGTTACCAAGAAGCTTAAAAGCTAAACCTTTCAGATGATGAGTGACAAGTCAAGCAAATCCTAAATTCATATGTTGAGCAGTGACCTTATTTTCATACACATAGCCAGTCACTGACTGAGTCGAAGTAAAAGAACATATTAGTAGGAGCTTGCATGTATTGACTCATGGACTTCAGTTAGTGGCTGGCAGTAAAGGTGGCAGTATGTCTGCGCCAATCACTTGCACAGCTCTTAAGCTAGTATATGGAAAACTATAACTGATACTGCTGACATAGTAGGTATCACATGAATGTGGGTGTTAACGAAGGCATGGAGACTCAAACAGTAGACTTAGGACGATTCTACTATTTGTTATGTGGTTTTGTGATCATGCTCTTTTAACATTTTGCAGGATAAGGAATTAGATAATATATGATGCAGGGATGTGGTGGTGGTGCTGCGGTAGCGTTGTCGCCTCACAGTAAGACGTTGACCTGTTCGATTCTCAGCTAAAGCGTCTTCTCTGTGGAGACATGCATGAATGGGCGTACCTTCGTTAAAGGTTGTGCGTCAGAGCTGGCAACTCGGTACATAAAAATCTACTGCCAATCATTAGCGGATCGGAGTTCCGCTGTGGCGACCCCTAACCGGGAAAAGCCGAAAGACACAACAACATCATAACAACAACATGATGCAGGGAAAAATGACTCACTGTAACTTTTTTTGATTTGGCAGTTTGACTGAATTTCATTGCAGAATACATATCCAGGAGAGTTCTTTCACTGCTTTGCTATATAATATAGTATGGCTATATATGTTAAAGAGTAGATGACACATCCTCAGCACTATTAATACTCATTTTGTAGCCCATTAGTTGGCATAATGTCAGTGTTGTTAACAAAACAAAATGCTGTGACTATGTCTTTGAATGTTTCCTATATGTATTTCTCGCTAGTAACATACTCAATGTTTTGATCTTTGTTGTGTGTATGAAAAGAGGTATTGTGCCTGCAAATAATCAGACTTCTGCTATATATTTAATTCTGAACAAAAATATACATGTGAACAATGAAAGCTTGTGTTTTATTTGAATTATAATGAAGCCTACAGCTTTACTTCTATACCATACTTTCATTTTGTTTGTTACTGTTTTGGAATTGGTTTGACATCACTTGTTGAGAAAGAGCGCTTTCACTTGATACAGGCTGAGTTATCCTAGAAATCTGAGTGATCTTTGAAGTGTTGTTTTGTTATAAAGATTGATGGCAGATCTATAGCAGATTATCATATACCTCTGATTATTTTATTGATCAATTCTGTGTAGCTGAAAGTGAAAACTTAGAGAACAGTAAGATGAAAAGTGGGAAGCCAAGTTCATTCTGTTAATCAAAATTCTCTCTAAATCCATCTGCTGAGAAAGTATTTGAAAGTCAGTTGTTTACCATAAGATCATGAAAACTTCCTGGCTGACACATGAAACTGAATCTGAGACCTTTAATTATGTACAAGCTTATGGAGATGTTAGACATAGATTTTTGTTACTTTTGTTCACTTTTCTCTGAAAATGAAGATGATGTGCAGTATGCTATGGTAAAGTTTCTCAAGCCTTTTTCACATGTGTGAGGAGCTAATAAGGAAATGTAACATCCCTGGCTACTGATTTATTTTAAGTATATTTGTCTTACTATCAGTTGTAAACATTGTTGACTCATTAATTATTAAAAGTACTTTCCCTTTTGGCACATGAAACACTGAAATTTCTAATGTGTTTTTGGAACATCTTTATCACATTGCGAAATTGTACTTTAATTTATATAAATCTTAGTTAATACTATGGTTCGGGTACTGAACTCTTTTTCTATCATGGAACTTTAATAAAGTGTATAGGCTGAACTGAGCAAAAAAGCTACGATGTACCTTGGGATCAGGTATTTTGTAAGTTCTTCCAGTGATGTGTGGGCTAAAGCCACAGCTTAAAAAATGGTTCAAAGAGAAATGAAGCAGAATGGATGAAAAAAAAAGACATTTATTGTCTAGTGCTGTTTCTGAGTTTAGCAGAACTGGTAAATTTGAAATCAGCATGACCATGAAGCAGCATGCTAATAGTATCTGTTTCTCATGTTTAAGGACATATAAAACATACAATGGGGCGAAGAACATTGTAATTGCACATTTTCTGAGGGCACAACTGACAAAAGCTCAGGGGCATCTATTGATAGGTATGTGTCCACACTTTGGACAGTTTCTTAGATGCTCTTCTTAAACCTAAGCCCCCATTAAGACGATCTTCTTATGAGATAGACAGAAAGATACACACACACACTTACACACACACACACACACACACACACACACACACACACACACACACACACACACACACACACAGTCTACTGTTCTCAGGCATAACTGGCATGCTTAAAAAATTCACATTAAGCTATATATATTTGCTGATCACTGCAGTCATAAATCACTTTATTTATTTATTTGTATTTTTTTGTTTGTCTGTTTAATTATTTATTTATTTCATGAAGATAGAGTGGACAAAGTTGCTGCTCTTAAGCTATGACCTTGTTACATAATGTGTCTATGAAAAAGCAAACAAATGCAGTAAAAAAGTAGAAAATTAATCTTATAATCATAAAATGTTAATATGTAGCTTAGTAAAACAACCATGCATATGCTACATTGTTGAAACTGTAAGTTGAATATGATAGAATAAGTAAGACAGAGACATGGTGATAAGAACAAAGTAAAAAACAGTTTCAGATAATAAACACTTAAGGTGAAGCAAATGTAGTAATGAAACAAATATTTTACAATCTGATCTGAGATAATATCTTACAGAGAGAATAGTCTGAAGAGCTTCTTTTTCATTTGATTATTATTATTATTATTATCAAAATGGCTATTATTATTATAAAACGAATGTGGTTTTGTTTTTCAAGAAAGCCAAGGGCATTCAATTACAGGAGATGCTATACATCTCACTTTCACTGACAACAGCTACACTTGTTGCAAGCATTTTCCATTCTATGGTAGTCACGTGATACTTCTCAATTGCCTTCATATTTTTGATCTGTTCCTCATAAAATTTGTAATTTTCTGGATTTTTGTGATGAATCAGTGAGGACTGAATTCACTAAATAATAACAGGCATTTGATTTCAGACTTCATATCCTTCAGAAAATGCATTGTAACACAAGACCTTTTACTCTTGCAACTTTCTAAGTTTATAAAATCAATATTTAAAATTTGTGCCTAGTTTTGGGGCTTTGTTCCCCCATTATTGTTGGTTTTGTCCAGATTTCTTTTGTGCTAAGAGATTAAAAGTGATGGATAAAGCACTTCCATTTTTTCTCTGCATAGCTTCCAGTGTTTGCATCTCCTGTTGAATTTCCTTCACAGCTTCACCATATCACTTTTCCTTTCAACTGCATAAGTCATACCTCTTCAGTTTCTAAGTTAGAAAAATGCTTCTAACTCATTTATCTTAACAAAGGAAAATTTAGCAGGTATGCTACTATAAAATAGTTGTGTTTTCAACAATGTGGCTGAAGTGGATTACCCAAAGATATTAAAGGGAGAAAAACTGTGAAGTATCTCAGATGAGAGTTCTGTAGCATCATAAATATTATCAGATTAACAAGCTGCAGTACTGTCAAGAGATTATTATAGACTCCTCAGCCAAATTATGCAGTATAAACAATTGATGCCTAAAGTCAATTGCTCTGTAGTCATGTCAGAGTTGTGCATACATGCTGTAATGTTCTAATCACAGCCTGATGACAGAAGATCAGGTCTCTGATGAAGGCTGTGATGCCACCCTCCTTTGTTGTTGTAACCTACTATAATTCACAGTCACGTCGTGATTTTATTTAGGGAACGCTGCTTTACACAGGAATAAGGAATTCACTGTGTTGCAGGTAACCTGCATTCGTTTAGTGGCTTCAGGGCCTGTAGGAGCTGGGTAAGGAAGATGAGACTATGTTACCACTATTGGTTCACCCATCCTGGAAGGAGGGATAAAGTGTGATGCCTAGCAGGAGCACTAGTTGTTACTTAGTGAAGTCACAGATGGCTGAGTCCTTACTATCATTCTGTGTTAAACTGAATTCACTTCAGAATCTCGAACATCTGAAAACTCTAATGTCATATGGTCGAGACCATATGATCCAGTTTTCAGAAGCTCAAAATTCTGAAATTAATCCAAAAAAAAATGAATAAATAAAATGTTTCTGCAGGGGGCAAGCCCCCCTGCACCCCCTACAGCCCCGCTACTTAAAAATACCAACTCCGAGATTGCACTACAGTGAGGAAAAGAGAAATCTCCCATTCCGCACTGTATGCAGATCTCCGTTCAAAATTTCGAGCTTCTGAAAACTTGATCATATGGTCTGGACCATATGATTTTCGGGTTTTCAGGCATTCGAGATTCTGAAGTGAACCTGTTAATCTCTAGAAAGCTAAGGGGAAAATGGCATGTGAAGGCACATTTTTCTTGGAAGATAGTGATAGCAAGAGCTACTGGGGGCATGCTCCTAGGAGAGATGAAAGGCCACCCCCCCACACACACACAGGATCTGAAAGCTAATCTGCTTCCTACCACCTAACTCTTGTCAGGGAACAGAGGCAAAACTTGTACAAAAATTAATGGCCCATAGAGATATGTCCTCACCTAGGAATACCTGGCTTCTGTCACCCCCCAAATGAATGGGCTATTAGAGTGAGCATAGAGTAGCCACTGATCAAGGTTCTGAGGACAAAAAAGGGTACCTGTCAAATCTTCGAACACTCAAAATTTCGAACATTACATGGTCGAGACCAAATGTTTGAAATTTTGAGTGCTTGAAGATAGACTTTCAATGGCACTGTACAGGGCAGATAGGGAAGATTTCCCTTTTCTGCACTGAAGTGCGGTCTCAGAGTTTGTATATTTAAGTAGGGAGGGTGTGAGGGGTGCAGCCCCCCACATGTGGGGTGCAGGGGGGCTTGCCCCCCCTGCCTACACTGCTAAAGTGTTTTTTTCTGTGTTTTCTTTTTTTTTTTTTTTTTTTTTTTTTTTTTATGTTCGAACATTTGGTCTCGACCATGTAATGTTCAACATTTTGGATGTTTGAACATTTAACATAGACCACAAAAAAACAGTGCAGCGTTGGCAGGTACTTTCACTGTGAATGTCTTGGATCTGAAACCAAAAGGGTGAAAATATGACTTTTCATGATGTTCTTAAGTAAAAAAACAGTCATACAACTTGTAATATCCTCTTGTAGTTTCTTCCATATAAAATAAACCCACTCAGTGACCCAGTGAGTAGTTCATGTCATGTTGCTCATGCTGTGTCTCAGTCAAAGCATTCAGAGGTAGTAACTTCTTATCATATAAAAGCTGATATGCTTAACATTGTAAAATACTTCTGAGTTTTGTTACTGAGGATCACTTGTCTGTGACAAATAAAGGCTTGTTGCTTTGGAACGCTACCTGGTTTTCATGATTTTTGGGAGTTATTGTGACTGAGCTCATCAACGGAGTTTTAAGACCACAAGTTTCTCCATTTTTTTTCCTCAACACTCTTGGTGGTAAGGTTGGAACTCAACAGATACCTATGCTTGTTCATTTTTATAATAATATTCAGATGCAGACATGTTCCTCCCAAAGAAGTGTAGTTGTATTTACATCTATTAAAGCTAATGCTATTGACTAAGACCAAAGAATTTGAAGTATTAAGTGCTGTCTAAAGGTATGCTATGTAACTCTTCTAACTCTTCTTTGTAAAATTTTCACAAACCCCAAGTTTCAATAAAATCTTTGTAGGGTCCATGTAGAGCCTACACGGAATGTACCAGTGTTTATGGCCATGGTTCCCCCTCGGTAGTGCATCATGCATATTAATCATGGTGCACTCCTGAAGGAATGCAAGTAACAGGGATATTGTATCCATATAGGCAGAGGTATAGAGGCTGGTCAGATGTTATCTACATGGTGAAGCTCCCTGTAATGTTCCCTGCTGCTGTTGAAATGTGCTGTGGATTAACAGCTTGAGTTTTAAATTTCTAATTTGTTTTTTTACTTTTTTTATTTATTTTTTCAAAGTCCATTTGTGTGGCGCAGTGAGGACTGCAGGAATGCAAACTGTTCTTGCACATAGACAGGTGACAACTGCCAGTCATCTAAAAATAGAAACCAGATGTAATTAATTATTTATTTTTGCTTATGTTTAAGCCTGTTTAAGCCCATTTGTGTGGCGCATCTCAGTAGCTTAGTAGTACATGTGAAGGTATACTAGTTTATATACTCTTCAAGTTGCTAAATGGGTAGAGTGACAGCCTGAAGCTTTGTAGGTCCTGGGTTTGAGTCCCTAGCAGACATACCATTTGTTTAATGCAATCTAAACTTTTGTTTAATTTAAAAACATAACTTTTACATTTGGAAGAGCTGCATGGTGCTAAGCAGTGTTAAATGTGATTAACAGATACTATTGTTTGCCCATTGTTAAGTTTTGCTACACTTCAGTTGTGCGAGTTTTCAAGATGCTCAGCTCCACTTCACTGGTTTGCATGATGCTAAGCCCCACGGTGCTTTTTTGAATGTTGCTGAATGACATGTTAGGCTGGAAAAACAGCCTATATTAAAGGCAATAGATGGCAATTAAACAACACTTGTTGGAGTCTTTCTAACTGTCAGTATGTCAGGTGGTGTTGGAGATGGTGCACGCTTTTTGGCACAGAAATGGGGTGTGCAGGAATCCATGTTTTTTGTTGGGATCCTGATATGCAATTATGAACCTAGGCTGCTGCAGGGTGATTACCAGGGCTCAGAATGTAAGGCTGAGGTCTGGGATTAGTTGGCCATGGACCTTACCATTGCTACTGGTATGCCCCACACTGGTGAGCAGTGCTGTCACCACTATGACAACCTAAAACATAGACAGAGGGGAACTTTGGACACCTGGTTCCAGAGGGCAGGGCTGGGCATGCCCCAGAAATGTGTAAGTATTTCTTCCACTATTTTACTAAATTGCAAGCTGAATCTGTGCAAAATTGCTATGCATAATGATGTGCTTCTCTTCCAACAGTTGCAGCTGAGAAGGCTCACAACATTCAGTCTCATGCCAGGCGCCTGGCTAGGTTGCACCGTGAGTGTGGTAAATATGGATATATTATGCTAACCATTGTGCAATAAACAATAAAGAATAAAAAAAAACTGTACTGCAATAAAGAATAAACAATAAAAAACCGTAGTGCAATAAATGGGCAATTAGAAGTGTAGTGCAATAAATTAACAATAACAACTGCATTGCAATAAACACTAAACAATACCAATAACAGTAAGCAAAAAAGGAATAAAGCAGGATTGTGGTGTCATAACATAATTGCACTAGAACTGTATGCATTGTATGTGCATGGTAAGGTTGCTGCAGTCAAGTGTAAAACTGTATTATTCAAGGCTGTCTCCAGGCCAATGTCAGCCACATAATGCTCTCATTTCCTTACACTCCAGAAACAAAAGTTATATGGGTGAGGTAGCCCACTTTATGGGCAGATTTTGTGTGTAGACTTCACAGGTAATTAACACCAATACCAATAAAGTTTTAAGCAACATTTTGCTTTCCTAAATAAATCACTCTTAATATTTGCTGTGGGGCTGTATTCATTGCATATTTGTTTTAATGTCACTGCAGTCAAGTGTAAAACTGTAATAGCTGTAGAATGCAAAAGTAATGGCCTGAAAAATGTATTGCTCAACTAATAGTACAGTTCAGGGCTGTCCCTAGGCCAGTTTCAATGACATCATGCTCTCTTTTTCTCCAACTCCAGGAACAAAATGTAGATGAGTGAAGTACCCACTTTATGGGCAGATATTGTGTGTAGACTTCACAGATAATTAACACCAATACCATTAAAGTGTTAAGCAGAATTGTGTTCTCCTAAATAAATCTGTCTTAATATTTGCAGTAGGGCTGTATTCATTGCATGTCTGTTTTATGCTGCTGCAGTCAATTCTTACATTATTTGCAGATGTCCCCTGCAGTCACAGCTTTTGGGTTCTGCTCCCTTGCCTGCCAACTAAGGCATGATGGCTGTCTAGTTTGCTTAATGTACACAAATGTACCTCTCAACTGTCATGATTTTTGTAATATAATTACAACTGCCTAATCTGTCTATTCTATGATTACCAGATAAATGATTACCTGGAATGCAATATATTTTCAAATCCATTTACAAAACACCTTGGTAGTTATTTAAGTCCACTTTATGTGAAACTGTTCTGTGTAGCTGTGTACCTGCATTTGCTTGTGCTTGGCCCATACTGTTCCATGCTAACAGCTAGAGAGGTATGTACATGCTACATCAGCTATAGAAGATTTGTAGTCACTGTACTCACAACTGACACTGCACACATGTAGAAGTATGTAGTAGCACTCTGTGTAGTAATATTACTTGCGAGCTAACTAATTTTATGTTTTTCTCTCTCTCCCCACCTCTTATCTTCTTTATTTATTATTGTTATTTACTATTATGATTTAATATTATCATATTTTGTTAAACTAACTGTTTTGATGGTCATACTGACTTGCTGTAAACATACTTACTGTTATGTTACTTAATGTTATGTCACACACAATATACCTTAATATGTATTTGGATTAATAAATATGTTCGATTATGTTATTACTAACATTGGTTTGGTTATTACTAACCTTAACCTATTGTTATAACTACTTTACTACAGCACATCAAGGTCAGACAGTTCCTTCTGATCTACCTACCTTGCCTCCTCTGGTCGTGGCATTGGGTTCCAGTATGTCTGGAACCTAACCTGGTGGTGTCCCTTCTGCTGTCCCTGCACTACCTGTGGCATCTGGTAGCACAGCCACATGGGACGGGCTGGCCTCCCCTGTGGGAGCAGTGGTGGAGGGGGAGTTGTCACCCCTGATGAATGGCAGGGTTTGGTGCATGGGATCATTTACCATGGGTTTGGATGATGCCTGCATTTGATAGAGAGCATGCTTGCCACCCTGGTGGGGCAGGCTCACCCACACAGCCCAGTCTCCACCCGTGATACCCTTGGGCCAGTGACAGAGCAGTGCTAACAGTCCCATGGGTGGAGATGTGAGTCATGCTGCTACCTTTTGGAGGCATATTGGACAGGGATTCCACAACACCTTCCCCAACCAAGATATTTACCCCCCTCTTGTGTCACACACCAACCCTGTCTGCTGTTTTGTCTGTCTTCTCTGTCTGCAAAAGCTTTCTCACCTTCCCAACTTACGTCCTCCATGCATACCTATGTCCCTTCTCCAACATTTCACTCTGATCTTAAAAGAAAAAAAAATGGGCACCTGTCCAAAAAAAAAATAACATCCCATACATAGCTCTCTATTTGTCATACGTGTCCACTGGACACACATCATTTGGTCTAACTGGTTTAGCAATGCAATTATGTTGTCCTCACCCCTCTATATGTGGGTGGGAGACCAAAGTCATCTACAAATTCTGTCAAAGTGCACAGTTCTTGCTGTACAAGAAGTGGATAGCTATGATTTTTCCTACACCCTTCCTGCATATACCTACCTGCCTTTCAGTATGTTGCTCCCTCTGCCTGCACCCCATTTCACCACTTTCCTATCTCACTATTTTTTTCTTTATATATCTTTTGTGTGACGTGGTGCGATGCGGCATGTCGTGCAGCTTTGCTAACCTCAAACTAAATGGAGCTGTATTGATATACATGTTCATAATGATAATAAACCATGTACAAAATTAACATCGGTCCCCTATTTCAAACCCAAGACCATTACACCTGTAGACCATGGCATTAACCTGCCATGCCACATAGCTGTTAATTAAAATGGGTGGTTTAAGCAAAACAGTAATTGCAAATTACACTTATTGAGCATGTTTAAGCAGAGCTGTGCATCATGCCACACTGTGCAAACTTGCTTAAAGTGTAATGAAAAATTGGGAGTGTACCTTGGTGTCTGGTGGAAGAGTACACCACTAGAAAGCCAAACACAGAATAATAGATGCAGGTGAAGTCTCTAGTAGCAGGTAAATGTCCCTTTTATCAGAAACATTTATAAATAGACCTGCTAAGGAATTACTGGCAAAATACATGTTCAGCTGGAACCCTGGTGCAGAAATAGATTCATATAAAGCCATGCACATAATGATGGATGTAAAAAAAGTGTCACAGCCTGTATGTGTGTTCTTATGTTATGCAAATACACAGGATGTAATAGCAACTCAGTAATTCAGTCTGTTAAATGCCTTGCAAACAGTACATTTTGCCAGACACAGTCCTGGGTTCAAATCCAATGGTGTGTAGCATTTAAATTACATTATTGTGAAGCCAGCAATTATTTATTTATTTATTTATTTATTTATTTATATTTGTTGACCGGGAGTGTCCGACTAGACGTAGGTCCATTTTCAGCGGAGGCCCGGGGAGAAAAGCTCCACAGTTAAAATAAACAGACAGTAGTTACATTGGATTACATAGCGATTAACAATTTACATAGCAATTACTTACAACATATTTACAGATGAAGAACATAGTACATCAGTAGACAACTAGAATCTTTATCTGTGAAGTACATAACAGACATTAACAAATGTTACAAGAAGAAGTTCCTGCTGTATAATAAGTACTGGCTTATGAGCATCTGAGCTTGCTATAATCAAGGTAGTTAGTGGAGTGGAAAGAAAGGTAGTGGTTGGATGGGGAGGGTGATATTAGAGTGGGAGTTGCAAGGGCATAGCCAGCATGTTTTTAGGTGCGCTTTTAGTAAAGTTTTGAAGTGGGTGCATGATGGTATGGAGGTAATTGTGGGTAGAAGGGAGTTCCATAATTTGGCTATGGTGCAAGAGAATAGTGCTTCACCAGCAGGGTTATTGGCTTTAGTGATCTGCAAGTGATTTTTGTTGCTGGATCTTAGTGGTCTGGTGGTGCGATAGGGTTGGAATAGATTCTGGAGGGATGGGACATTTAGTGGATGATTTACTAGTTTGTGGGCAAGTGAGAGTTGATACCATTGAAGGATGTGAGGGAGTTCAAGCCAGCCCAGTTCAGCAAGTGAGAGACAGTGGTGACTACGGTAGGATGCCCCTGTGGCGAATTTGGCGATTTTGTTGTAGCAGGTCTCTAGCTTGTTTAATTCGCATTACCTTAGGTTGGTATACATTGGACAGGCATAAAGTAGGGTGGAGATAAGGTGGGAATTTGCTATTGAAATCTTTGCTGCTTTGGTGAGAAGTTGCTTATTTCTGTATAGCGCTCCTAGTTTATTGTGGAATTTTTTTATGGTTAAGGATATGTGAATGTCAAATTTTAGTTTATTGTCTATTTCCACTCCTAGTAATTTGGTGTGTTCAGTTGGGTATATAGTGGTGTTGTCTTTTGCTGTGATGTTAAAGTGAGAGTTGTTTTGAGTATGTTTGGTGAGTTGGAAGATGGGTAGTTTAGTTTTGTTTGGGTTGAGTATTAATTGGGCATTGGATAACCAAGTTTCAACAGAGGAAAAGGCTTCCTGTGTGACTTTTTGCAGTTTGGGTAGGGACTGGGCTGAGCAGATGATGGTTGAGTCATCTGCCTATTGTATGAGTGTGCCATGTTTGGTGGCAGAGGCTAGATTATTGGTGAAAACAGAGAAGAGTAGGGGTCCAAGGATGGATTCTTGGGAAACCCCTATGGAGACAGGTAGTTGGGAGATATGTCATTCTGCCATACAACGGATTGTTGGCGGTCAGACAGGTAACTCTGAAACCAGTTGGTGACCGATTGTGAGAAGGATAGGTTATTGAGGACAGAGATAAGTTGTTTGTGTGGGACCATGGCAAATGCTTTAGATAATAGTTTTACAATTAATGACCGAGTCATCCACATTTCATCCATACAATGCATCTCAAATGAAATGTCTGCTTTTCACTGATGAAAGTCATAGGAACACACTTCACATATCCTTATAATCAAACTATAAGTGCATAAATTGTCATGTCATGCATTAATATGCATTCAAAGAGGATTTTAACTCAGGTAATGCAAATGACCCCCACTAATATCAGAGTTAAGTACACAATCCTTTCAAACTCACACTGCAGATTAGTACAGCTGCACAACTAACATACACATATGAAGCCCCGACTTGTAACAAGGACTGCCAGCATATATGTTCCATATGAGTACCAGACTGTAACACATGGCCTGATAGTTGCCCAAATCATGGACATAATGTTATATTTATCCCCTATGTTGCTCAAGGACACAACAAATATGTTGTCTAGTACTCTGTTAATGATACCATTGCCTAACGTACTTACCTTAAACACATGCCATAATTGGAGGGGAATGGGTACCCTCACTCTCGCCCTGCATCTACAACAAGCTTGCCACAGCTCACACAGTTAATCTTACAGCCTGTTGTCCTCCAAAGTGTTCACACTCACTGTTTATGCCTATTACCTGCAGGAGCAGCTGCAACCTGTAACACATACATCTCTGTGTTAAAGTAGCTTCTACAGACCTACCCTCTGAGATGACTTAGTCTTCTCACACCAGTAATGTCCAGCTCAACATATCAGAAAGGGCTTCTAATCTACATGAAGGCTTTATATCTTGTACAGTGGTTGCATGTCATTGGCTGATGACAGTACAAATCAGCTGTGTGGGCTGCAATTAGCATTTCAGAACCACAGATTGGTTACAAGGCAATCACCTGGTAATGAGAAGCATGTTAAAAAGGCAAACAGCTGGTTATGGGGAACCATTCTGTATGCAACTTTCTGAACATAGAACACGTGTTTGCAAAAACTTAAATATCACCACATATCAACAGAGGAGTTTTGCACTCCATCAGGTATGTAACCTTTTTGTTTACAACAGGATGCAGATGTGTGAATATACTTAGGGGAATAGGAATTAAAACATTAAGCCTTTCTTAGAACTGTGATAATGACATGTCATTAATCTCCAGATTTGTTACACCCACAGAGAACATACAATACATCAAGGGTGGAATGCTTTTTGTCAATATAGCTTACCGGTCTTGTGGGACTGTCCCTTTATACTGGTTGTAATAACAGACTGCTATTTGTTTGGCACTGTTGTTTTGACATATTATCAGGGGGTTGCCCCTAGGGGACACACTACAATAGACTCCATTGTTGGGTGTGATCATACAGCAGTATTTGTCATGGCACATATTGGAAAAGCTGACTATCACTAGTATCTTAGTTGTATCCACACACTTAATATGTTTGCACACTGTGGAATATGACATGTGTGATCAAGCAGTGGATACTGCCAGCCATTCTGTTCTTGCTGTATCTTTACATAGTGTACATATGTGTGTATGTATGTTTCCATGTATGTGATCCTGACATGTGTTCCCATTTTGTTGTCTTTCTGGAAACATATACCAAAAATGCTGTGCACCTTTCATGGCTGGAGAGAATGATATTATACTGGAAGGCCTCCGGAAACACCATGAACTCCTACTGTCCAGGGGGAGGCAAAACAGGGAACAGCGGGCAGCATTGTTGGCTGACCTTGTTCTTGACATGAATGCCACACGTAATCAGAGTAGGACATATGAGCAGATTCAACATCATGCAATGGACATGATCAATGCTGCATGCAGAAGAGCAGCAGATGTAGCCATGGATTGTGGCATCAACGGTGGAGGGCCTGCAGCAGAATAACCAATCTCAGCCACTGAGAAATTCCTGGCAAACCTAGGCACACATCAGCTCCCATGCATCCATCACACCATACTTTTGGATGTGGGTGCTGAAGTTTCCAGAGCAGAAGAGCATGCAGGTAAGATTAGTTTGATCACCATTGCAATACTATAGCATTCAGTATGGCAGGGTGTAAATACTCTTACATGGGTGTCAGGTCTTTGTTCTTTGGGGAGGGAAGGGTTAAACTTGAGTTTGACTCTCATGCTCAGATGTTGACCAATATATAACAATTAATACAGTAGCTACTGTAAATATGAGATATATGGACGTATTGCCTTGTTGTGGTGCAACATGCAGTGGCACTGACATTACCTGTTCCTCAACTCTTCACAGGTCCGTCAGGTAATGGTCCCGGTCCTGGTAAGCACAACAGTGTTTTGTTATAGATATAGGTTTATAGCAATGTAATCCCTAAAGTGTCATCCCAGGCCTGCTGCCTGGATTGCTGTACTGTCAGCATGATAGCCAGCTGCACAGATATCTTCTGACTGTACACATATTAGAGTCATACCTATGCCTTGTAGGTTTGACCACGCTGATAGATGTGACAGTATTGTCAGGACATTACAGATTGTCGTATGTGTCAGCTGTGCAAAGTTTTCACAAATCTCAAGAGTTTACCTAATTGTTGCTGGTGAGAGTGCTATGTAAAGAGCTTTAGTTTACAAGTAATTACAGCTGTTTGTGGGATAAGTAATGTCCTCATCCTACTATATGAGGGTGGGTTTTCAACAGGTCTGTAATAGTGCCAACAGTGTATACAACTGTACATATATTGCAACACAGTTTTGCAGAGCATAATAGTGTAGGTATTAATGCACTGCTTTTTCCTTTCTTATCACAAGTGATGGGGGTTGGTCTCTGACATCCTACACAAACTGATGACAGTGTCTCTTCAGACTCTGATGATGATGGTGGCCACTGTGAGGCACAGGTGGAGATTTCAGGGGCTGAATCTGTTGCAGAGGTTGACATCCCTCTTCTGCCCTCATTGCACAGCACACAGTCAGTATGCCTACACATACCTAGTCACCTAGGCCACAGATATTGGACAGTGAGCGAGTGGGGACATTGAACAGGAAAGTGTGGCAAGTATGGTTCCAGTGAGTGTAGACACTGGCCATAGCTAGAAAGTTGGTGAGGTTCCACACAGGCAGATTGATAGGAGTGCTTGTAGGATGCCTGCTGTATATCCACTGCCTGTTGCAGCTGTCACATCATTGGTCACTTGGCACATGTTTTGGGCCATCATGGAGGCACAGGCACATTCTGAAAGGAACTCCAGATGTATGGTTAGGGTTATGGATGTAGCACATTCTGACATCCGTTATTGCCTATACCTCATTTCTGACACCATGGATTGGTTCACTGATGCAGTGAAAAGAAGGTGGGCTGAGACAGATCACACACTATCTGTCTTGGAAGGCACAGTGTCTGTGCTGGAGCGTCTGGTTGAAGTTGATCGTCAGATTCATGGACGTATGGGGGACATGGGGGACCTGTTACATATAGGGTATCCTTTCTGTTTTACATACCTATATCTCCAGCATGTACTATTTATACCACAGTGATGGTGTAGTTGTGTAGAACAGGGAAGACATGTGTTAGTCTGTCATGCATACGCGAGAGGTACACAATGGGAACTGGCACCTCCCTGTATGGCAGCCATACACATCCCCTCCAAAGCATTAATGACACAGACTACATATGTACGATCTTGACATGGACTCCATAAGATGTGTTATATGCAATGTTTACTGGTGTACCATGGAACCTGTGTGCCTGCTACAGTTGTAAGATATGCCTGTGTAGTAACATAGCAAGGGTGCCATGGACAAAATGATAGGTGTGATGAATGCCACATTTAGTATAACATTGACAGTCCAGGATTTACATCACATACTTTTCTGTTTAGATTGTGCAACACTGAATGCATCCCCACATCTTACCGACCAATGAAAGTCAAAGGCTACATTATTTTCTGTGTCCATAAGTCCATGAGTAAATGTGTGGTGTGCGGACACTACTATATTTTCCAGGGGTGGATTACTTTCCAAAGAATAGTATTGTGCAGTTGTTGGCTTTTAGTATTTGTAAGTGGCTCAGACAACAACTGAATGTGTGTCTCAGGCCATCCTGGATAACTGTTGGTTCTTTGGGGAATTCAGTGACTGGTAACTGGCATCATTGCAGCATAGGTCTCTCAATGCTATATTCCCATATTATGACTGTCAGACACTTGCCTGGCTGTAACTCTACTGAATTTTCTAACTTTTGACCAATAGCCTTACTCTCTCCAATAGCAAAAATAATGGAAAAATGCATCCACTGACAACTACTTGACCATCTTCTCCAAAATAACTTACTTGCAGACTGTCAGCATGGTTTTAGGTCTTTCCACAGTACCACCACTGCCCTCTTATCTTTTTCTGACTGTATAAACAAAAAAGCATAACAACAACTCTCTATCCTCTGCATTATTTATTGACCTCTCTAAAGCCTTTGACATGGTTAACCATCACCTACTTGTCAATAAGCTTAAAGCCTTATCACTTGATTCACAGGCATTACTATGGTTCAAATCCTATTTAGAAAACAGACAGCAAGCAGTGCTCTGGGATAACAATCTATCTACACACCTCCCTGTTACAAATGGAGTACCTCAAGGCTCTATTTTAGGCCCTCTTCTCTTTTTAACTTTTATTAATGATCTTAATTCTAAAATTCCACAAGCCACCTGTATACAATATGCAGATGATTCAACTTTAATATGTTCTGCAAATTCCATATCCTCACTCCAGACCCTTACCCAAACAGTATTTAACATTGTTGAATCATGCAACATTGCCTCCTTCTGAACCCAAAAAAACCCCCCAAAATTGTTGCTTTTTACTCCTACACAAAAGTCACCACAAATTCACTTTACGGTAACCTCTAACAATGGAACTAACATATCTCCCGACCCCATAACCAAACTCTTAGGAATTACCATAGACCATAACCTTAGCTATGATGGTCATATTAATACTTCTATAAAATCAGTCAGCAGAAAGCTAGGCTGCCTTTATAGGATCAAACCCTTCCTTACTCCAATAGCTAGAACTACTATTGCCCAGACCCACCTTATCTCGACCCTGCTCTATGCCTCACCTATTTATACCAACCTATCTAAAACCAACCTCATCAAACTTGCAACCTGCTATAATAACATTGCCAGATTTGCCACTGGCGCCCCATTTAGAACCCACCACTGTCACAACCTCAAACAACTGGGATGGTTAGAACTTCAGAATCAACTACTTTGTCAACAACTTCCCATCACCCTAAAGATCCTTTACCATCCTAAGAATACTCCAGTACTCACTAATCTGATTACCCCATACAAAAATCTTGCAACACTACCCTCAGCTAATAAGCTTCCAGTTTCCACTCTGAAATCCAACAACAAGGCTGGAGACTCATTATTCTCTAACACGGGGGGGGGGACCTGGGACCTGCTTCCCAATGTACTCTCATCTCACTAAGTTTCAAAAAATATCTTAAAGAATATCTTAAAACACACTGGCTATGCCCCTGCTCTATCCCTGACTAATATCCCTGTCCCTCTTCTTCTCTCTCCCTATACTTATCTAAAAGGTCTCCCCTTTCTTCTCTCTCCCTATACTTATCTAAAAGGTCTCCCCTTTCTTCTCTCTTCCTATACTTATCTAAAAGGTCTCCCCTTTCTTCTCTCTCCCTATAGTTATCTAGAAGGTCTCCCCTTTCTTCTCTCTCCCTATACTTATCTAAAAGGTCTCCCCTTTCTTCTCTCTCCCTATACTTATCTAAAAGGTCTCCCCTTTCTTCTATCTCCCTATACTTATCTAAAAGGTCTCCCTTGTCTTCTCTCTCTCTCCCTATACTTATCTAAAAGGTCTCCCCTTTCTTCTCTCTCCCTATAAGGTCTCCCCTTTCTTCTCTCTCCCTATACTTATCTAAAAGGTCCCCTTTCTTCTCTCTCCCTATACGTATCTAAAAGGTCTCCCCTTTCTTCTCTCTTCCTATACTTATCTAAAAGGTCTCCCCTTTCTTCTCTCTCCCTATACTTATCTAAAAGGTCCCCCTTGTCTTCTCTCTCTATATACTTATCTAAAAGGTCTCCCCTTTCTTCTCTCTCCCTATACTTATCTAAAAGGTCTCCTCTTTCTTCTCTCTCCCTATACTTATCTAAAAGGTCCCCCTTTCTTCTCTCTCCCTATACTTATCTGCTCTATTGTTTTTACTATGTCTATCTTCTATTTATCTCTAGCTAACAAACCCTTATAACTACTAAGCTAACCATCAACTAGTAATTAACTGACACTTCCTTCTTAGTACTTTACAAGAGTTTTTCTTACTCTAATGAGCTAGCCCTATTCTGTACTAACTTATTTCTACCTGTCTATATTTATTTTTACATTTATATTGCAGTCGACCATAAAATGTTATTAAACTTCTAAGTATTAGTTTGTATGTCTGATCTAAAATAATGTACTGTATCAAATTTTATCACAAGTTTTACTAAGCTACTCTGTATAAGTGAGTATCTCTGATCTAAAATAATGTACTGTATTTTATGTTACTATTGCATATAATGTATTCTTATTTTACTATTGCCTCTATTGGAGCTTTTCTCCCTGGGCCTATACTGAAAATTGACATATATTCAGCTAGATTAACCCAGTCAACAAATGTAAAATAAAATAAAATAAAGAATTATCAAGCAAGGTACCGCCATTTGGGGGAAGTTTCAGTGTGCTGTGTACTGTTTATTTGCAAAGTTCAGTTACTTTGAAATGTTTCTTACTCTGAGTTTCTTCTGCCAAGCTCATTCACACAGTGCAGTTATTTTAAATGCTTCTTCCAATAATAGAGATTATTTCTTGCAGTAGAGCAATTTTGAGAGTATTACAGTTCCTGAGAGCCTTATTTCATGACGTTTAGTTATTCAGAGGCTTGTTGTGCTATTGAGCAAAGTTACAAGTACTAGCATAAATTTCTGGCATATGTGTATGTGTTCATAAATAATTGCAAAATCCATCACTGCATGTGTTAATTCATTCACTCCAGAGCAGCTCAGAAAATGCTGCCTGCTTACTTTCACCATAGGAACATTGCAGCCTGAGCTCATTTTCAGATAATCCATTTGTAATACCATACAGAAAACAAATGTTCTTAACTCTTTAACCATAAGAGCTAGACTAAAAATGTAAATGTGAAAGTTGTTCAGTAGATACTGACCTTTGCAACAGTGTAAATGTTCATAAAGTGTATCTAAGTCATTATTAAATATTTGCCAAGGAATGTTGTTGTTATGCCTATTTTTTTACCTTTTTGGTAAAACAAATCACAATATCTTGGAGAATATGCCATGTAGGCCCATACACTTTGTGATGAATTTGTCTGCATGTCAGCTTTAAAATGATACATTGACCATTACTGTGTGATGCTTCTTTGCTGAGATATTCACGGAAATATGATTAATATTATATTTCTCATAACTGATAATTAAGCAAAGCATAATATCTCATCACCTGTAACAGACAGAGACTACATGTCAGTGTATAAGTTGTGTGGCTCAATGTCATCTTCAGAACGATGCCTCATGCATGTCGTCACCATACTCCCTTGTAAAAATATGGCCATAATAATGAGAAATGTGGCAAATGTATAATCTTCAGAATCCTACAAGAGTAAACAAACTGTGATATCTGTACATGTGTACAGCATACAGCTATAGTTCTTTTACCATCTTGTAAGTACTATGACCCTGTTCAAAGTGAGGTATTACTCAGCATGTTAACATATTCGCTAGCAAAGTTATTTGCCAAAATATGAAAAAATATAATAACTGTCATAACATAAGCCATAAACAAACTGGGATATCTGTACATGTCTACAGCATACAGACACAGTTCTTTTATCATGTTGTAAGGACTAATACTGTCTTCAAAATCAGGTATTACTTAGCATGTTGATGTCTTCCCTAGCAAAGTTATTTACCAAAATATGAAAAAAAAAAATCATAATTTTCATAACCTAAGTCATAAACAACCTGGCATCTGTGCATGTGTATAGCATACAGATACAGTTCTTTGACCTTCTTGTAATTACTAATGCCATCTTCAGAATGAGCTCTTACTTAGCATGTTGATGTTCCTTACCACAGTTCTTCACCAAAATGTGAAAAAGATGTAATAAATTTCATGGTTGCTTTCCATCTTCTGTCACTAGCTGAATGTTGCCAATATAGCCTGCATTGCTGACACCACACCATTATGGGAAAAAGAAAAGAAAGGTAGCTGCGTGAGGGTTTTACCTGACAAGTGATAATGACGCAGTGTTATACTATAACTGCACATACTGTAGATTGATAAAGTGTTAATGACTTGCATTTCATTACTGAAAGGTTCTGCACATTCAGACAGAGGTGATAATTACTGCTGTTGAGCAGACATTCATTACATTCCGGTGCAGGTGTAAAGTAAGACTGAGTCATTACCATCTCTCAGTAAATGTAGGATAACATATATATATATATATATATATATATATATATATATATATATATATATATTACTGAGCACTTCCTCTCACTTAAATTCTGCACATGACAGACGATGCCAGAAATATTGTCCAAAGCATGTGGTTGATCCATGCTGGTATCAATGTACAAGTAATAACATTTATCTCTGTCAGCCATCACACTGATTAGAATGAGAAACAAATAACAAACATCCAACATTACTCTGAACTTATTCAGAATGGTATCACCTATCCAGACACAACAGACATTGCCAAAATAATAGCAAACAAATTCAAGTACTAATTTTAATTGTTCCAAAATCCACTCAAAATCCAATCAAATAATGTGCATACAAGCAATTAACATTTCATACACAGTAGTAAATAGTGTATACAGTTGGACATTGCTAGTTGATTGTAAATGTGCACATAACATATTTAATGGAATGAGTGATCACACATTATTTATGAATATGTTTGCAAAAAGCCATTCCCTTATGTCTGCTTCACTATTAGGCATGCAATCTCTAGTGCATATGCTCTGATTTTTCTTTTAATGTGTGATACAAATAAATCCACTCAACAAAAGTTTTAAGCAAAGCCAGTGTGATCTCTGATTTTACATCAGACCAGGAAGACAGTACAACTGCTGCTCTCTAGGCAGCAGCTTTTAGAATTGAGTGTAATCATCATACAGGGAACAAAGAGGTAATGATAAAATGAACAACTGATCTTAAAAACCATAATTAAATAATAAAACTGATAATAATTAGTCTGCACAATGGAAAAAAAAAACAAACAAACAGGGCAGCGTGCGAGACACCATCTCCCACATATTCTAAGACAAGTCACAAATAAGAAACATAAGTCTGAAACATGCTGCTTTCATGCCAACCCCTGCTTTACCAGTGTTAATGACCTAGGGCAATTTCAATATTTATAATTACCAGCACTCCAGCATCTATGCCCTGACCCTCAGTATTGCAAAATGCAGTAATGAAGGCTACCCATCTGATCAATGAGTATTCAGTAGATTCTGTTTCAGTGCCTCAGACATTGATGGGTAAATTGATAGAAATGGGTTGTTCGATGTGCTTGAGGAAGAATGATGAGTCATGTCCTCTGGTCGAAGGCCATGCTTGAAAGGGTAATGTTTGGGAGGTCTTGTCTTACAGAAAGGGGGCCTGGGGTCAGACAGTCTGACTATTTCATGTGGGTGAGATCTGCCCACATCAATCGTGCACTGGGTCCAAGGTAGGGAGAACAGGTCTGCAACTGCACAATTGCAGGAGTAAATTATAGATTGCAAGCCCCCCCAATATGCAGGGCAGGACCACAAATATCTTTGGTTAACTAGGTATGGAAACGTTATCATCTATCTTTATGTCTGTCTATTTATTCCATTTGCTTACAGGATGGTCCAACTGAACAAAAGTCCATTTTTAGCAGAGGCTCAGGGAGAAAACCTCCACAAATATGACTAGATTACACAGACAGCTGGAAATATGCTTCTCAAAGCCTACATTAAATTATTTTAAGAAAAGGGCAACTGCTTTCAGTTCTGTATATTCAGTGATTGTGTTATGCTCAGCATCCCTTTGAAGTCCTTCCTACTGCAAACAAAAGGTTTAACTGACAAAGAATAAATGATTACATCTATTTACTTCCAAATTTACCAATATTATGAAATATGTATTAAAATTCTAAGTCAAAACAATGCATCTTGCACTGTTCATTACTACATTTCATGGACCGAGTTATTTAACATTAAACACTCTGTTCTCTTTTATATCAGAGGTACTGCCACATGTCACATGAACTGGCATATTTCTGTTTCATGTAAGCTGTTTCACTCAACTTTGTGGACCTTGGTAAAACACCAGCACACTTCCTAAATAGTATTATATTGCATATTTTAATTCATACCTCCCAACCTTTTACACAAGAAGTCTGGACAAAGCCTTAAATCAAAGTGGGACAAATGCCCAAAAATAGGAACAATTTTTAAATATTGCTCTTTCAAACTTCTAAAGCTCATAGTATAACCGTTTTTGCATTAGCATGAATTTTCTGAAGGGTATGAAGCCTTAAACTCAAATGTCTTGTTAATACTTTCTAACTGTACTCTTTACTGATTTGCCAGAAAAACACAATTTTAGGAAAAACAGACCAAATATAACATAAAAAATCTGTACAGCTGAGATATATGTTTTACTTTTGCACTATTAGCACATTTCAGTCGTATTACTTTAAAATGATTTGTACCACCTAACGGTACAGTAGATGCTGGTACAGTACTTACTAAATTCTGAATGGATCAGCCTGCCTGCACATTCAGTGCATTAAATTCTAACACTTTGCAGCACTACTTAATAAAACAAGCATAATCCAAAAGCAAACTGCAGCTATGTAAAAAAAAATAAGGGCAAGACTTACTGCAAAAAAAAATATATATAATAATTATATCTTGATCTTAGAGGAACCATTCCAATGAGAAGAATGTCTTTGCTTGCTCAGCGCTCCTTCATGAAAACAGTTACGTTCATCAACTGATAGCACAGAAAGACATTCCTGCTCTTGAACTGAGTCATCTTATGGACAAAAGAAGGTAGAGCAAAAGTAATAAAAGTCTGCATATTTTAAAAGAAGGCGTGCATAATTGTAAAGAGGGAGTACCATTCAGATTATCCCGTAGTCGTCCTTTAAGCAAGAGAACTTCAAGAAGTATACAACGCATACAACAAAGGAGAATACAAGATTGCAGAAAAATACCCATGAAAAATAACTTGATAGTAAGTAGTTTATCAAAAGGGCAAGTTCAAAATCACAGTAAATACAGACATGGGAAAATGTGTACGTTAGCAACTGGTCAGGGCAACGTCTCTCTACTTAAGTAACTGCACCATTATACATACTTATTCAAGGCTAAGTATACCTTTCAGCTTCGGCAACACATTCTAGTTTCTAGTTACAACTTTATCTTGAAAAATAAAAGAGAATGCAGCACCGGTCAGTCCAGTGGCTTAACCAGCTGCTTTTAACTTACCATACTACTACAGGTGCAAGTGGCGGCTTGAAATGGAATAATCTGATTGGCTGCCACCACTTGCAATGCTTGGAGAATTTCCTTACTGTGGTTACTTATAATTACAACCGATTTTCTATGAAAAGTCAAATACAAACATTAGTTAACTCTACAATGAAGAGTTAGTTCAGAAAGTCCTTGAAAAAGTTCAGGTATTTTTTCAACTTATTTTTTTAACAGTGGAGCTACAATACAGTTGTAAAGTTAGATGCACTTGTGGAAGGGGCTCGGCTGTAACTGCATACAATTAATACCTTCTCACAGCGTGCTTGGATGTAAGCACAGAGGCGCTGTGAGATGGTACTCAGGGTTAATGAGTTAATATGGCAGATTAATTTTGAAAGCCCTCACCACTTGTATTTGATCAGAATTTTGTAGAAAAGTGGAGAATATTTGAGCAAGAATATGATATTTTTTATGTAAGCAGCTTATTCTGACAAAGATGCATGCAACAGGGCATTCATTTTGCTAAACCTAGCTGGGTCAGAGCCCATCAAAGAGAGCATTCATTTGTGTATGCACCAGCAGTATGTGAGGAAGAAGGTGAAAATCATCATATTGTTGTATAGGCAGAATCAAGGGAAGACCCCAAGTGCTTAAAGTACAAATTCAAGGAAATGTGCAATCCCCAGACAAGTATTACATTAGAGAGGCATTTGTTTTACACTAGAGATCAGAAACCAGGGAAACTTTTGCAGCTTATATTACTGACCTGAGGAACAAAGCTAAAATGTGTCAGTTTGGCAACTTAAAAGATGAGTTAAAAAAGGACAGGCTTGTGTGTGGTATTAATAGTGCTGCTGTGAGAAAGATTTTGCTTCATGACAGTGATTTAATGTTGAGTAAAGCCACTGAGATTTGTTAAATCCATGATGTTACAGAAAGACACACAAGTATGCTTGCAAGTGACAAGAGCATGGTTTCAGCAAGCTCCAGAGCAAATGTAGATAGCATGCAACACATGGCAAACAGAAGCAGGCATAAGCACATGGCAGCCACACAGCCCCTGCTGGTTCACCAGGGAAACCACATAGTTTTCCAGTAAGTTCTAAGAAAGGAGCATGCTTAGTGCAGTAGAAGCGTGAGTCAACAAAACCCAAATCCAGCTTTATTGTTAACTGTCACAACTGTGGTGCCAATCATGAGCCTAAAAGAGAAAAATGCTTAGAAAAATTAGGTAATGCCCCAAATGTAAAAGATGGAAACATTTTTAAAAGTTTTGCAAATCAAGTAAACCCCACACATTTATAAAGAAGGGTCACACGAAAAGGCAAGTTGATCATATAGAGAGCTGCAATTCTACTTTCTATGTAGATGGTGTATCAGTAATTGGTGAAAATGTTGATGCAGTGACTTTATTGGCAAAGAATGAAGTGTTTTGCACTGTCCATATCAATGGTAAATCCACCAAGCTCAAAGTAGACACTGGTTCAAAGTGTAATGTTATATCAGCAGACACATTTGCTAAGGTGAGAACTAATGAACAACCATATGTGGCTAGTAGTGCAAAACATGTTGCTTATAGATGTGAAGAAATTCAAAACAAAGGCTAAGTAGTGATTTCATGTTATTTGGCTAGGAACTGTTCTAGCTTGTCATTCTATGTAGTCTGAAGACCTGCGCAATCATTATCGGGTTTCAGAGACAGTTTGAGAATGAATCTGCTTTCTTTTACTAAAAACGTTCATCATATAAGCACATATCCTATTCCCAATTTTTCTAAAGGCATTTTCTCAGAGAATGCTGATGTTTTCGATGACAAGTTGGGCAAACTTCCAGTTGTGTATTCCATGAAGTTAGACCAAGAAGTCAGTCCAATAGTCAGACAAGCAAAAAAAATTCAAACAGCCATGCAGGATAAAGTTAAAGCTCAGATGGATAAAATGGTGTAGCAAGGTGTAATGTGTCCAGTTACAGAGCCAACTGAATGGCTGTCATCCATTGAAGCAGCCCACAAAAATGGCTCAGGCAAAATCAGAATATGCATTGAGCCAATAAATTTGAACAAAGTATTAAAGAGACCACATCATCCAGTTTATACACTTGGAGGTCACAGCCCTAATACTGAATGGCACTGTTTCTTCTGTCTTAGATGCAAAAAGTTCATTTTGGTAAGTGATGCTTGATCACAAATTGTCATTACTGACCATTTTCAGTATCCAGTTTTGCAGCTATAGATTTCTGAGGATAACATTTGGAATGAATTCTGCAAGTGAAGTCTTCCAGTGTGCAATGGAGCAAATTTTTGTTCCTGTACCATAATAGTAGATGATTTATTGGTTGGAGGCAATGGTGAAGCAGAGCATGACAGAAACCTTAAGAAAGTTCTAGTCAGAGCATGTGGAGTAAACTTAAAGCTCAATCTTCTAAAGTGCAAATTCAGGCTACCAGAAATTATATATGTAGGTCATTTATTTACCAGAACTGGCTTAAGACCAGACCCATCTAAGCAAGCAGCTATTCTTGAGATGTCAAAACCAGATAATATTCAAGCTCTACAGTGATTCCTTGGCATGGGAAACTATTCAGGCAATTTTATACCAGACTTCAGTGAGTTGACAGCACTTTTAAGAGAGCTAACGTGCAAGAATGTTACATCATCTTGGTTGGAACAGCACCAGAAAGCATTTGAAAACCTTAAGCAGAAAATTGCCACCCCACCTACATTAAGATACTATGATGTCAATAAACCAGTCACTCTTTCCTGTGATGCTTCAAAATTTGTTCTTGGTGCAATTATTCTTCTAGAAGGCAGATCAGTAGCCTATGCATCTAGAACACTTACCCAGACAGAAATACAACATGCTCAAAATTGAGAAAGAACTTTTGGCAATAGTATTTGTATGTTCAAAATGTCAAGATCATATCTATGGTCGAGCTCATCAGATTGAAACTGATAACCAACCTCTAGTTACTATTCTAAAGAAGCCTATGCATTCAGCTCCAGTGAGATTACAAAGAATGATGCTCAAATTGCAAAAGTACAACTTTAAAATGGCCTATACAAAAGAAACTTCTTTATCTGGCTGATACTTTATCCAGATCACCCAGAAATACAATGGAATAGCTTGACACAGAGAATTTTGACTTTGATGTAATGTCAGTGTGTAATTTTTCTACCACATGACTTGATGGGCAGATCCAATTTTGCAAAAGCTCAACCAGTACATTAATGGTGGATGGCCGTCAAAGCAATCTAGTGTACCAGCTGAAGTGCAAACCTATTTTCCTTACAGAAATGAGATGTTGATGGAAGATGGCATTATTTTAAAAGGTCCTAAAACTGTCATTCTTACTTCCTTACAACATGAATATATCCAAATTTTGCATCGTGGTCACCCAGGTTCTGAATCTACCAAAAGAAGGTTTGAAAGAAGTAATATCTTGGCCTTCACTAGTGAAAGACATTGATAAAGTACTTTCTTCTTGTTCATTATGCAATAGTATTAAACCACATTTGCAAAAAGAACCACTTCAGCTAAGTCACGTTCCTGAACTACCTTGGTCAACAGTAGCCAGTGATACATTTGAGTGGAACAATCAGTATTACTTAGTATTGATAGACTCTTATTCAAACTGGTTTGAGATTGATTTACTACCTAATCTAACATCCACTACTGTTATCACCAAGTTGAAACACCATTTCACAGTTCATGGTAGTCCACACAAAGTTATTTCTGACAATGGTACCCAATTTACTAGTCAGTTGTTTCAGAAATTTGCAAGAGAATGGGACTTTGTACATATTATTAGTAGCTCAGAATATCCACAGTTAAATGGACTAGCTGAACATGCAGTACAGAGTGCAAAGCAATTACTTGAAAGGTCAAAGCTTGATAATACTGATGTCTTTTTGAATTTACTTAGTCTCAGAAACATACCCCATGATGATATACTTGGCTCACCTGCTCAGAGACTTCTATCCAGGCAAACCAGAACAACACTGCCTATTAGTTCCAGTTTATTGAAGCCTAAAGCTAAAAACAACAGAACGATCAGAGTCCAATTATTCAAGAAGCTTTCTTTCCAGATGTTATGATAAATTGAGCAGATCTCTTCATCCACTGAAAGAAGAAGAGACAGTGAGGACACAAACAGCAAAAAGGTTTTAACTGGATTTGTCAAGTAACAGGTATATGTACCGAACCAAGATCTTACTTTGTAGAATCCTAGGGTGTGGAGTACAGGAGAAATTGCAGACATCTTCCTGTACCAGAATCATTATCGCAGCATTGTTCCTGTGATACAGACTCTAAATCTCAGAGCAATTCAGACAATGTTCCTGGTCCATAAAGTGTCTTACCTTCTACTTCCATTCCTGTTGATGTTCCCGATATTCCTAAGGTTGAACATTCAGCAGAGACAGTTCCAGTTGCTAAGTTTAATTCTCAGTTTTATGTCACACGATTTGGTCATACTTCCAGACCTAGTGTGAAATGCACAGCAACCTGGACATAACTGTATATATGTACCTAGTTCTGCATAATTGCATGACAAAAAAAATATTTGTATTGTTTGCATGTCAACTTATATTCTCAGCATTGCATGATATTTCTCAAAGAGGGAGGATGTAGAACAGAGTGTGTTTGCTGTGTCTTTAAGAAGCATATCAAGGACTGAATGTGCATATATATAAATAGCAGGTAAGTGCTATTCCCAGTGCCATTTTGAAAGTGCAGCCAGAGAGTGAGCATGTAAGAATAAATGTAACTAGTTTGTGTATATGTTATCTACGTTGAAGTTTTTTTTTTTTTTTTTTAATAAGCTTTAATCGTGATGCTTGTACATAATAAAGTTGCTAGAACAGAACCTATAAAGACTTTTCTATTAAATTCTGAGTAGACAAGCAAAATCTGTGTTACCACATCATGTCACACAACAACCAGGGTGTTGTCCAGTTGGTTGATAGGCATCGTATGCTTGTGAGGCCAACATAATATCAGCAAAGTTGGACAAGTCCTCTGTGTATGTACAGGTATCTGCATCTTAACTGAAAGGTGTGCCTACAAACACTGTATATCAGGCTGTCAACCCCAAGGGTGTGGCAACATGACTCTAACTTTGCAGGACCTGCTGCTGAGATGTTGGGAGTGTCCCCAACCCTCTACTCCTATGACTCACAAATACAATGTGTGACAGATGTGACTGCATTTCAAACCTTGCTGCCATGGTGTCTCCAACAACAGTCATTACATATGGCAATGAGCATTATGCCAACATGCACAGCTCACATCCTGCAACATCTACACCCAAATCACACACACTTGCATGTGTGCAGCTCCTTACCAGACACATTATCAACCAGACACCTCAGAAATTCTTCCCTCTGGAGTGCGTGGTACACATAATACTGCATGCACAACTCTCTCACTGGTGAAACACCTGAGGCAAAACACAAAATCGCACCTCTTAGTCAGAGGTGATTACATTGTAAGACACATTGATGTCTGTGTCAAATTGCTACAAATGGAAAAGATCACAGATAGCTGTCTGTGGGTTAACACAATAGGCCTTACCACACACTGCCGCAAATAAAGAAATAGTTAACATAATATTGACATTATAGTTCCTGCAGGTGTGTATGACTAGGGACATATGTCACCAGCCTGTATGCAGAAACATGAATGTGCTTAGTTAGCCAGTCTGTGTCTCTTGCAGGTGTCTGCATTGCTTTTAGCTGTGATTGACTTCATCTAGGATGATGGCTCCATACATACAGAAATTGATGGAAGTCAATAATTTTCTTAGCGTGTGTTGTCATTGCCAGGGGATCTACTACATGTTTGCCTGAGATGCCTTGCTCAACATACATCAGTGCTTCAACAGTTATGGTCTTCATCTCTCATACCTGAGATTTGGAGTACTGGCCAAGGCTACTCACACCCCCACAATGCATCTTAAATGCATTGTTCAAGAAAACATTGGCAATGAGAACATAATCTTTATACAACATCATGGTTATGTTGCTACATGATGGACATGGCAATACTGAACCCCACTCTGTGGAATGTGTCCCCACCCTGGATTATGCAGACATGTCTGCAGTCAAGGGGAGCTGGTTCAAGGCTGTGGACAGCACCACAGCTATACAAGACTACACATCCATCCACATCTTCACACCTCAAAATGACAGTGCTAAAGGTAATGTAGGTGGTGTATACATACTCATTATGGATAGGTACACATCCAAATTTTGTGAAACACTGTGATTTCCTGGAGACACTGCAGGTGCCATTCATAATCAAGCAATTGCATGCTACAGGAGCAGATCCATGAATCCAGACACCCATTGTGCGTATCTGTATGTACATGTGTCTATCAAGATATATCATTACACCATGGTGTGGGGTGGGATTAAGTGAACACCAGCTGTGCTGTTTAGTCATGCTGCAGCTCACTTGCCAAAGGTTAGTACATGTCCTTAACTACAATGAACTGGAGCAGTGCAGTGCCATACCCCCAAGAGGAACCAGTGTATTACATCATGTTTTTAACAATATGGGTGACCATTGCAACCCCGCATTGCAAGGTCCTCCCTGGTGGGATCTGACCACAGATCAGTGCCATTAAAACTACCAGTACGAACCCTCCTTGCAGAAAATACAGACATATATTTCAACAAAGCCATTTATAACCTCCTGTGGGATGGTTTAAATAGCTTCAATGCAGCTCCCCCCTCTGATGGGACAAGCAAGTATGCAGAGCTAAAATGCAGATAAAAACAACAAATATACCAAATATAACACGGCAATGAGCAAGATTAAAATAAAACTTTAATTCATAAAAAAGTAAGTGTTATTACGGTGTATCAAACTGCTTCATCAGAGCTCTACAGCCATGCATTATGCCAGCAACATTACAACTGCATGAACTTGGCTGTACGTGACAGGAGGAACACAGGCTCCTCATGGCACAGCAAACCTGCCTGGAAGACAACTGCCATTATCAGGCTATACAGTAAGAGATGGATATATCTGTGTGATGGCTGGGGTAAAGCTGCCCCCTTAAAATGGAAGCACAACTTCCTCAGTTTATACAAGGACATAGTGCTGTTGTGATGTCATTTAGACACAGTAAGTGACAAAATTAGCTACCCTCACAAAGCAGAACCACAACGCACAGTGTAGTTACATGTGTAACCTCAAAGGACAGGCCCAGATTGTCGGAGAACTCATACATAATGATGCCAAATATAATGGGTCTGTACTCATAGCTAACCTGTAGTCCTACAGGTTCTGCGTCAACTTCTCTCCCCTGTCCCCACCACACACAATCTCTCTCGGCTTGTACTAACATCTCTCTCAAGCTTGTACTAACTTTGCACCCTCTCTAAATTGTACCTTTATATGCCATTTTTTTTTTTTTTTGAACTTCATAAAAACTAATAACACCATTAAATCTATATTAGCCAGTTGAAATAATTGTACTCAAACTAAAAACCATTTGTAATCTGATACTAGAACTCTTGTCTCACACTAAATTGTATCACTTGTAAATTTTTATATCTTAACCAAAAGCCTATTTTAACCTGGTTTCTAGAACTATACTTACTTGTTGTTCACTTGTAAACTTTGTAATCTATATATATATGTATAACCTTGTGTAACTTGTTTATGGTAAACTTTGTAATTTTTAATGTATAACCTAGTGTAACTTGTTACTGGAGCTTTTCTCCCCAGGACTCCATTGAAAATGGGTTCATCTTGGCCCAATGGACTATCATGGTAAACTAACTGCAAATAAATAAATAAATAAATAAATGTGACACATGACATTCCTAAAACCGGTCCCATCACTTCCATATCTACAGAGCAGGTCATAAATGCCCTCTCTATGGAGGATACACAGCATCTATTGGACATGCTAACATCCCAGGCTGCATCTTACATGGGATCTGACAAGGATTACTAACACTATTGGAAACACCTTGCAATCATCCTGAAACCACTGGCTGCACTCAGCTGACTGGACAACAGCAACTGTTATACCCTTGCACAGAGGTGGTGCATGCACTGACCACCAGAACTATAGACTGCTTTGTCTGAGTATCCATGTCTGTATAGCCCTAGCGGTAATCATCATAGAGCTGACTAGCACACATATATGTGATCTACACACAGTTGACTGTACATGGTTTGGATGTCTGATAGGGGGATCATGTCTGTTAAACAAGATGGACATCTCCAAGGCAGTCACCACGGAACTGGGTGAGGGGACATCAGGGCATATAACCCCCTAGACTGAGCCAAGCCATCTCACTATATCCCCCACTCAGGCATCATTTACAAAACACCCACCTAGTCATCCATGGTATTATCATTATAGGCATCACTAAGTGGACCATCAATGACACACATACTCAACATAGAGACATCTGCCTCCAATATCTGATCTGCAAGCAGCAGTGTTCAACAGGGCTCCAACCTGGGTCTTCTACTGCTTGGAATCTATTTAACCATGATAAAAGTGAATACTGAATATCTGTGGATAACAATGTTGGCTGATGCCTTCAAACTGTGAGCACTCATGGAGTCTGTGAGTTATGTCAATATCCTACAAGACAGTATTGATGAACAAATGCCTGTTGACATAATAAGGGCCATAAACTCCATGCAAATATATATGTAGTATCATTGCAGTCACTAACACCTATGTACCTGGTAAGTAACACATCAGTTGCAACATGTGATGTACATACTCGGGGATGAAAGAACTGGGCACACAGACCTGGCCACACAAGTTTACACCTAATGTGACTGAGATCACCATGTTTTCCCAGTGGTATGACGGGAATCATATCTCATAGCTGAGGGCACAATCATCCATAATTGACATACTCATAACCTCCACATACTCTTCCTTCAGCATGCCAATATCTGAGTGCAATGGTCATTTGGCAATGGACTTTTCCAAGCAGTACTGGCACTTGCACACAACAATATGGTCTGTCACAAGGGAACTTCAAGTTTGCAACATGTGTTCCATGGGGATCATCTGACATGAGTGTCATTGTAGACTGTGACAAATAGACTACTCAGAGGTGATCTCTGCCTTGCATACGGGTGGGCCAATGTGTGACCATGCTTGACTGTAAATGCTGCATATCTGTAGGTGGCATAGTCAATGCATTAATTAGTCTAAGGACATTAACCTAGTATGTGATGGGAGAGATTTGTCTAGCAGACTTTAACACACCATTGAAACCGAACCATGGCTAATGGCAAACAGAGCACCTCAATGCACCCCAGCACATGCCATCTGTATGATTGGCTGGGTGACCATCATTTCACCACAGGGCTTCTACCTGTGTTCCTCTTGGACTGGGCAATATGTGCTAATTATGTAAATAAATGTATACAGTTGTCTACAATTGTGATGAATGTATGGCCATTAGGCTAGTGAAGTTCAAATGTCCTATGGTTCCATAAGCTGATGTAAAATGATTTAACAGCCACATACACAAACATGGCTGCATTGAGGATAGCACCACTTCCAATTCCTACTTACAGAACACAGCATGGCACATAAATAGTGCAAATTGGCTGTATGTAGATTAGAACACTTACCTATGTAATGGAACACACTACAAATCACAGTATGTGATGCACACAACACACCTCATGTCTGATAGTACTATCGATTTAGGACATATTATTTTGATGACATCAGCAGGCCTAGTTCTGGTCAGGCATTTGGAGGGCCACATCACCTGCTACAAATAAAATTCTGCAAAACTCTACCTCTTTCTAAGTTATTGAGATGATCATATTCATGCCATATGGACACACACACACACACACACACACACACACACACACACACACACACACACACACACACACACACACACACACACACACACACACACACACACACACACACACACACACACACACACACACATACACCAAGTGGTCTGGAGTGAGATTATAACCCCTACCTATCAAGTCTTATACACTAAAGATCACAATAGTTATCATGTGCATGATGGTTTAAGTCTGATGCTATCTTGGCAGCTGGTAATGTTAAGGTAGACAATATCATCAGGTCTTGTGGAAGAGAGCAGTTTGGATGCCAGCAGCAAAGCAACTTACAGGGCCAAAAAGTGCATAACCATTGCAGTTTGATAGACATGAGTGATTGTTAGTTGTTTGTTGGGGGATACACACACACACACACACACACACACACACACACACACACACACACACACACACACACACACACACACACACACACACACACACACACATCAAGTGGCCTGGAGTGAGATTAGAACACCTACCTATCTAGCCTTACACACTATAGTTCACAATACTTATCGCATGCACCATGGCTTAAGTCTGATGCTGCAATGGCAGCTGGTAGTGTTATGGTAAATGACATCATCTGGCCTTCTGGAAGAGGGTGGTTTGGAAGCCAGCAGCAACTTACAGGGCCAGAAAGTGCATCACCATTGCAGTTTGTTAGCTAATGAGGGATTCTCATTTGCTTGGCAGAGGGATACACACACACACACACACGCATATATATATATATATATATATATATATATATATATATATATATATATATATATATATATGTGTGTGTGTGTGTGTGTGTGTGTGTGTGATATATATATATATATATATATATATATATATATATATAGGTTATACTTATTTGAAAATGCATACAGATAAATATACTATGAATGTGAGAGAGAGAGAGAGATAGTGGCAGATGGATATGTATACATACATGTATTTATGTATAGACATATGTATACATAACAGGTCATTTTGATCAAGGGCCAACAGGATTCCACTCAGTTTAACTAAGTGTATGGGCTTTCCCAGTGGGACTGTCAGTACTTATAAAGTGACTCCAGCCCACACCTACCAGTACTCCAGTTTGGCATTTTGTGTGTTAAAGACTCTGACATCTGTCCCTGTTTCTGCAGTACTGCACTTCACTCAAAATGTCCATGGCATTCCCCAGCTGTCTGATGTAATTAATGTGTGACAGAGGTTTATAATGTTACCCCATATACAGAATGACAGTCTGTGAATACACCAACATAATAATACCTCACATGCAAACGATGTGGATACTGCTAGATTTGAACCGTCAACCATGCAAACTTCCCTTGTCCACTGAGTCACACAAGCTGCCAATCAAATAGTAGTCATTCATCACACAATCAACAGTATACATATGTATGCTGTTATTCCTGCATTAAGTGAAACATACAATGTATGATTGATTTCTATGTTACTGCCCTGAGATTGCTTGGACTGCTGATATACCATTGATGACTTACTGTTAAAGCAGCTATTTGTGAACACTGCTGTGTTGGGTGTGGGGAAACATGTTCTGCTTGGATACACAGCAGTACAAATATCATGTGAAACCACTGTTTAACATCTCCCTTGACTGGTGTAGTGCATATTCCAACAATGAGATGTAGTGAATATTAAGGAACACATATTAGTAGATTGGGTAACTGTAGCCTAATGTGGATGTTGGCTGACTCATGATGTGACACCAAATGCTATATTTCTTTGCATAAATGCAGTAGATCCATACATATAATACCATATTCTAGTAATCCTTACAAGTTGTGTGTAGGTTAGAGACTTACCTTGCAAATGCAGCAGTTGACAGAACTGTAGTTCAGGGCTGATTCTGTCTGATGCAAGCAGTACACATGAATACATGGATAGGTACAAGCTGTGTGGGTTTCCAGGCATCAATTTTAATATATGTATGTGAGAAGGAGTAAGGTGTCAATCCCAAGGGTTCTAGGTTGTCAGTGATTGTGCTATGCCTTGTCTCTTAGGCAAAGCCAGGGTATACTGGGCATGCCTACATCTGCTTATAGGGACATCATCAGAAGGTTCCTCCTCCAAGCCCTTCTGTGACTGTGGCTGTGGTGACCTAGGCACTGGTGGTGGGCTGTATATCCCTTCTCTTTGCTGAGCCTGCTGCAGCTGTTTCCACAGGATCAGATTGTGTAGCATAGCGCATGCTGTGAACATATGTGCACATGTGACTGGAGACTACTGCAGGGATCCACCAGATATATTGAGGTAGAGGAACCATGACTTCAGAAGCCCAAAGTTTAAAAAAAAGCAGCCAGCACCAAAGTGTAATAAGCTCACATATAGTTCATTAATTGGAATTAAAGTGGCTCCACCAACATCATACCGGTTTCGGCATTCCTGCCTTCTTCAGTGAAAAAAAACATGTAAGCAGACACCACAAGCATTTATTCAGAATAATTAGTTAAACAAATCCATCTTCCTGTTACATCATATCCTTTAGGGACAAAAACTAATAACAGTGAATTATAATTGATCATTAAGACCAGGAGAAAAAAGACCCCCTAACTTAATTATCCACCTCTTCTCTTTTCTATTTAAACTAGAATGCCATGCCGAAACCGGTATGATGTTGGTGGAGCCACTTTAATTCAAGTTATTAAAGTACATGCCTACTTATTACACTTTGGTGTTGGCTGCTTTTTTTTAATTGCAGAATTGTTTTTTGGCTGTTTGCACCTGCCATACTTGCAAGCATTTTTTGTTGTCTTCAGAAGCCCAAACACATGCCCTATGATTTTCCTAGTTTGTGCATGTGCCTCATTATGGCATTCTTCCTTGAGTGTGTGTGCATTTCTGATGGGTGACATCATCCACGGTTCCAGTGCATAGTCAGCATTCCCCAGTAAATGGACATGTGGGATGTCCCCCTAGCAAACATCTGGTACAGCTGTGATGCATGCCAGCTATGGGAGTCATGATAACTGCCAGAGCTGACAGGGCACACATTCAGGATAATCCCCTGAGCATTGCATATGACTTGGCATATGATGGAGTTGTATTCCCTTGTGGCTGACATAGATTCCACCCTTCTCCCTGGGTGGTGCCTTGATGTGCACATGAGTGCAGTCTATGGCACCCAGTACTTCAGGGTAGTGTGCTACATGGTAGAAGTGTTACATAATGGTGGGCCTCACCTCAGCAGTGAGGAGAAAAGAAATGTGCTCACTGGCATGTGGTAGCATAGCATCCAGAAAATGGTAGACTACCCTGGATGTTGATGCCTGTGAGACCTCCATCATGTCCTCAGTTGGTCTTTGGAAAGTATGTGTAGCTAGTATCCTAAGGGCTACAGATACCTTTGTTTCCACTGGGATGGGTTCCCCTCTGTTGGCTCTGGGTCTGAGTTGAGGGCAGCAGAGCTCAGTGAGTTCTTGTAGAATGTTCCTGTCCACCCTGTAGTGCTCTACAATCTCCATCTCATGTAGCATCTGGAAGGTTACCCTGGACCTGAACACTCTTCTCCTTCTCTGTCTAGGCCTATAGTCAACAGCAGCAGCAGCACTGACTTCAGCATCTAACACATACAGGTGTAGCAGACCTGCAGCAGCCCCTAGCATTCTCTCAGTTAAAATTCCCAAGTCTGTACTCCAATGGTCCAGAGTATTGGGGAAAAATCAGAATGTAGGGTGTACGCATTCTTTATAGAGCTGTGCTGTAGGTGCAGAATGTGTGATTGGGTAACTATGATGTATTCCACTTGCCTACAATATAATTAACATCATTTAATTGCCCTATTTTAGTTTAAACAAGGGCCAAAGCTAATTAAGTAATTTTTTTTCAGACACGTTCAGCACAACTGCATGCCATGTAAACACATACACCAAAGGTAAACAGAGCTTAGAAATTAGTGGACACACACCCCTGAAAGGACATGCTCAGCCAGGCAGCATACCATGCAAACACATGCACCTAAGCTGAAATAAGCTTAGAAGTCAGCAGACACCCCCCCCCCGATGTCAGCTACATCCTGTGTAAACAGCAACATGGGTCTAAGCCTACATGAAGGGGATATGCGGACACAAATACTCTTTTCTGCTATTCAGTAACTCCATCTCATTTGCATAGGTATGCATGCTCACAGCCTGGAAACTACACACTTTATAACCCTACCACATTAGCAACAGCACAAATGCACCATTGTGGGGACTCCACACAAGGTCCTGTAATACATTTGTGTCACATAATATAAATTTTTTTTCCAATTTTTTGTTTTTATTTTTCTATAAAGCATGTTTGCACACTGCTGCATGCCATGCAAACGTGCCCAGATTATTAAAATAATAATTTTACTTATTTCCATTCATTTTTCTGACATACAGGAAAATGTTTTATTCATATGTGTATGTGGTATGACATTTCTGTCCATATATCTACATTTTTACAACCTCTTTTGTCTGTCTACATTCCTGTACACGGAATTTTTGTGCATACGGTATGGACACTGACACTGTCTGAAAAGATGCCTATCTGCTTGCTGGATCACTCTAACTGCCTCATTTGCATGAGATTCAGCTGCTTATGAGGTGATTTGCATGCCATGGAAGGTCTCACACTCAGCAGCGCTTACTGAATCTAAAATATGTTTATGCTCATGTAAGCAGCGTGGCAGAATGCCTACATGGAAAAAATATGTAGGCTTTATTAAATTCCCCCCAGAGTCTATGTTATCAATCTAAGAGGAATAAAAATGGAACAGACTGTGTCCTACAAAGTATTTAACAAATAAATAGCACTGAAATACCTTTCCTTGTGGGTATCCTGACTTGTTTGCTCTGCATTGAGAATTGGTCTTCTTATTCAGTGCACCATACTCTCTCTGTTTTTAACAATTGACCTCCCTCGCAATTCTACTATCTGATCAGATAGCCTAAATTAAACAGTTTATGAATCATGAGATAATAATCAACTGAATCAAATGGATTTCAGAACCTGACATCAATTACTCCAAGCTGCATATTCTCTTCCAAAGTTTCATGCACATTGTGAGCTTTCTTTCAGGTATGCATTCTAATCTACAGAGATGGATCAGGCACAGTTGTCCTCAGGCACTTGCCTAGGGTCTGGCTCTATATAATCAGCCTATCATTGCTGCCAGTACCATCATTCTGTCAACATCATCATAAATATTTCTGTTGCAATTGACTGTGTGGCACACAGTCATTGTCACTCAATTATGTAATTGTGCATTGATACAGTAAAGGAATAATAAAAAGATCTTAAATTGATACTGCTGCTATGTTTGCTTCTAAGCTGTTTAACAGCCCCCCCCCCCCCAACACACACACACACACACACACACACACATTCTGGGAACATAAAAAATGACTCACTGTCACTGCCTGGATAAATTCCCAGTAGTGTTGGTTAGTATAAAAACTAACACAACTATGAGGAGCACAGCTAGTCTGCACAGTGCATTTCTCCAGAACATAATTATATACTATTTTTTATTATTTGTACTTTTAATTATACTGCTTTGAGGATAAAACATTGAGGTGGATATGTAATTAGTAAAGTCAGTTGTGCTCTTTACATCCAACTCTAATATGGGCTATTTCATTTTACATGGCAAGTGTACATACAGACATTTATGTGTGGTGGCGGGACGTGATCCATTACAAGCTTTTGCATGGCTAAATAAAACAAAAGGTATGTTCACCACGTTATGCAGGTAGGAGGCTCTTCAATCTACAGATTTAGATGTTTGCTATCTGACATTGGGGGTAAGTGGTAGTTGTGATGTGACAAAACACAGTATGCAACATAAGACCTATGGAAATATGTATGAATATGTTGGTCTTGGCAAGGAATATTTCACATATATAAACCAAACAGGAGAATTCCAAGAGCTGGGTGAATTATGAGATATGAGAACTACAAATCTTGGAGAAGTATAGAATGCTAGATAGATTTCTGCACCGCACTAGATTATACAGCAATGCATGGGCTGTTATGACATAATAGGAATGATTCCAACAGACTTGCCATCACGGTCTCCTACTGCTATTTTTTAACATCTCCCTGTCCCTCTAGTGCATCACCTGATATTTTCATTATTATTTCCCTTATTATCCACAGCATGTCTTGACCCTGTTTGCCTTTAATTTGACACAGTTCTTATGTAACAACTTCTCGCTATAGTCCTTCCATTCTGTTTCGCCTTATTTTCATTAGAATTTTATAGCTGGTATTACTCACTTTTATCAGACACTCCTTTCCCTATTTCTTTTCCAGATGAATGTTATTACCCCTTCATATATCTCCATCATATACATAGCCATATTTATCTTCTCATTCAGAACGTTTCAAAATGTCTTCTTTCAGTTATCCTTCATATCTTTATACTTTTAGACATTTTATAACGTATACCATTTATTCCTGGAAGTGTTTCAAATTTACCACTTAAAATTCCATTCCACGTTTTTGCGCAGGTGTTTCTCCAAATCATCTGATTCTTCTTTATCGAATTACTTCTCTTCGCACATAACTGCTGCAGGCCCTTTCTTACTCTCGTACGTCATTGTTACATATTTAACTACTAAGTTCATTAGTCTGTCATGTACATATTTTTCTCCTTCACCCTCATCTCCTTATTCTCACTACCCTCTCCTCATTCCTTACCCATTTTGCCATAAAAGGGGTACCTCTTCGTCCCTGTTGTTCAAATAATGCTATTGTATATACAATTCCTTTTTGCTTTAGTTATTTTTTTCGTATAGCTCTCTTTGTCTTTCTGAAAACATTAAGGTACTTTCTTCTGATGATGTTTCTGTATTTACTAAAATAATAGTATGCTCCTCCCTTTGTGCCTTTCTTTTCATATACTATATATACCTTCTTGCATTTTCGTAAATGTGTGCTTCCATACTCTCCATGACTTGATAAAAACTCTTATTCTCTTATGGTCTTTCCATAGTTGTTCTTCTTCTAAATGAAACACTTTGTTGATTATATGTTCTCTGGTAGCAGTGCACATTTCTTTTCCCTACTTTATGACACACCTATTTTCTCCTATGTTTACTTAAATTACCAAACAATTCAAAAGCATGTAACAATAATCCCACTATCTTCTTCCTCTAAATCTTTAGATAAAATACAACAAATATGCTGTAAAATATGCGTACTCCCTTCCTCTGCCTATGTATATTTCCCTTCCTTTCAATAACTCATGAAACCTTTAACATCAGTCATTTTTCTGTTTTATCATCTGTATGTCAAAGTTCATAGGTTCATAGGTTCATATGTTCATACTAGGCTATCTGCCCTAGGGCATTTATAAGCCTAGCCAGAATGTGTTTGGCTTTCGCCACCAATTTTAAATTAATTTTGCTATGCCCTTTTTCGAGGTTGGTATACTATGTCTCTGTCTAACAGTGACACAGAAGTGATACCCGGGGTAAACCTACGATCTCCCATCCACTCATCAAGATTCCTCTTGAAGAGAGTCAATGAGGGACTCTGCCTAACATGGACTGGGATTTTATTCCAGAGTGAAGGGAGCCTCTGGATTATGAATCTGTCCCTCCAGCATGTCCTATTTATTTGGTTCAAGTCTCTTGAGCGCGTAGCTCAATGGGATTTGGATTTTCTGAGGTGCAGCATGTCCATTAATTCCGGGTTGGACATGGCTTTATACGTCAGGCACAGATCGCCTCTGAACAGGAGGTATGCCACTCAGTAGTGCTGGAGTTTCTTTAACCGGGCAGCATATGGCATCTGTTTGAGCCCTTTGATCCTCTTGGTGAGGTACTTTGGGTCTTTCCAGTTGCTGCAGGTGTCTGGTCATTGTACTCAATTATGGGCCTGATGAGGGATGAGTACAGAGGCACGATGATGTCCCCTGATCTAGATGTGAATCCCTTCATGATTAGGTGGGCTATATAAAATGTTTTTCTAACCATTTTTGCTATCAACTTGGGTCCCAATGGATTACCATGACTATACACTTTTGGCATTTAGCTTGAGGCCATGGCTCTGGCACCAGTTGTCTGTTTCTATGAGGCCCTTAGTTTGCAGTCATCTGCGAACTTGGTCAGCCACATTCCTTCCGTGTTGGCCTGTACCTCCGAGAAATATACACCGAAGAAGAGAGGTCCCAGGACTGAGCCTTGTGGGACACCACTTGTAAACTGGTTTGGAGTCTGACATGGCTCCAGCAATTCTAACCATGTGGGTTCTGTCCTTGAGCCAGTTTGCAATCCATCTAGTGACATAGGGGTTTATATTTAAGCTGGTGAGCTTATCTATAATGCCAGGTCCAGGTAGGTTGTGTGGACCACCTTCCCAATGGCCTTGGTGACTGTTTCAAAGAAATCAACCAGGTTTAAGAGGCAGGATCTGCCCTTAACTAAGCCAAAATGGGTAGGATCCAGTGTTTGTAGGTCCCCAATATCTTTATTTATGAGGTCCATGATGATCCTTTCCATAGCTTTGCAGACCAAGCTAGTCAGGCTTTAGTTTCCAGGATCCGTTGAGGCACCACCTTTATGGAGAGGGACCACTGTTACATATCCTGTAGTAAGGCTGAGATTGAACAGTAGTTTTATGTTTGGGTTTAGCTCTTCTTGGAGTTCATGCTGGTCCCATTGATGCTGTGTTTTTGCTTTGGAGTCTTACCTGAGCATCTGAGATGTCAGGGGCAGCACTCTGCTAGGATAGATATTTGCCCTTTTGAACCTGTCAGCTAGGATGTTGGCAATGTCTGTGGGTTCGGTGTATTTTTTGTCATGCTAATATATGGGAATTGCCACCCAGGTTCCGAACATAACTAAAGAAAGCCTTGTGATTATCCTTAGTGTCCTGTGCAATTTTTCTCTCGAAGCTGGCCTTAGACAATTTTATGTGTGCCCATAGTTTTTTGCTAATACTGATCAATGATGCCTTCCCTTTTTGGGATTTTGCTCTATCATTTAGTAGCTTCCTCCTTCTATTGTGTAGTTTGTTTATGGCTAGGGTCCACCAGACAGGACATCTGCCTTTGGAGGATTGGGTCTTGGTTTTATTTGGGATCGCATGATCCATGCATTCCTGTTCATAGAATTATTTTCCACAGGCCCGGGGTCTTTGAAGGATTCCACCTCAGTTTTGAGGAGTGTGAAATTTGCTTTAGAGAAGTTTTTCACTGTGGTTTTCTGGGCAAGGGGTGGGGTCAGGATGTGAATATCCAGTGAGATTAGTTTATGGTCTGATCTTACCAGTGAGGATACACTTCTGGTCTGGAGCATAGAGTCCCCATGTTGGTGATGATCAGGTCCAGTATGTTTTCCCCTCTTGTGGGAGTGCTAACAAGTTGTTCCATAGCATTTGAGTTTATAAATTCTAGGAACCTTTGGGCTAGGGTGTTGGAGCTAGAGTAATGCTCCCAGTCTATATTTGGGTAGTTGAAATATAATCGTGTTTGGAGAGACCTTCATATTTTCCAGTGTTCTCAGGAAGGCAGTGGGGTTCCTGGGTTTGGGAGGGCTATAAACTGGAAGGCAGTTTGCACATGGATAGTCTCTGATGCTTGATGCTTTGCCACCAACCTCGAGGTGTGGGTATCTTTGATGAATGTATGAGGTATAACCTGGTAGTGCTGGGGTGCTCAAGCCCTGAACCAGGTTTCTGTTACTGCACAGATATCGATGTTCTCCATGCTAAGGAGATGCATCTTGAGGTTTAGACTTCTGGCGTTGAGTAGCATTACTCTTAGTTTCTTATCCCTTGTGATACCTATGGAGGTGGGTTTGTCTTTGGCACTATGGGTGTCGAGCATATCATCCCAAGCTGACAGGCATTGTATCCCCTTTGAATGGCACCAGTACTTAAGCCAATTGTTGAAATTGATCATCTTGTCTTCATATTGAGGCATCATTCTTGGTGAGGGTAAGATGCTACTCAAGGTCAGGGGCATACCGGCCTGGGCTACATGCACAGGGAGCTCCTTTATGTCTCTTTTCATGTATTCCAGTCATTCACACCAGTATGGACAATGACCGAGTCATATTTGTACTTGCCTTGGAGTGACCTGAGTGCTTGTGTTATGTGGCGGATCCTAACAGGCTGCTCACCGTGACCCTCTCCTTGTTCAGCCTGGTGAGCAGGCGTCAGTGTGCCAGTCACCTATTACAAGTGTATCGGGTGTGTTTAGTCTTAAGGGCTGTGACTGTTCAGCACACTGGCTTTGTGAGATATGTGTTGCACATGTTTTGTGCAGCTGCTTGGGTGTCTGCTTTGGAGGTCTCTGCTGCTTGGCAGATCTTTATTTAGAGCCTCAGTATGTTTTTGTGATTATGTGTTTGGTTTGCTGTCGTGGTAGGTCTATGTGAGACTGGAATTGTAGTGAGTGTGGTTTCCTTCTCCTCCTGACTGGTTATGCCAGTACTGAGTTGAGAGAGCTTAGCCTCCAGTTTGGCTATATGGTTGCATCTCTCACATGTGTTGGAATTTGTTGGGAGGCAGTTGTAACATTGCCTCAAGATTCCCAGATTCACCAGCTGGACCGGAGAGGAGATTGACAACTGACCTTTGGACATGCTAGAATAATATTGGGAATTCCTTAATAATTGAAAACCAGGGCCAGTGGGGAGTGAGGGTGTAGTGCTTTTAATTTTTAGTGCTGACTTATATAATTGCTTTAGTGAGCAAGTGCCAGGTAACTTAAGTGCAATGTGTTACAGGTAACTTAAATGCAAAAACGACAAACAGTAACTTTCTTTCAAGTGAAACAAGGAAATAAGTACAGTAAGCAATGCAGATATCACTAGTGATCCACAGAAAGCTGTGTATTAGGTGGGATTAGAAATAACAATCAAACAAACAACAAGCATATAAACAAAGCTAGATTCAGCAGGCCTGGATCTAGTCTATACATACTTCTGTTAATAATAGTAAAACGTTTTATTAGCACAAATAATATCATTTTTTTTCAAATAATTTCTCTATTTCTCTTTAACATTAGAATTTGAATACCTTTCTAGTATTCTATATAAGCCTTGTTTTATTATTCTGTCCTATATTAAATTAACACTCTCACTGAAATTACCACAATAAAATCTAATATCCTTGCTTCATGTGTTTTTAATAATCCAGCAATCCCTGAATAGGAATCTACTGCAAAATTTCACACAGTCTTATTACCCACAACCTTTCCATTTGTACTCTATCCTTCACCTCAATAAAGTGAGTAGCTAAAAGAATTATTACAATGTGGTACTGTTTTTATACCATTCTAAAACTCAATACCTTGTTTTGTTATTTTTAATAGTATTAACATTAACCCATAGAATCATGACATCTTTCTTTTCCCTTTTTCTTTTAATTTTTAGGCAATATTTTTCCCTCTTGCTAACATCTACCCTTTCCTCAATAGAATTCTTAGATAGTCTCATGCTCTGTTCTTCTATTTCCTACTTTGATTTCTGTTCTACATCCAGTAAATCAGTTTTATTCTCCGTCACAGTTTCTTCTTTCTGAACCACTACCAGAATACCATCTACCCCTTGCTTTACTTCTCATTTTCATTAATACTTTTCTCCCCTCCATCTTCAGTTTCTGATGCTATTATGCCATAACTACTTTTTACTTCTTTATCACTTCCCCATTTTTCTGCATTTTTATCTCTTTGAACCTCCTTATAATCAAATCAAACATAACCCATCATTTTACATTTTCTGTACTCCATTTTACAAATTTGCATCACATGCCGTCTTTCCCCACACTGCTGACATCTCCTTTTTTGGCAGCTATTAATAATAATGTGCAGTTTCCTCCAAGACTAATATACCTTTGGATGTCCCCAATATCTTATCACACCTGTGCATCCTTCAATGAACACAGTACTAGGTAAAGTAATATATTTCCACATTCTATTTTTAAGACAACTTCAGTTTACAAACTATCATTCCATACATTTCTATTATCCCTTATTTTCTTAATGCTTTTCACTCTACACATGTGATTGAAAAATGTTTTTATATAATCTTCAGGAATTACATCAGACCTAAACTAAATGATACTTTTTCACAGTTTACAACCCTTACCCTGAAATCATAGTCTTCCCAGAAAAAAATCTTTGTTTTTTTTTTCATACATATTAAGTTAACTATTATGTGGTACCATAAAATGGGTATTTAGCCTTTTCTGGGAAACATATCTGCAACTGCCAGACTTGCACAAATGCAATGAATTTTGTGAATACATTGATGCATTCTTTAGAAAGTTTTGGCATTTTTATGTAAAACATAAAAACATGCCTTTGTCTTTAGACAGCATCATAAATACAGAAGTAGTCATACTTCAAATGTAGAAAAAGTATGACTTTATGATCACATAAGCTTGTGTAACCTTTGGTTTAGTGACTATTTTGCAGTGAAATAAAATATCAAGGAGATACTTCTCTTAACAAAACTAATTACTTAAATGTGAACATATAAAAAAGCTACCTGTGCCCAATTTAAAAGCTCATTGAGGCATACGGTGGTGTGCATAGAAATAGACATTACCACACATCCAGATTTATAAGGTATACATCGCTCAGGCTTATGCCTCACAGTCTGTCTGGTCTGTGGTGGCATTCATGCAATGCATATCACTGCAGGCCTTACTGCTTACATCTGCAATACCAATCTGGTAAAATGCAGATGAAATTTTCATATGATGCATAACCGGCTCATTCATGCATGTCTTCATTATGACATTGATCTGACCTGCAATGTAACTTAATGATATAACCTAGAGCTGAAAGGTCTGTATCCCTCACCCAGGCAATGGGTCAGATGGGAGGAGATGAAGGATCTAACTTAGGCACAAGCAGTCTCTTAATATTTCAGGTGGAATACTGGATGAATGTTCACCATAGACACAAGCACTGCCATATATTACAACTCTGCAGAGGGACGGGTCTGGTCTAGAAATAAACTTAGTCTTGTAATAACAGCTGAGCTGTTGGGAGTGACCTAAAATCTTACACTATTATAGCAACATGAGACTGAGAGAAGAGAGAAGAAGGGTTTAATTCTTAGGTTATTATTAATGTCCTGACATTGAAGAAGTGGAGGATGGAGGCAGTTTTAATATTTATACCACTACCAGAGACACAGCAAGAGGGTATAAGTAGGGGTGCTTTTAATTATAATTAAGGTAGGTTGGAAGTAAGATTTATTTTTTTGCTGGTAGGTGCTACAATAAGAGGGATTCACTACGCATTAATAAGAATAGCAACAGCTGGAGATTTAGTGAATACTTTAGTCTGTGGCGCCTTGGGAAAATACAAGTTTATTGTGTTTATTCAAGTGCAATGCAGCTTGATCTCTGTCAGAGCCAAAAAAGGCACAGCTACTTGCACTATGAAGGAAAAATCACCTCTTCTTCATGTATGATACCTTAAGCGAAAGAAAGAACAATGCGCATATGTCTTGCTAAAATTCACAGTAAAGCGTGTATTGATTTGAAGGCAGCATTGTTTAAGGAGAGCAATGAATCTTCCATTTAAATTTTCAGAGAAAACTTGCAAACTACAGTGAAGAAGCAGATTAAGAAACATACATTAACCTGAAACAACTTTTTTATTGTTTCCAGACTGTAATAAGTATGTTTTAACAGGGCTGAACCCAATAAAGAGGCAAAGACATTTATTTATATGTATAGAAAATAACAACATCTAAAAGTGTTGCTCTGCTTGGTCTTGGTAGGGAAAAATGTTAAGATTGTCAAAATAAAGCAATTTGAAAGTGTTAATGCAAATAAGATGTGTTGGTAACACATCTACATTGCGATTTCAGTAACTAATCTCTCCAGTATTGACATGCACAGGTTTTCAATGTTTCTTTAATTGGCTTTAAAGTGTATCAAGGAAAAAGGATGCATAATATTTAATGTCACTGCACTGAAACACTGTTTGAAAACAGAGTTGACTATAAGAAATAATGAGGTGAATGCACAAGCCTTGTCCATTTGTTTACTTATTTATTTAAGTTTGCTAACTGAGGTACTGATCCACTCAGACTTCCTTCAGGCCACCCAGATGGTTAAAAATGAAGTAGCCAGGACACAAAATGGTGCAAAACATTTTCATCCACTGTGGCAATATTATAAAGCACACTCATAGTACTGTCCTTCACTCTACATGAAGAATTTTCAGTTTTTACAGATACTGAGAAAAATGCATGTGGGGAGGATTAGAAGTGTAGATGACAGGTTATTGGAAGGGCTTCTGAAGTGGGGGCATTTAATGAATGTGTCAGTTCTTAAGAGTTTAATGGCTCCATGATAATCATTGCAGAACCAATAAACTGTCAGTCAGACAAGTCTGACTAGAATATTTTAATGCTATTAGCTGGCCCAGGAGCAGGATTCAGTCCATTAGGTTTGCAGAGAACAACCTGGGAAACTTAGCAAGGGCACTGCAGCTGCAGTACAATTTTTTGATATAATGGAATACAAGACCATTTATGAAAATTGAATATGAATTCTTATGTGCTGCATTTTGTATGTATTCTGATCTGTCACTACCATTCATATTTCAAATTATTAGAATACTCTGATTGAGAAATATTTAAATTAGACATGGACTCAGCGAAATCTGCTTTATGGTATGCTGTCCAAACCAAGTATTGCTAATGATTCTGTTTTGTACTGCCTTTGGTCTAGAACTAGAAACAGCAAGTATTTGCAAGTTGTTTCTTTGATATCAGGTATGTGAGCTGGTACCTGCTATCTGGATCTTTGCCCAACACTGCTTTCACCTGTCCTAATGTGCTTGGATCAGCCATTTACCATTTTGTCAATGCTTTGCAAACTGTTGGTGTTTTTTCAATATTACCACAGTTCTAAAGAAGCATAATTTAACTTTAGAACAAATCAGATAGCTACCATCCCATGTCTAATGCTCCATTTATTGGTAAAGTTGCTGAGAACGTAATTTATTCACTAGAGACAGAAAGATATAGTCCTCAGCTAGGTCTTGAATCACCTCCTAATAGTGAAAGACTAGTCATTTTCTTCTGTTTAGCTATCACTGACCTCTCTTCTGCATTTGACATGGTGGACCACAATATTCTTTTTGAATGATTTTTTCAGCAGTCTTAAGGCTTTAAGTTGTTAATAAGCTGTTTCCTGTAGTTTAGAGTTTGATTCACCCAGCCTCCATTTGTCTGCTGTGTGCTTCTGAAAAAATTACTAACCAGACAAGTGTTCTGAGGCAGATGAGAAACCCTTCTAGACTTCTCCATGTTTTCCTGGGCTGTATGCCCAGTAAGTGGCTGTGAACCTACTTTGAAGTCACAGGAGCAGTCTTTAAATGGCTTGGCTCCTACCTTATAGGAAGATTAATTTGCAGATAAATGCATCATCTGTTAATCCTGTTACATGCAGAGTTGTTTGTGGTTCTGTACTGCACTAACCACTTTTTCCACTGTACCTGCTACATACTATCATTGGGTGATCTCATCAAATGAAGTGTGCCTCCGTATCATTGCTGGGCATTTACTCAACTTCATCACTTTTTTATCAGACTATGTTGTCTGTTGCAGACTCATTAGGCATGGATTTTGAATGTACCTAAAACTACAATAGTATTAATTACCTGTGGCTTAACACAGCCAAGACTATTGCCATGGCTACTCGTGTTTATTTGAGAAAATCTAACTGCCCGTCCCTTACTCCTGTTGCAATTAACAGTGGTGAAAAACTGAGTTTTGCAGAGATAGAAAATCTCGGTGTGATTTCAGATGACAGATTGACACTGACCAGGTGTAGTTTGTTGTGAAAGTATCTTGTTTCTTTTTTTGGTAACATCTGTTGCATTGAGCTTCTTCTCCCTCCAGCAGACAACTTGGTGGTGGATCGTGCCCTGGTGTCAGTGATTCTTAATTATTGTAATTCTCTGTACCTGGGGCTGCCTGATAGTGAGATTAATATTTTTAATGTTAGCTCACATTTCTGCAGCTTAGTTACTTACATATATTTCTACTTACCTTCTCATTATTCCATTATGCAGAGTCTGTAGTGTCTTCCTACTCAATCTCATATTGCTTTTTAACTTCTGATAGCTTACTTAGCCCTACATAATATGGGTCTCTGTTCATTAAGGATTTGTTAGCCCCTTATTGTCCAGGTAGTCTTCTATGTTCATTTTCCCTGGTCTGACAGATGCTTCTAGGATTGAGAATGTGGAAGCTTGGCTTTTTTAACCAGACTTCTCACACTTGGAACCTCCTTCCTTAGTGGTTTATTTAATCTCTCATGTTATATAGGTAGTACTTACTAGGTTTGCAGTCCCGCAGATCACTGAAGAGTGTAGCCTAAATGTCTAGGTAATTCAAGCACTGTCTAGTTAAGTAACTTTCTCAAGGTCACACAGTAGGCAAATAAAGGCTGAGGAACTCAAACTCTGTACCACAGGAATTACAGCTCAGAACCATAACTCTCTGTGCCACCTTCCAGACTTTTATGGTTTTAAAGGGTCCATCAATCTCCATTGGTTTAACCTGACTTTTAATTTTGGAGCTGTATATTTTCATTTGTTCATTTCATTTTAATTGTTGTCAATTACTGCAGGCTTATATGCATCTGTTCATAGGATTCATAGGATTTATAGCAACTGCACCATTTACATCTTGCCAGTAACTACCATTAGGCTGCACCCCTTTCTCAAGGAGGGAAATGTCATTTAGTACTGGGTTAAATTTATGGGCATGCATCCAGTCAGACAGGACCTGTTTGCAGGGTGATGATGTGTTGTACTACTTAGTCTGCAAGAGAAGTATATGTCAGAGATATGGAGGTGCTGCATAATAAACCTGTACCTCCATCATGTTTCAATTATCTGCTAGTGAAGATTTTGTACTCTCATTCCTGTGTTTGTGGTGTTATTAGAATTGTGGAGATACAGAAAATCAAATACAATAGGGTCTCTAATGGAGTGCTAGGTGAGGCACAAATCCCCTCTCGAGAGTTTACAAGATAATGAGTAAAGGGATAGGGCTTCATGCCTCCCTCAGTAGCTCAGTCTTTAAGCCAGAAGTTGCCTTCTTTAGGAACATTTGAGGTCTCTCTGGTTGTTTTTTTTTTTTTTTGTCTAGTGTGCTACATCCTGAAGAAAATGTTGCACTCAGTGATTGGTCTAATCAATGCTAAATCTGAGATTGAGATGAATTCTTTAGATCTGATGATGTACCCCTGGCTATCAGTTGTGCAAAGTAGAAAACCTTTCTGACTACAGTTGCTACATAATTATCAAAGATGAGGGAGTTTTCAACACAGGTTCCAAGCTTCCTGACTACATTTTTGTTTTGTAGTTGGATATTGACTGTACAATATGCAAAAGGTAGAGTTGTTTGCCAAATGCAACAATAATGCTCTTTTCTGCATTTAATCTGTGCCCATTTTCAATGTACCATATACTAAATAAGTTCTTGCAGGAGGGTACAGGTGTAAGAGAGGTATTTACAGTATAACAACTCCCAGTTTACAGTCATCTGCAAACTTAGTTAACCAGAATTCTGTTTCTTGGTCTTGAGGTCAATGAAGTAAAGCCCTGCAAATCTCCACTTGCTACATTCATGCTCTCAGATGAGCCCCCTACCATACAAACTGTATGGGATCTACCTTTTAGCCAGATTGCTATCCATCTTACAACACAGGGATCAAATAGTATAACATTTAGCTTTCTTTCTATGCCCATATGGGGAATAATGCCAGACACCTCGTCCAGATTATGATATCCTGTGTGAACATCATAACCATTATCGAATTTGAGTGACCCTCTCCAAGATGTTAACTAAATGTAATTAGCAGGCACAACATTTGAGTAATCCAAACTGTTTAAAGTTAAGCCTAAAAGACGGTTGATGTCATAAGTGATAAGATCAGTTATAATGCATTCCATAGCTTTGCATGTCAGACTCATTAGGTAGATGAGTCTATAACTGTCCAGCTTCATGGAAGGGTCGCCTTTATGAAGGAGTATCACGACCATGGTGAGCCATAATTCAGGAAGAAATCCTGTTACTAAGCTTGTGTTCAATATTTTGTAGAAATGTTAGTGAGGTCATGTTTAACACTATTTATTAAATATCCAGGTATGTTGTCAGTTTTCACTGAAGAAGTAACTTTTTCTCTTTGATGCTACGTGCAGAACAAGATCCTTGATCGATGCTTCAGAGTAAAATGTGCACTAAATTTCTTAGCTGGAATAATGATATCTATTGAGTTGGAGCATGTAGTGCAGTTTAGAATCAATTCTAAGCATTATTGTGCATCGCTCCTTAATTTTCTACTGTAGCTAAAGAAGGATTTGTAATCATCTTTAAAATTAATAGATAACTTAAGGCCATGGTTGCTTAAATACTCATCAGTAGCTTAAGTAGGGTGGGATGAATGGGTCAACTACCTTGGGGCAAATGGGTAGGAGCATGATTGGCCATCCAAGACTGATCCGGATCACGTTTTAGTGCATACTGGCTTTCAAAAGCTGATATTGCATTTGTGGTCAATCCTGAGTACTATAGTACTCCCTGTGTGGCAGTTCGCAACAGTATAAAAGGAAAAAAGATCTCTCTCTCTCTCTGTCTCTCACCTTTTAACAAAATCTCAGCACTATAGCAGTGTGTGCAGGGTATAAAGTTTAGCAATTATTTGCTAAAAGTATAACAAACAGTTTGCTACAGTTAAAAAATGTTTCATTTTTAAAAGAAGGGTATAAAACTATAAAAGTATCCCAGCTCATCTCTATTTGTGAGAGAACATCTTAAAAAATTCTGTAAGTAGTTAAATCATTGAGTCAATATAAATCATTGCATGATGTTTGTGGCACTTTCCATGGGAGGTGGATGAGACTTGGTTGCTTCTTAGTGCCTCTTGTTTTGTCTTTTGTTAATGATGTAATTTATTATCCATTGACAATATTTGCAATATGACTCTGCTTTAATTTTTAAAAGTGTTGTTTTATATCTACTAAATCATTATGCCCATTTTTTCTGAACATGCATTTATTCAGTTCTGTGGTATATTGTTGCAAGACCAAATTATGGAAATCATAAAACAACATAAATAGTTCTTTATTTGGTCTTATAACAACACCTCAGTTAAATTGATTATGTGGTATCATTCTGGCAAATACTGACTTTCTTCAATTCACTTTCACTAATTTTGAATATATGCATTTTTTGAACTTTGATTCTGACATTTTTATGGAATCTGCTTTTTCTGTATTGCTCATGCACTGGGACAGAAAAAGCATTATCAAGGGACAGTTTATTAGACAGTCCACACTGGTAGCAAACAATCAAACCTTCTTGCAACAGTGTGACATTGTGAAACAAATGCTTATGGCTAGGAATTATGCTCTCAGATTGCTTTCTGAAGTGACATTTTTGGTGCTAGATGGAAGGGGTATTAGGTATGCATCCATCCTATTAAAACCAATTTGTGATGGATTAAAGAGGGTAAACAAAGATTTTGGCAAAACAATGATTTTGTACCACCCATAGAGATCTCCAAAGTGAAGGGTATAATTCACAAAAACTGGGATGCTCTTTATAGCATTTATTCTGAGTTCCAGAAGTTGGGATGCATGCGCAGGTTTAGTTATAAGTCCATGTAAGATGTGAAAGGAATTTTTGAGAGTAAACAAGACAGTGGTGCCAATAATGCTTACATGGCTATGTGTGTTATATGTACTTACTGTTATATTCACAAAGGCCCAATGTGACTGTACATGGCTTTCACAGAGTTTATATATATATATATATATATATATATATATATATATATATATATATATATATATATATATATATATATAAATTTAGTTGTGGCACCAGTGGTATGATTTATATTGCTTTGCATACAAAGTGTTCAAGATTTTATACTGGCAAAATAGAACAGATTTTAAGAAAAAATGGTGTACACACATCTATTATGTATTAGGAAAATGTTCAGTACTAATGATCTGTATAAGCATTCTCTGGAATGTGAAGTATTTTTAAATATTTTAATTTCTTATTTTGACGAAGGTTAATAAAAGTTGGGGGGGTGACTGAGAGAATACACTCTTGTACAGAGAATTGCACTTGCAAGTTCTTCTGAATGCTGTTGCTTCCCCAGTATTGGATCATCATGTGTCTTTGTCACCCTTTTCAAAAGTTAAAGATGATTGGTTAAGGAATTTACAAATCATAATGTGTGTTACATGTTTGTAAAGTATTTAAATTGCTGGGGATGTGTTGACTGTATTCTGATTAAGTTCTTCATTAAAAAGATAAAAGTACTAAATCATTAACAATTTTCCCGTGTTCCTTTGGTGGTTCTGTGGTCTCATCACTTACAAGTGGTTATTCATTTGCTGTTTTTTGTTTTGATATTTTGTAGATATTTATTCTTTTTTATTGTAATGCACCTTAATATTTGATTTGAATCTGTATAATGAAGTGTTAATATTCAGTTGCTGACTACAGAATCAAGATACCAACTCATTTCTGTGTGTATGCTGATGTGGGGATGTAGTTTTCAGTAATATTGTTTGGTAGCTTCATTATCTTTGTGATGTGGAAGTAGTTATCGCATAAAAGACAAACAATTCCATTGTATAAAGTGACAGTCAGTGAATTCTTTCTATGTGACAAACTAGGTTAATAGACATAAGAGCTGTGAATTTTTAAGTTGCTGACGTAAATTGACTCTGACATTTTTCCCATCTAAGTGACATGGACTGCTTTATATTCATGCCTTATTTCCCTGTGATTACTGTCAGGTTAATTACCACATATCGGTTTACTGGACTGCTTAGTCATTATGCAGTTTTCTATGATGTTAGACCTTTTTAAAGGAATTAATCAATAAAATGACTTCACTGAGAGTGATTTCAGTCACATTTCCTTACTGAGAATGCACTTGGAAGTTTAATTTGAGCTGTATGAAGGCATTTTGCTTGCATATTTAATGTAATATTTGCTGCATTTCTTTGAGTGAGTTACAGTTCCCCTTAGATAAATCCTCATGCATTTACATCTTTTTTATGGCTCAGTTTACCATGAAAACCAAACCACTGAACATTTAATAAACAGCATAGATCTCTGCATGACACTGAGCTGCTTAGGGTATAATAGCAGCATATATAGTAAATGTTCTCCACTTAGAAGATAGCTGGATTCTACAGGTGTTTTAGACTACCTTCAACCAAAAAAACTCCCATTTGTTAGTGACTGTATCTGAAACAGTATTTAAGGATACTGATAAATCCTCTCATACCATTCCCATAACCATTTGCTTCTTACAGTGTGCATGGTTGCTGAAATAAAATGGATTGCTTGACACACAGTTAATAAAACTAACTGTGGTTAGATCTAGGCCCTGCAGCAGGCCCTGGTTTGATTCTCATAGCTTACATGTGTGATGCTGGGCAAGTCACTTGTACAGAAATTGGCTCTGATTACCCCCAAAAAGGAACACTTGATGCCCAGTGGGCTTAACCTATTAACAGCATTTTTTTAATTATTTGGCAAATATAATGAAGGTTTCAAGGAGTTTTACAATATGAAACATTATTTTCTTTGGCGTGTAGTTTTTACAAGCATCTGTACTTTTCACATCAGCCTGGACACCCTTTCTTCTGTTGAGTCCTAAATCTGCAATGCAAGTAAAGAAGGTTTATCTTTGCATTACTGTTGCATGACTCCCAAAAGATAGCTCTCTTGCGTTGCCTTAATGTCATTACCTTAGCTACATCATATTATGGGATGAGGAAAGAGGTCAGTACTGAATGCAAATAATACATTGCATTGGACTTTTCTGTTATTAATGCTCAGAGCAGCATCCCGGTGCCTTAAATCATGTTTTTCAAATGTTGAGCAAAACAATCTGGAGGCAAGGGTTTCTGAAAACTTAACTGACAGCTCTTGATAAAAGAAAGAAAAGAACAGTGTCTGTTCTCTTTGGAGCTTACAATTGCTGAACAAATGATGCATTCCAAATGCATTATATTTTGTCTGAACACACATCTAAGATGAGATGTCCAATCTGCACAACTGTGAAATCAATATTTATACACTAGTTAAAGCATAGACTAAGTGTATCAAAATTCAGAACATCAGAATCACAGCAATGTACTCTTTGAAATGATGTAGAGACATAATTTACTAAGTATAGTCCCAGTGTACAGAAAAAAGGAACCAGAAGGTCAGTTTATACTACAGAGAGAACTGTGCATTACATCTGCTTAAGTGTTATGTTTGTATGCAAGAGAAAGGAAGCATGCACTGCAGTGTATATGGAGATAAGCTGCAAGTGATCTATAATAATATTAGCACAGCTTAGAAATAGCTGAAGAGTGGACTAAATTGTTTATGGAAATGCTGTGACTGTTGTAGAAATTAACCATATATTTTAATGCATAATGCCAGAATCACTGAAACACATATATTTATAAGCATGTGTATGCACACAGACATGAAGACACATAGACACACACACACACACACACACACACACACACACACACACACACACACACACACACACATATATATATATATATATATATATATATATATATATATATATATATATATATATATATATATATATATACACAGGTGTTGTTTTTTGACAAAAAAAAACAGAAGAAATATAAGAATAACATTTCCTCAATGTATATGCATGTATGATTTGTACAGCGCTGCCATTAGTTTTATAAAACAGCAATTGTATAAATGGGGAAACTTGCATGGTGTACCCAAACTCACACCTTTACTGCCAAATACAAGTCACTTAAGTGCCAGAACTTAGTAGTTATATGACATTGTTACCATATACAAAGCCCAAATGTGGTATGAATGAACACTCATATGCAGGAATTCTTAATGACACAACGTGTTTAGTTAAAAATTCTGAGTTTCTTTGCCTAGTCCTACACACTAGTCAAGAGTGTATACATCCTGCTGTCACCCATATATGACCTGAAGGCAACTATTGCATGTGTTTAATAGTCATACATAGTTAATGCAGTTCTGCTGTTCTGTGCACCCTAAGAGTAGTGTCATATAATGCCCAAAATTTGTACTGGACTATAGACACATTGTGCACACATTGTTGTATTATTCCGCATTCTAATGTTTAATACTTGACAGCCTCATATGTTCATATTTTAATAGGTTCTTAATAAGCTTATGGCTAAAGGAGACCAATAAGAAGCTCTGCCACATCAGTTCAGGTGTGACATTAACAATGTCCCCTTTTAATTAGACTTTCACCAAATATCTCCTGTGAAAATTTGTGATTATCCATCCAGTCATCCAGTCTAGTTGGAAAGGTTGCTAGGGAAGTATTTGTTTGCTTGGTAAAGGAAGCCTATTCCAGAAGTGGAGAATATGTGGAATTGGGTGACCACCATGTTATCTAGTGTTGTTGACATGGTAGTATAAGGTTAGACCTCGAAAACTTGGGTTTATTTTACACTGGTTATATTTAGTTGAAGAAGTTTAAAGAATGCTAGGATGTTCATAACACAGAGGGATTAATAAAGATTACTACTCAGGAATCTGTTTAACAATGAGCAGAGGGAATGAATATTTTGTCTGGTAGAGTTGCTAATGGTACTAATACCCAAGGTCTATTTGGTGGGAAAACACAAAGGCCTCTCATGGTGGTTTGGGTACTTAGTGAGGCACATGCTGAAGGTTGCATTATGCTCATTAATGAGCCTAAAAAAGGGATGAATAAAGCAAACCTCTCAAGTAACATGATTTAGGCATAGTGCTATGATTCTGAGCTTCAGATTTAGCCTTGTTCCTCCTAGATTTACTGATCTTTCTCATTAAGTTAGACCTGCTTAGATATAAATCTGTTATTAAATAAATAAACTAATCAGATACAAATATTCCATGTGCAAAATATATATACAGAGTCTAGTATAAAACAATCCACTAGTATGAAAAAATAATAACATGCTCCTCTTTCTCACCCGCTGCTGTGATTTTTAAAGGACACTGTTATAATTTTAATTCACAAAGATTGAGAGGTATAGCATATAGTGGCATTTTAACTTCTCCAGACCATGTGAAGATACCATGAAGGATAACATGTGCAAGTTAGAAGGATTTTCTAACAACCACAGGGAAGTGGTGGTCACTGGAGACTCTGTCATCAACATATATAACCAAGACCATGAAGACAGTGTCAGCTTTAAATGGAATCTTATCTATGTGGTAAGCAATATTGCTCTTTGATTTTACAAAGGAATCTATGCTTCATTTTTTGATGACGAGGGTAAGCCTGCGATTAATACATTGAGTATTTGTTTGGTTCAGTCCTTACTGGAGAATTTGAGTACAATAATGGAATTTAATAACCTTCCCTAGTTGCAAATCATCAACAGACCTGATCAGCTATAGTCCTTTCATATCTATTTCTATGTGTCTGGATCTCATTTCCATCAGATCAGCATCTAATATACTACATCCACTATAGACTTGATGGACACTATATATTCAGTCTACCAGTGTTTTCCTGTGCTTGAGTGTACTGGAATTGTTTATACAAATGTTTTTAAATATGCTTTTTTGTAAACCATAAATAAGCACACACACACACACACACACACACACACACACACACACACACACGATAAAACCTGTTTCTGAATTTTGTTTTCAAAGACCACAAGATACACATTACTGCATTTTGTACATGTTTATGCTCCCAAACTCACATTTCACATAATGTTTTATAAGTGCCCTCCATATGGAACTTATAATTTTCCTTGTCTTAAATCTTTCATTTTATAGTTCAAGATGTGAAGGGGGTATGTGGCTCATGTCTGCTATGAGTATCTGTAATGGAGTTCTAATCTCCTTAATTTTAGAATATAAGCCTTACTGTAGCAAGAAAATGTAACAGTTGGTGTGCATAGGTGTCCCAATACAATATTTTCTGTAACATTTTCTGTGTGGTTGTACTAGTTGTGCTTGTTGTGATGCATTATTATATACATATTTATAATAAGACATATAAAATCTCACTCTTATTGTAGGTGAGTTACTCAAGAGTAATGATTCTTTGTAAATAAGTTCCATTCTAAAGTAGGTCATAATATTTGTAGGGATTTAAAAAAAAAAAAAAAAAAAAATATATATATATATATATAGAGAGCTTCATTTCAGAATCCTGAAATATCACAATCCTGAACTTCACAATCTTGAAGCCCAAAATCCTGAAAACTCAAAATCCTGAAAATATACAGGAATACAGGACACAAATAATGACAATATTCCAGTACAAAGACACACAGGTACACATACAAGACAAAGGATAACACTTTTCACCAAGTATGGGCAGGGATGCAAGCCCTCCTGCAGTCCCCATGTAGGGGGCAGTGCCCCCAGCACCCCCTGCTAATTGCACTTCACAGAAAAAACAATGGCAAACATACTATCACATGTTTCATGACTGCCTGTTGTAACCTTATTAATGTTCCCTTTTAACTTGCTATACTACAACATAACTCATGATAGTGTAGAGTAGTGCAATCTTGGAAATGACATATTTAAGTAGCAGGGGATGTTGAGGGCACAGCCCCCCACATGGGGGTGCAGTGGGGCTTGCCCCTCTGCTTATATTTGGTGGGATGTCATATGGTTTATGTTGTCTATAGTCAGTATATGTATCCTGTTTTTTTTCAATATTTTGGGATTCAGGATTTTGGGCTTCAGGATTATGAAGTTCAGAATTGTGATATTTCAGGATTCTGAAGTGAAACCATATATATATATATATATATATATATATATATATATATATATATATATATATATATATATATATATATATATATGTGTTGGTCACCCTTGAAAAATAAGTTTCCACTGAATGGACTTCTTTCCACATTGTCATCCTTTAGGTAAAACTAAAATGATAATGTCAAATTTCTCTTTTGCCTGACATGTCCATTATACCTTTTGGGTCTATATTGAATGTTCGAACATTCAAAATTCTGAATCTCATATGGTCGACACCATATGATTGGATTTTTGAATGTTCGAATGTTGTAACAGAGATCTCTGTACAGCATGAAATGAGAAGATTTCCCTTAACTGCCCTGCAGTGCCATCTTGGAGTTGGTATATTTAAAGAGTGGGGGGTGTGGGGGTGCAGGGGTGCTTGCCCCCCTGCTTAGAGCATTTAGGTTGGTGTTTTGTGCAGTTTATTTTTTTTATTAGATATTCAAACTTTTGCAAGTCCGATCATATGGTGTCAACCATATTGTAGTCGAACTTTCAATCATTTGAGTATTTAATATAGACCCTCTTTTCATCAGTATCAGTTTCATATGTATTTACGTGTTTAAAAGTATGATTGAACATGAGCCCTTTTCAACTATGACCCACAATTAGTTCAAGAAAACAGAAGTTCAGTAACATTCAAAGCACAACCAACTTTTGATAGAGTATATAAGCAGAAGCCATTAAAACACCTGTAGAAATGAGTTTGCAGCTTTATGCCTGGTACACTGTGATTGTTTTGAAACTCTTCAATGTGAGTTCAAAACTTTAAAAAAGTAAATGCAATCCACAAAACATAACTTTTACATACTGAACTCACTGTTACACTTAAAAAGGGGCAGGCCCTCTACATCTTCTAATGTATGAGGCTGTACTGAAAGTAATATTTTCACTTACCTGCACACCTACACTCCCTGCTAATTATATATACTTCCAACAAGATCACAATAAGAGCAAACTCCATGACCTGCTGCACTGCGATCTCATACAAAATTCTGCCAGCAAAAACTCCATAGAAAGTTCACTCATATGAATGTTGGCTGTTGTTTATGGGTTCAAAAAACATTCACTCCGAGTGTTCACTGTTTTGACCTGTAACTGCTCCTCCTTGCCATTATTATTTTATATTAATACATAATGGATTCTAATAGAAGATTATTCAAATTCAAAAAAATTAGAAAATAAAAAATTACAGCAGTATTACTATATTAGAGTAATGTAGGCATTTACAATAGTAGAGAGGACAATATAGGATAGGATAAATAATATATGCAGTGTAGACATGAAGACATATTAATTATTAACAGGATAATTTTTCAGAGCATTAAGCAGGATAGATTATCAGTATGTTGAATTCTCTAAAACCAGTTACAGTCCTACCATAAAGAATGTGAAATAGGTAGAGGTTCAAGAGAACTTATATATTATATGCATGCCATGTCTTGGAGAGTGGAAACACTCTGAGATGCTCCTATTTTTGAATTAGTATTTTTTTTCCTGTAATCTCACTTAAATTTTTGCTCTTCCAAGTAGCGCACTTATGGTCCTCAACATACGGAAGGAACCCTTGTTGCCTGCAACAACTTTTTTTTCTGCAATATGCTTGACACTTCTAATCATGTGTCTAAAAAAAAAAAACAACTCATTAAAGATACTGAAATTGATCTCAGTTAAGAAAAAAATCATTTCATTAAAAACAATTTAATAAAGTCTACAAAACCTAGCATAGTTATCAACAATATTTCTTGGGTTGCAAGTGTTATATTTGTGAACCTGTAGACCAATAAGTGGCATGATTTATAGAGAAAGTACATAAACACATTAAGTAAGAATTTGGTGGGGATTTGTGGTGAATTTTCTGAGGGTTCTAGGGTATTTTTTGTCTTACAGATCAAAGGCACACTTTACCTGCTGGACAACTCCTCTATAATGTTTAATTTTTAGGCCCAGTGAACTTTCCCGGTAAACAAATGCAAAAAATAAATAAATAAGGCCAAGTTCAGCAAAGCAATATCCTCTTCAATAGATAAGCAACCACACACAAACGTATATATATGTATTAAAAGTCATGCCAATATTAACTGATCATACTGATCTTAAATGCTTGTTTTCCAACTTCAGTCTGGGTTTCCATACAGAGCAAAAAAAATCTTTATCAGTGGATATGGAGTGGCCACATAAGTTGGTTCTTGAAAAAATATACAAAACATCACTTCCTGGGTTGTCTTTCAGAATTACCCTTGACCAAATGCTATCTCATATTATGAGTTAATCACAAAGTACCAATGCATTTCCATGCAAAGAATAAACTGCCAGAGCTGCACCAAGTTGTCCCTTGTTTTGTAACTACACATTTGTGTCTGACCAGTGGAACGTGTTCTGTGAAAGCCCAGATGACTTCTTAGCCTCCTATTTATTTTTCTAAGCAATTTGCTTAATTTTATGAACAATAATTATTTATTTATTTGTTTATTTATGTGTTTGTTTATTTATTTATTTATTTATTGCATTTGTTTACCGGGAAAGTTCACTGGGCCTAAAAAAGTCCATTTTTAGTGGAAGCCCAGGGAGAAAAGCTCTGAAAAGAACATAGATTCAGGAAAAAATTAAACATTAATTGGTATAGAAGTAGAAACAGTGCTGGACATAGTGATTACAGTAATATATACTGAAAAAATACATAAAGGTGGGAATTTAGTTAGTTTGATTACAGTAATATATACAGAATATAGACATAAAAGCAGGAATTTAGTTGGTTCCCAGATTAATTTAATCAGAGAGGTATAAACAGAGATATATTAATCAGCATTATTGTACCAGTATCAAGTGATGAAAAAAAAAAAATATGGAGAAAGTATCATTAGTCAGTAGTAGAAAAAAGCATAGGAGTTTAGTTATCATATAAGGAGAAGGAAGAGGTTAAGTTATAGAGTAGATACATAGCCAGGAAGAGTTGAGATGATTTTTCAGTATTTGTTTAAAGGTGGTGGTGTTGCCTGTGTTTCTTATAGAACATGGAAGTGAGTTCCATAGTTTGGTGATGGTGAAGGAGTAGAGGAGTTGTCCAGCAGGTAAAGTAGGCTTTTCTACTTTTAGAAGTAGATGATTTTCGTATCTTCGTTGCTTGCTGGGTTGGTATTTGGCAGTTACAGTTGAGTGAGCAGGACGGCCTGTGGATATGTAGATTATTTTGTGTGCTGTAGTTAGTTGGGTGAATGACAGATAGTGGGGGGAGTTTCAGCCAACCTAATTGTTTCAGTGATTTACAATGGTGAGATGAGAATTTGGCCTTCGTGGCAAATTTGGCTATTCTGCTGTAACACATTTCAAGTTTGGATTTTGTAGAATTTTGGATATTAGTAAGGAGAGGAGCACCATAAAGGACAGAGGGTAATAAAAAGGTAGTTGCAAGGGTTTGTCTAGTAGAGAGGCTAAGAAAGTGCTGGTGCCTGTAGAGCAGACAGAGCTTCTGATGTATTTTTTGATGTTATTGTTTATGTGTAGGTCAAAGTTAAGGTTTTCATCTATAATAATGCCTAGTAATTTAGTGTGTTGGACAACTTCTATAGCGGTATTGTCTTGGGCTTGTACAGTGAAGAGTTTTTTTTTATCTAGGGGAGTGGTTTTATTAGGGGTAAAAAGTACTAGTTTCATTTTTTTCGGATTTAGGGCATGATGATTGTTAAGCATCAAAAATTCAGTAGAGGTGAGGGCATTTTGGGTGACTTGCTGCAGTTCAGGGCTGGAATTTGCAGTGCATATTATTGTATAGTCATCAGCATAATGGATTACTGAGCATTGTGTGACAGTGGAGTGAAAGTTGTTAATAAAGATGCTATATAAGAGAGAACCAAGTATGGAGCCTTGGGGTACCCCTGTGGAAATATGAAAGGAGAGTAAGACTGTTGCCATTTGGTGGATTGCTGCCTATTGGAGAGATAGCTATTGAACCATTCTAGGGTAAGTGGGTAAATGTGGAGGCTGGATAGTTTAGAGAGGAGGATAGTGTGGGAAATGGTATCAAAAGCTTTGGAGAGGTCGAGGAAAAGAGAAGTGATTATTTTACCAGAATCCCGTGCCCGGTTAACCGTATCAATGAAAGAGAGGAGAGCAGTAGTAGTGCTGTGTCCTTGTCTGAAAACATGCTGAGTGGGTGATAGAATTTGGTTTTCAAGCAGGTGGTTGAGGAGTTGGGCATGGATGCATTTTTCCAGTATTTTAGAGAGGAGTGAGAGAATTGCTATGGGTCAAAAGTTTGTGGTGTCTGTGTTGGTGCTGTCTTTGTGTAAGGGGAGAATGAATGCTTTTTTTTAGATGTCTGGTACAAGGGTTTCTTTAATTGACCTTTTAATGAGTAGGCTGATGGAATAAGTTATAGAGTTTGCAGCTAGCTGCAAATGTGGGGGTCATACCTCTCAATCTGGAAACATCAAAAATCTGGATTAAGGCCCATGAAAAATAGGTACAAATCTGTATGCTGGTTAACATAAAATTTGCATACATAACTATGTAACTCCACCCACACCAAATGGAATTGTGGGATACCAACTTTCAAATGCAAGCTGAAGAACAGACAACCAAAATATGGCCCCGACACAATCTCTGCAGCAGTAAAGGTCATCTAAATAACACATTATGTAATATCTGTAACTAATCAAGAGGTTGCTGTTAGCAAACAACTTCATATTTCATTGTTTCATCTACAAATAAAGTGCCTGCTGTCACCCTTGAGGAATAAATTGCCTATATTACATTAAATAAAAATGATAAGCTACTAATATTGCAATAGGGAATGGATGACAAACTGTCATAGTTACTAGGTATCTCCTTTAAAAAGGGCATTCTCAAAACTGCAGCATCCACCCCTTTAAAAGCAAAACACAGTACACTCTCAGCAATCCATCTGCATATTGTGGGAGTAGAACCCACAGCCTTCTGCATTAAAAACAAGCATTCTACCTTTTATGCTACTAACAACACAAGCCAACTTACCATAACTTAAGCAGCACTAAACTTCTCTCCCCCTGAAGGAGATATGCAGCACAAGAAATCTGGAAAAAAAACAACATTTATTGGCGGGGAGGGGGGCAGAGGACAAAGGCCCAAAAACAGAGACAAATTTTAAACGCTGCTTGTATAATAGAAAAGGTATTTTAGTAAATGTTTGGCGTTACCATGCATTTCCTGAAAGATAGGACTGAAACTCATTATTTAGTGAATTCAGTTCTCATTGATTTGCCAGAAAACCGCAAATTTTAAGAGGAAAAGTCCAAAATTATGAGCCAAACATTCTGCAAAACTTTGGACAGTTAAGAACTATGGTTAACTCCTTAAACCACAAGTGGTGGTGGGATGGGTAGAGAATCTAGGCTCTTGCTATCTGTACCTAAGGTACAGGGTTCTAACCACCAGTTATACCTAACTGGGGCATTTTACACAGACACATACACAGCTGCCATCAAATAAAGCTGCCTGCCAAAGTAAACCAACCTAGCTGCCATTAAACAAAGCTGCCTGCCAAAGTAAACCAACATACCTGCCATTAAACAAACACACATCTAGCTGCCATTAAACAAAGCTACCTGCCAAAGTAAACCTAGCTGCCATTTACACATACAGCGAATGACAAGTTTCTGCAAGCTGCCATTAAACACACACAGCGATGCCTGCATGGAAGGCTTCTGCAAGCTGCTGTCAGTGAAAGCTCTTAAGTAAATAAACTCCAAAGCACATACACAGAGTAAAATCCAAAGTAAACCTAGCTGTTGTAACCACCATTAAGTAAAAAGTAAAACGTAAAACAAGCCTGCCATTAGCGTTGCCATTAACACACAAAGCAATGCATGCATGGAAAGCTTCTGCAACCTGCTGTAGTAAATAATAACAGTGAAAATAAACATGAAGCTTAAGCTGCTGTTCAGTCTCCTTTTACACTGGATGATTCTCTCACTTGAGAAAGCTGAGCTAGGGAAAGAGGTGTTGTGCAAGGTCAGGTGCTATTAATGTGATGTGCATGCTAAGTTCTGACTTTGACAAGGCAGGGCAAAGCTTCCACATACACAAGCTGAAAGTAAAAGCCAAAGTAATTACACAGTGAAGCTGTGATGCCTGCATGGAAAGGCTGTCAAGTAAATAACACAGTGAAAGTAAGCTAGCTGCCAAGGAAACGAGTAAAGCGATGCCTGCATGGTGAACGGAAAGCTTCTGCAAGTGGCCGTTATTCCTGTTAAGTAAAAGCAGACTAAGACAATGAAAGTAAGCTGCCGTTAACAGTGAAGCTTCCATAAACACAGTCTTTCCCCCTGAAACTGCCATTAGGTAAACATCCAGTCTAAAACAATCAATGAGAAAACAGCTAGACAAGAGTTGAAGGGAAAGCATATAATCATAACACAGTCACAGTCCAAGGAAAAATTCCTTCTGACACACACCCCTCTTCTTCACTCAGAATAAAATAAGAAACTGCCCAGCAAGTGCATCTGCAATCTGCATCCTGTGTGTTCACCCTGCTCTCGCCGAGATCCATAATGGAACTGCACTCACACACACACCTCTTATTCACTCAGAATAAAATAAGAAACATGTTTCCTACTTCTGTTCAACCTGCTCTCGCTGAGATCCATAACGTGCTTGAAATCCATAAAACCAGAACAGCGCTCACTGCTCACTCACAATCCCTTTGAATAAAACCAACAGAATGGCGTTCGCAAGTGCAACTGCCAGCCAAAGATAGATCCATTTGAATGTTTCCTGCTTCTGTTACAGATGGCGCATACAAGCCAGAAATATGTGCAATGAGCCCTTGAGATCAATTCTGACAGGCTGGTAGCCCTGGCGGAGCTGACGTCATCACGCACGCGATGATGTCAGCTCAAAAATGGGGAAAAATAAAAAAGATGGGGAAAAGTCAGAAATGAAGGAGTGCCACTCGGAAATTGTGGCACCCCATTATTTGGACCCCAAAACTCGGTAAAAAAAGAGTAAATCTGTATGGTTGGGAGGTATGGTGGGGGTAGATTGTCAGAGGCTACAGTACAGGGTTTTACCTTAAATAAAAGTTGTTTTATCATGGCAGTGGGTATGGGGGAGAATTTTAGGTTGGAGTCGAAGGTAGGATTGTTTTCCCGGATGATTTGGTCATCAGCTGTCTTGGTGGTGGTGGTGTTAACTGTAGGAAAGGCAGTGGTTAGGTTAGCTATGGTGTCAATGAAGTAGGAATTGAAGAGGGTCCAAGTTAGGTAGGTGTTTTGTGTGTGTCAGGGTATGGGTTGCTTTGAGAGCCTGGATGTAATAGTTGGTTGATGGAGGACCAGAATATTTTGTGCTTATTTTTATGTTGGCTTTGTAGATGGAGGTAGTGGCCTTTGTATCACTTGTTATTAGACATTTTGCCTGGTTACAGACTTGTTGTAATGTAGTAGAGTTGAGGGTCTTTATTTTTCTGCCATGATTTCCAGATTTTATCCCTTGTGGACATGACTTCTTTGGTGATTTTGTGAATCAGCTTGATGGTTATGTTTTATTCATTTTTGGTGGGTGGGTGGGTGCTTGCCTATTTAGGATGTCTAGAAATGTTGAGTTAAAAAATTCAACAGCCTCATTAAGTGATAGGGATCTAAGGGGTTCCCAATTTACTTTAGCTAAGGTTTTATTAACTATGAGTGTTGGGAACTTAGTCAAATTTCTGGTTGATTTGTATTGGTGTTGGCCTGGGATTGAGGTAGCTTTGTGTAGGATATATGCTGGGTGGTGGTATTAGGTAGAATGCCTGCAATGATGATATTGTTAGGGTGGGATACTAATAACCAGTCTATTGTGGACCCCAGTTGTTATTTTTGTGGGGTCTGGTGATGTCTTCAATTAGTTGGGAGAAGTTGAAAAGGTTTATGTTTTTTGAGGGGTTGTTGTGGGCAATGTCTAGCTAATCAATGTTTACATCACCTAAAATGACTGTTTCATTATCTATATTTTGGGAAGTCCAGGCGAGTATGTTTTCTAATACTGGTATGCTGTTTTCTGGAAGAATATACAGAGCAAGTATGTTTTTATGGTTGTTAAGTTTTAATATAGAAATTAGTACTTCGGCTGGGGAGAAGTTGAGTGTTGGTTTTGAGTAGGGAATTAATGTATATTTGCTAGGGAAGAGTAGTGCTACTCTTCCTCCTCTCTTGTGTGGTTGATCGGCTCTCAGGCATGAGCAGCCTGGGGGGGGACTCTGTGTCTTTTATGTATGATTTCAACCAGGTTTCAGTTGGTGCTATAATATCAGGGTTGTTTTGTGAAATCCATGACTGGATCAGGTACCTTGTTTCTAAGGCTTTGGAGATTTATGGTTGATAGCATGAGAGGTTTGGTACATTTGCTGGGGCTGGGTAGTTGGGCCTGGGTTGGGTTGTACATCACCACACTGGGATGTAATGTTTTGGCAAATTATGTGGGTTATACTTATCATTTTTTTCCTAAAAATGGTATAGTTGCTGGTGTGATAATGGGGGTGTCTTTGGAGAGGTACAATTTTTACTTTGAATAGTACAGAGGTATTAACTGTGAATAAGCTAGGTTGGATGTCTAAGTAAATGGCTAAATGTGGGCTATGTGTGGTGGTTGCACAGGTTGGCGTAGGAGGTATGTTGGGTGTCTGGAAAGTTATGATTATTGTTCAGAGACACAGTGTAAGTGAGAGTAGTGAGATCATAGCAAAAGTAATGATGGGCATGGTGATTGAGTGCAGTGTGATAAAATGAATATGAGCAATACAGTGATAGTTTAGAAGGTGGAGCACTGTATGACCCTATTTAGAATGGGGGAGGTAGAATAGTTATGAGGTATGGTATGACTGTGGGAATAATTATGGAGGTTATGGGATAGGTGGAGGAGAGGTGTGGGAGGGGTCAGATTAGGTATAAGGTTGATGCTGTGGAGGGAGGGTGGGGATGGGGAAGGGTGGGGAGCTGAGTGAATGGAGCGGGACCAGCCCTCACAGGGAGAAGAGCTGAAAAGTATCAGTTTAATGTGAGTAATAAGCTTAAAATATCAGTATCTAACAAAAGATTAATCCAAGTAGCTCTGGAGTACTTTAAATAATTATCACTGCAAGCACACAAGCAAGGTTGTTTGGCAGTTATAGACAGAATTGTGATTAGTATAGAGAATATGCCGAAAATAAAAGCAAACATTTACTAATTTAAACAGTAAATGCTTGGGACTGGAATAGTGTGTGTGTGTGTGTGTGTGTGTGTGTGTGTGTGTGTGTGTGTGTGTGTGTGTGTGTGTGTGTGTGTGTGTGTGTGTGTGTGTGTGTGGGTGTGGGTGTGTGTGTGGGTGTGGGTGTGTGTGTAAGGCTGATTTAAGGTATTATGGCCTGATCTTGTGGCAGTTGGCTGGAACCCATCACTGTTGTTGTGCATATACCTTTTAAGCCTCAAAACTTTACAAAAACAAAATTGTAATTCACCTATTACAACAGAAACGCTGTAGGTGTCAGGTTCTTGCTTCCCAGAAGTTTTACTTAGTTAAGATAGCCAGCTTCAGTGGATAAAGCAGATATTGTTTTATGCAGTTAACCCCAGGTTGTGGGGGGGGGGGGTCATGCATGAAAGAAACCCATGCAAATTACTGTGCATGCACAATGAACATAGTGGGTAGGGAAGGTAAAGCAGCTACAGGATTGAAAATTAATCACAAAATGGCAAATTCTGCTTATAAATTTATTATGCTACATTTCACTTTTCTTTGCTAAGAGACCCATATTCTGTTTTTACTGTTGACCTATTCAGAATCATTCATTTTAACATAAATATTCTCCAGGATTCAGTAAAGTCCTTGTAGGCTCCATGTAGAGCCTACATAGAAGGTATCCATGTACACAGCCATGGTTCCTCTTTGGCAGCATGCCATACATATTAATTATTGCATGCTGCTGAGGGAGATCACAGTAACACAGATATTGAATTTGTGCAAATAGCAGTGTATAGGCTGTCCCATACTTGTATTTATTTATTATTTATTTTACATTTGTTAACCAGGAAAGTCCGACTGGATACAGGTCCATTTTCAGTGGAGGCCCGGGGAGAAAAGCTCCAAATGTACAAAATTAAGTGTAAATACAGTTAAATTATTACAGTGAGTTATCACAAAACTGAGAATCGTTTAACGATATGTACACACAGGTACATGTTTTTCTCATATACACACAGCAAAGGTTGGAAGCAAGTAGCTGAGAAAGAAATAGTTAAAGATTTAATCTGAAAAAGGAAAACACATATATTAAGGTGGTTATCATACATAGTGTAGTGTTAACTTTATATCTTTCCAGTAGGTGGGGGATACACATAATTTTAAACAGTTAGAGAGTCAGAGATTTATTCTGGTAATGAGGTTCTCATTTATGAATTATGTTTGAGTCTGGGTTAGTTGGGGTTTGTACAGAGACAAAGCCACTGCATTTTTTGGTATTTTTTGAATTGGGATAAGGAGGGGTCAGTGGTGAGTTCAGCAGGAAGTAGGTTCCAGTTTTTACCGGCAGAGTTGGAGAATGTTGGTTTTAACAGTTTGCACTAGCAATTTTTTGGAAGAGCGAAGGGATTTTAGTTTACTGTTGGGGTAATAATATTTTTCGGTATGGGTGTACTGTCTGGTTGGTAGAGGATTTTGTGAAGAACTATTAGTTGGTTATATTGCAGTTGATAGGGTAGTTCAAGCCAGTCTATCGACTGAAGGTTAAAGCAGTGATGAGTTCTAAAAGCTGATCCTGTGGCAAATCTGGCAATGTTATTGTAGCACCTAGTAAATTTTTTGAGGTTTGATTTGTTTAGGTTTACAAAGATGGGTCGGGCATAAAGAAGGGTTGATAGCAGATGTATACGGGCAATAACAGTTCTAGCAGATGGGGTTAGGAATGGTTTAATCCTGTATAAAGAGCCTCATTTTTATTAACTGTTTTAATAGTTTTGTCAGTGTGAGCATCAAACTTGAGGTTGTTGTCAATGAGCACTCCCAGTAGTTTAGTACTAGGTTCTGGGGAAATTATGGCACCATTGTTAGATAATATGGTGAGAGGTGGTGAGGGGACCTTGCGAGTGGGGGAGAAGAGTAATAGTTTGGTTTTATTTGGGTTTAATAGTATTTGGCGACCAGTGAGCCAGTTCTCTACTTTGTCGAAAGTGATTTGGGACAAGGATTGTAAATCTGTGGGGGAGGTGGCAGAGCAGATTAGGGTTAAGTCATCTGCATACCAAATACAAGTTGCATCAGGGATGACTTTGTACAGGTCATTAATGAATATGGAGAATAGGAGGGGACCTAATATAGATCCCTGCGGGACTCTAAGGGTGACTGGTAAAAGGGACAATAGATTATTCTTCCATAGTACAGCTTGTTGTCTGTCACTTAGGTAAGAATGAAACCAGGCAATTGCTAGGTTATCCATGGAGAGTGATTTTAATGTATTTAAGAGTAGCTGGTGATTTACCATATCAAATGCTTTGGATAGGTCAAGGAAGAGGACTGAGGAGAGCTTGTTGTCATTATGGTTTTGATTTATTGTATGGGAGAAGGAGAGAAGGGCTGAGGTTGTACTATGGAAAGGTCTAAATTTTGGACTGTCCAGAAAAATGCTAGACAGTTGGTAAGCATAGCACAATACCTTTCAACCTGTTAACCTGGACCAAAAGGTGAATAACAGATTTTTCTACATGAAATTACAATTTTCTTATTTTTACATTTATGTGCTGCTGCACAGTGTGGTGTGATGCTGAGCTGTGCTTATACATATGCAGTAGACATCTTGTATTTTATCTAAAAACAGAAACTGGATGTAATCAATTTTTTTATTTTTTTTTGGTTTGTTTGAGTGGTGTGGTGCTTAGCAATGCAAAGCAGCACGTATGCACATGCAGCAGACATCTGGTATATACCTAAAAATAGAAACCGGATCTAATCAATTGTAAGTTTTTTTTTCTATTTTTTTTTTTGTATTCTCCTTGTTTGAACAGCATGGAGTGGTGCTTAGCTATGTTTCACTTTGCTTACAGATACAGTAGATACGTGCTAGACATCTAAAAATAGAAATTGCATGTATTCAATTGCTGTAGTTCTGCAGTGCTTAGCAATGCACAAACCCATGCAGCAAAGCTGCACTACGCTTACTGGCACCTGTGTAGTATATGTGAAGATATACAATCTCCCTTCAATACCCCAGTGGCTAGATAGGTTGACTCATGACCTACCATGTAGTAGGTCCTGAGCCATTATACTTTTACATTTATTGCTTTGAAAACGTGTCAGATGACTGAAACATCAGTTTAGTTTAAAATTAAAAAATTGTTAATTTCAAAAAGTTATGTGATGGTAAGCAGTGCTTAAACATGGTGAACAGGCTATTCCTGTCTGTGCATTGCTAATTTGCTGTTGCACATGGCTTGTGTGGGTTTGCACAATGCTAAGCAGTGCTGTGCATTTTTGAAAGTTACAGCATGATGTGTAAGGGCAGGAATGCAGCCTATTTAAAGGCCAGTAGGTGGGAATTTTACATCATTCATTGGAGTTCTAACTTTGCTGTGGACATGCCTGGTGCTACTGAAGAAGGAGTGCACTTTAGTGCACAGAAGTGGGAAGTGCAGGAGTCCAGAGTGTTTATTGGACTTCTGGTGAAGAATTATGAACACTGTCTGCTGCAGGGCGATTACCAGAGCTCAGAATATAAGTTTGAGGCCTGGGATCAGTTGGCTAGGGAACTTACTAGTCTTACTGGTATCTCCCACACTGGTGAGCAGTGTTGTCACCACTATGATGACCTGAAGCATAGAAAGGGGAACCTTGAACTTCTGGGACTAGGGCTGAGCAAACCCCACAGATATGTAAGTATGTTTGCCAGTAATTTAGAAATATATAAGTTGAATGTGTGCAATACTGGTATGCATAATGGCTTGTTTCTCTTCCCACAGCTGCATAAGAGAGAGCTTGCAATGTCTAGTTCCATGCAAAGCACCTGGCCAGGATGAGGCAATCATGTGGTGAGCAGTACAACATCAAAGTAATAACTTAATGTATAATGTAATTATACAATAAATTACTTACAGTGTTTGCAGTCTTAACAGTCAGGAATGACATACCTGGGATATCCTACATCTTTATTAATGTGTCACTGCATTCCGGGAATGGCAAAGCAAGTTAAAGCATGTAAACATGCAGTAATGTGTAGTATAATAAGCATGCAGTAATGTGTAGTACCGTAAACATGCAGTAATATGTAGTACATTAAGCATGCAGTAACATGCAGTATAGTAAGCCTGCAGTAATGTGTAGTATAGTAAGCATGCAGTAATGTGTAGTACAGCTTCCAACCATCAGTTAGTGTTGAAGTCTACCCAAACTAAGAGTCACTGTTCAGGTCTGGTCATTGTCTGAAATTTGCTGTAGGTTGCAGTCAATAAATGAACAGGGTATATGGATTAGTTAACACAACTCCTACACAGCTATCCATGGTCTACATGCCAGAGTTGAAGTAACATTAATCAATACATTTTAAAGCTTGATGGTGCTCTAATAACTAATGTTTCCAAATAAAGGGTTCACTATTCCTGTATTCATAGCATGTGTGTTCTAATCTGACACCAGTCAAGTGTTACATGTAACTCAATAAAGAATGCAGGAAAAAAACTGTCAGAAATGAATGTAGTGTGATACCAGAGTAAGGTTCAAACCTGTGTTCTTCTCATTTGGTCTGAAATAATGCTGTATATTCCAGTCAGTTAACAAACATGGTATATGGGCAAGTTAACTGAAGTATTGGACAGCTGTCCATTTGTCTAAATGCCAGATTTTAAGAAACATTATCAATAAAGTTTAAAACAGGATTGTGTGTTGATAAGTAATCTTTTCAAATAAGTGTTCATTATTCCTGTATTCACTGCATGTGTGTTCTAATCCGACACCAGTCAACTGTTACATATTAAGTAATAAATAATGCAGGAACATGTTCACAAATAAATGTAGTGCAATATCCAGATTAAGGTTCAAGCCTGTGTTCTACTCATTTGGTCTGAAATAATGCAGTATATTCCACTCAGTCAATGAACATGGTATATGGGTAAGTTAACTGAAGTACTGGACACCTATCCATGTGTCTAAATCCCATATTTTAAGAAATATTTTATCAATAAAGTTTAAAATGAGATTGTGCTTTGATAAGTAATGTTTTCAAATAAGTGTTTATTATTTCTGTATTCACCACATGTGTGTTCTAATCTGACATCAGTCAACTGTTACATAATTAGCTAATAAAGAATACAGCAACAAATTTCACAAATAGATGTAGTGCAATACCTAGATTGTTAAGCTTCATTTTTGATAGTTTTCTCCAAAATATGATGTAGATAGCACTCAGTAAATGAACAGGGTATACTGTTAGGTCACAGATGTCTTACACAGCCATACTTGTGTGTAACTGCCAGATTTAATGTGACATTAACCATTACAGTGTAAAAGGAAATGGTGTTTTGATAACTAATGTTTTCAAATAAATTGCTAATTATTCATGTGGTCACTGCATTTGGTTTCCAGTTTGATAACACACACAGCTATGCAAGTGTGTATATGTATGAAGTCACAGAAAATGTTGCAGTAAAAGTCTTAAAGGAGATGGTGTTTCGTGAATTCATTATATTCAAATAAAGTGACTATTAGTCCTGTAGTCACTACTTATGGGTTATAATCCCATGGCAGCCAAATGAGAAATTACCAGCTGTGTAGTGTAATTAGTGCACATGAACATACCTCTCAATTGTCATGAATTTTACAGAATGCAATCACTACTTCCCCATATGTCTGGTCCTTGATTAGCAGATACATGACATTATTTGGAATGCAATTTATTGGCAAATCCATTATCAGAACAACTTGCTACTAATGTATGAGCATACTATGTAAAAATGTTCCCTGTAGTTGTGCCTTTGTACCACCATTTGGTAGGGCTTGGCCCATAATATCCCATGCTAACAGGTTTAGAGCTATGTGCATGCAACATCATCTACACACCATTTGCAGTCACTGTACTCACAACTGAAATCTTAGATATGTAGACGTATGTACTAGTAGTCTATGTAGTTATATTACCTGCAAAGTTGCTAATGTATTTTTCTCTCTCACTCCACCCTTTCTTTTTTAATTTATTAATTTGTATTTATTATATTATGATTTGATATTAATATATTATTTGTAACTACCTCTTATGTTAGCCTTATGTATAATTTCATATTATTTTGATGTTAATATATTTTCATTTGCATTATTTATTGCTGTGTTCCTCATTATATTCCTTTATATTTCTTTTAGTTAATCATTATTATCTTCTATTATGTTAATACTAACATTTGTTTGGTTATGTTTATTTTTATCTTATGCTTATATTTAATTTACTACAGGGTGACAGGGTAGGCTGGTTTCAGGCAATCCACTTGCCATGGCTCTCCAGCCATGGCACCAGGGCCCAGCACATCTGGGCCGCAGCCTGGTGGAGTCCCCTCTGCTGCCCCTGCACTACCTGGGCCATTGAGTAGTTCTTCCCCAGAGGCTGGGTTTTCCCCCCTCTGGGAGTAGAAGTGAAGAGGTGATTATGTCAACCATGAAGAACTGCCAGGCAAGGTGTGCGGGCTGCTGCATCAAACTCTTGGTGCACTCCTATGACAGATGGAGACCATGGTGTCCATCCTGGTGGGGCAGTTTCACCCCATGCAACAGCATCAACCACTGACTCCACAAGAGCAGTGAAGGTACAGTGCTGACAGTCCCATGGGTGAGGACTTGAGTCACACTGTTTCTGTGTCTGATGTCCATGGGACTGGGATTCCACAACACCTATCCCAACCAAGGTGTTCACCCCCTCTTGTGTTACACACCAACTCCATCTGCTGTCTTGTCTGTCTACAAAATCTTCCTCACCTTCCCAAATTACCTACCCAACAAGTGCCTATGTCCCTTCTCCAAAATTCCACTGTCACGTTAAAAAAGAAATGGGCACCTGCCCCCCCCCCACAAAAAAAATTGTCCCATACATAGCTCTCCATTTTACACGTGTCCACTAGATACACTTAATTTAGATGGATTGTCTTGACAACACACTTCTGTTGTCCTCAGTCCTCTCTCTAAAAAATCTATTAAAGTGCACAGTTGTTACTGAACAAGAAATGGATAGCTACGGTTCCTTCCTACACCTTTCTTGCACACACCTACCTGCATTTCACTATGGTTCCCCCTGCTTGCACCCCATTTCACCATCGTCCTATCGCCCCATTTTATATTTCTTTAATGATTCTTTTGTGAGATGCTGAGTGGCACGCAGCACTGCCAAGCTAATCTAAATAGTGCTATACTGATATTTGTGTGTGAAATATAATAATAATCATGTTCATAATGCACACCTGTGCCCTATTTCAAACCCACAACCATCACATCTGCAGACCAGTGCATCAGCCTGACAAGCCACTCAGCCAACACAGCTGTTTTAAGCAAAATACATTTCTTGTCATTTTCCCATCATTATTTATGTTTAAGCAGTGCTGTGCATCGTGATGCATCTCACATATTTGCTTAAAGAGTATTGGAAAAAATGAGACTGTAACTTAGAGTCTGATATAGGATTACATCATTAGAAAGCCTGACACAGGATAGTGGATGCAAGTGAGGTCTTTAACAACAGGTAACTGTGCACTTTTATCTTTAAAATTTAAAAATACACCTGCTAAAACATTAATGGAAATGTAGGTGTTTAAATGGGACTCCGGTGGAAAACTACATCCCTATAAAGCCATGCACATAATAATGGATGAAAATGGCATATGTAACAGCAGGTAAGTGTGCAATTATGTGTTGGACAATAAAACTTCTGTCACAGTAGCTCAGTTTGTTAAATGCTTTGAAAACATTAATTTTTGGTACACATGGTCCTGGGTTCAAATCCAGTGGTGTCTATCATTTAAAATACATGTATGTATACATCAACACCATTGTGAATTCTGGAATGAATGACTGTGTCATCAACTATTCATCCAACAAAGTATTTCAGATGGAATGTCTGCTGGTCAATAACATAAGTCAAAGGCCTGCAGATAGGAAAACAGTTGACATATTCCTGCGACAACTCTAGAAAGTGTATAGAGTGTCAGGTCATGTAGTACTATTCAATCACAGAGGATTCTAAATGATGTAATAGAAAGGTGGCCTAGTAATATCAGACTGCAGTCCACAATAATTTGCTAGTGATATAACAGAAAAATACAGCTGCACAAGTAACATACATATATGTGGTACATGCAAGGGTTGCCAGCACATGCATTACAGGTGACTACATGACATAACACTTGACTTAGCAGTCGTCTAACTGCTTGACATAATGGTTAATGTACCCTCTACCTTGCTTTAGTACTCCCCAAGCATATTGCCCTTTACTCAGTTAGTGATCCCTTTGGCTAACATACTTACTTTAAACCCATACCTCAATATCCTGTGGATGGGTTCCCTTAATCAGGCTCTGGGTATATACCAGAGCTGCCACTGGTCACACTGTTACTCCTAATTGCTGTTGTCCTCCACATTCTGCAGCCTGTCTCACTATGCTTATTGTCTGCAGCGGCATCAGCTGTAGCCTTTAGCACACGTGTATGTAATAAATATGTACTACAAGCATCTCTCTGTGCTGACAGAGTATCTGTATCCCAGCATTTCCACCCCAATATATGAGAAAGGGGATGGATTCTACATTGAGGCCTTATATCTTCTTCAGTAGTTGCATGGGATTGCCTGATTACACTGCAAATCAGCTGTGCATGCTTCAGTTAGCATTACTCGACCACAGGTTGCCTCCAATCACCTACTAATGAGAACTATATTAAAAAGGCAAACTTCTAGCTAGGGGAACCATTGTGTATTATAAGACTTACATGGTTTTCTTATTGACACAGCAAATTCAGAGCATATCTTTCAACAGAGGAGTATTGTACTCCATCATGTATGTAACCATTTTGTTTCCAACATGATGCATATGTTGGAATATACTTAGGGGGAATGGGGATTACATCAGTAAGCTTTTATTAGAACTTTACTGATAACATGTCATTAATCTCCAGATGTGTTACACCTACAGAGGAACTAGAGTATAGCAAGAGTATAATGTTTTGTGTTAAATATATACACAGGTCTGCTGGATACTTCCCTTGATAGCAGTTGTAATAGTAAACTGGCATTTGTCACTGTTGTTTTTATAGATTATAAGGGAGTGGTTTACTTCTATGGGGCACACTACACTGGACTCCTGTGTTGGGTGTCTGATCATACATTGGTATTTGTCATGGCACAAACAGGAATAGGAGACTATTGCTACTATCTTAGTTGTGTCCACACCCTTTGTATATTTGGCACACTGTTGAATATCAGATGTGTAATCAAGCGCTGAATACTAATAACCTTCCTATATTGATAAATCTCTACATATTATGCTCCCACATATGTAATCCTGAGATTTGTTCTCATTTTGTTGCATTTCAGGAAATATGCATCCCCATCACTGAGCCCCTTTTACAGAGGTGGAAAATGATTTCATCCTGGAGGTCTTCTAACAACATCATCAAGTGCTACTGTCCAGGGGGAGGCCAATCAGAAAAGACTGGGCAGCACTGTGGTCTGACCTGGTTCGCAATGTGAATACTGTTGGTCACCAGAGCAAGACATAAGAGCAGGTGTGACACTATGACACTGATATGATCCATGCGGCATGCAGAAGAGCAGCAGATGTAGCCAGAGACTATTGTGTCACTGGTGGAGGGTCAGTTTCAGAATAACCACTGTCGGCCACCGAGGAATTCCAGGTCAATCTAGGAACACAGAACAGCTCCCAGTCATCCATCACACAATATGTTGTGGATGTGAGTGCCACCATTTTTATGCCAGAGGAGCAACCAGGTAAGCTTAGTTGGATTATCATTGGAATACTGTAACATTCTGTATGTAAGAGTGTAAATAGATTTATGTGGGCATCAGGTTTATTTTGGGGGGAGGGTAGCTGCAATTTGAGTCTCATGCTGAGATTCTGACCAACATACTAATTAGCATAGTAGCTACTGTAAATGTGAGATATTTAGATGTATTACCCTGTTATACTGTAACATGCGATGCTGTTTACATTACTTCTCCCTCAAATTTTTTCAGGATCTTCAGGAATTGGATGAGGCCATGCTCCTGCTCCTGGAAAGCACAACACTGTTTTGTTAGAGATGTATATTTAGTGCAATGTATTTGCTAAAGTGTCATCCCTGGATTGCTTGCTGGATTTATGTACTGACTGCATGACTGCCACCTGTATAGATACTTTCTAACTGTACACAGTTTAGACTCATATCTATGCCTTTTAGGTGTGACCATAGTGATAAATTCATCAGTATTGTCAGGCCATTACAGATTGCCATACGTGTCAACTGTGCAGAGTTTTTCCAAATGTCAACAGTGCACATCATTTAGGTCTTTATCATGAGATTCTTGTTTAAAGAGCTTTTATTTGAATGTAACTACAGATTTGGGTTAGACAACAATGTCCTCATGTCCTACTATATGATGATGGGTGTTAGACAAGTCTGTAATATTGACAGCAGTGTATGCAACTTAACATATATTGCAACATAGTAATGCAAGGCATAGTAGTGCAGGTATTAATATATTGCTTTTCCCTTTTTCTCACAGGTGACCAGGGGGGCTAGTCTCTGTCTCCTTCACAACCTGATATCAATGTCTCTTCAGACTCTGATGATGATGGTGGTTGAAGTGAGGCACAGTGGGAGGATCGCACTGGCTGAATCAGACACAGAGGTGCATACCCAGTCCCCTGTGGCCAGAGATATTTGGACAGTTGGTGGGTGGAGACATTGAACAGGGAGGTGTGGCTGCTGTGGCTGCAGTGAGTGTCAACACTGGCCATAGCCAAACAGTTGACAAGGTTCCACACAAGCGGATTGATAGGGGTGCTTGTAAGAAGCCTGTTGTCCCTCCACCACCTGCTGCATGTGTCTCATCATGAGTCACTAGGTGTATGTTTAGGGCCATCATGGAGGCACAGGCATGTTCCAAAAGGAACTCCCAATGAATACTCAGGGTTCTGACTGTAGCACAGTCTGCCATCTGTGACTGCCTCCACCATGTTGCTGATACCCTGGAATAGTTGTTGATGCAGTGGAAAGACACTGGTCTGAGACAGATCTCACAGTATCTGTCTTGAAATGCACATTTTTGTGATGGAACATCTGATTGAAGTTGAGCATCGGTCTAGTGGATGTAGGCCAGCAACTACATCTGCTGAGAGTCAACATGGCCATGCAGAATCACACTCCTGTTGTGGCAGTATATCCAGCACTCCAGAGGGTGGGTGCTGTCCACACCAAGATATGGTAGGCCATGGGCTTGGGGTGCTGAGCATTCCCATGGTGGACACGTTCCCAGCAGACAGCAGTCACCCTTATGCAGTAGCACAGCATCTGACCTTGGGCATAGAGGTGCCAGTGCAACTCCTGGCATAGCCAGTCCACATGTTCAGTGGCAGAGACAATGAACTGTCAGCTCTACCATGCACTGCTCACAGATGTCCAATATACAGACATATAGCACTAGCACTGAGCTTGGCTGTGTTCGCACACACATTCACACACCACTGTCAAATTCAGGTCACCTACAGACACACACGCTAGATTTCCATGGTCCATCTTTCCTGCTTCCATTCCTGACTCACACACACTTGCCAACATATTGGGTCAGCTTAGACCTCCTGCATCCCCACACAACACCCTGTGCAAATGATGATACCTGTGCCACATCCCTGTCATCTTTTTCATGCATGAAGGGAAATAAAGCTATGTGTCTGATGCACAGGGGGACTATCTACATTAATATGAGTTTGTATCATCCATTGTTGCTTTTCACATGATACTTGTACTGGTCATGTACAGATATTGTACATTGATATTTATAATGAGCTTAAAATCATAATGTGTGCACCTGACCACGGATGCTGTTTTAATAGCTGTGTAGTCACACAATGAAAGGTGTCTCATGGAAATGTTTATGATTCACTTTCAGGATTCTGTAGGACACACCTAAGCCTACACATCTATAATCAAACCATCAATGTCAGAGCACAGGATTGAATGTCAGCACAGAAGAAAAATGCCATCAGAAAGGTAAAACAACATAGGTTTATGGGTTCATGGGGTTCATATGTGTTTAATAGGCTAACAAACACAAGGGCTTCTTGAAGACTAGCCATGCATCCCTAAACTCTGACAAGGTCTGATACCCTGTATAAGTCTCCAAATGGTTTAGGAAGTGAAACATCTACAGGCCAGGGTATGGGAGATGAGCCATCTCCAGCGTCCCTTTATTCATTAGAAACATTGGTCCTAAACTAGTGATGATTGTCCTGTTCTGCATCCAATTGTGTAACTTACACTTGATCTGCATTAGGGCAGAACTCTGCTTCACATGGATGGGGAGCCTGTTCCATATAGGGTGTAGACTATGGGTTATATACCTGTATCTCCACCATGTCCCAATTATACCACAGGCAAGGTGTAGATCTGGAGATCAGATACTTATGCTGATAGTTGTTTCTTGGATATGCAAGAGGTCCACAGTGGGGTCAGCCACTGCCCCATATGACAGCCATACACCTCCCCTACAAAGCATGTAGGAGACAGAATACATGGGACGTGTTGCATATTCCTAGTGGTTTACTGGGAACCTCTGTGGATGTTACAGTTGTCGAATATGCCAGGTTGATTATGTCAAAAAAGGAAATATTGTCAGCCTAGCTATCTGGAATTTTGTAAATAATTATATGTCATTTGTGAATATTAATATGACTTATATAGAAGTGTGACAAAAGGAGATACTGCCAGCACAGCTATCTGGAATTCTGTAAATAGTTATATGTCATCAGTAAATATCAGCAGGATGCAATTGTTTGTGTTTCCACTATATTAGAACTGAACTGTATGTTGTCTGTATATATAACTGCTGGTACAGAAGTCTGTTTAAAGTACTAAGCTTAAATATGTATCCACAGTGTAACCTACTGGAAAAAAAAACAGAAATGTATATAAACTATTGTACCTGTGTAAATGTATAACATAGAGGGTTAACTTGCAAAACTTCAAGAAAATAGTTGAAATTAAATTGTTTTATAACTGTGCCTTAAAAGGTGGTTCCACTGCAGCAAGGAGAAAGGATGTCTAAAACTAGGGAGCCTTCTGCATTGTGTTGTGTTTTGTTGTTTTATGTCTTCTAGCAGCTGCAAAGATTTATGAAGGCTCTTTGTGTATGTGTTTTCACAGGAAGATGTTAAATGCTGGTAGTTTCTAACAATGAAGGTTTAGCTTGAGAACTAAAGTCAGGTGACAAAATGTGATGCTATGCTGCAAGTATCCCAGCAGTAATAAGTCTCTGAGAGATAGAGAGACTGGGCATTTTGTATTTTGTCTTTGACCTGGCAGCATCAGCTGGAAACATCTTCTCATCACATCTATCGTGCCTTGCTGTAAGCAAGTTAACATGATACAGTAATTTCTTTTAGATTCAGTAAGTAATACAGTAAATATTAGTTTAGATGTTTTCTATATTTATTTGAGACTGTCTTGCAATGTTGTTTTAAATGTTTCCTGTGATTTTGAACTCTGAAGTTACTGCAATGATTTATTATTTTCCTTGTTCTTTTATTATTTATTATTATTAAATATATTTAAATCTATCTCTGTGACTGATATTTGTGAGACGTATTTAAGGTCTTAGAGTACTTGCAAATCTTATTTGTTGACACTGTGCAAGCCACTCCTAATAGTCTTGCTCTTGGTCAAACTACCATTTGGATTAATAGTAACATTACACAGTAAGCTTGGCCACCCTTTGCTAAGGGCCTTAAAGTAGCTGATAAATAGTGGCTGGTGGCAGTAAAAACTACCTTATAGTCTGAGCAGAAGGGGGCATAGCTAGTAAACCTGTGCCAGCCTTTCCCAGGTGTGTGTGTGTGTGTGTGTGTGTGTGTGTGTGTGTGTGTGTGTGTATATAAACCAAACCTCAAAGTGTGTGTGTGTGTGTGTGTGTGTGTGTGTGTGTGTGTGTGTGTGTGTGTGTGTGAGAGAGAGCTACTTGGGCAGGGACATGAAGCACTAGTTGGACAGAAAGGGTGCTAGAGGTCTTGGCTTGGTCACTCAGCTGAGATCTCAATTCTATAGCTGTGCCAGTGGGGAGTCTTATTGGGGATCTAGAGAAAGAGGGAGAAACCAGCCACCTCAGACTGACTGTGGTCTCTTTGTGCTCTTAAGGGAAATTGTACTTTACTGTGTGTGTACTTGTCTTCCTCTCAGTGTGTACATACCCCACTATTGCCAGTGGTGAGGATTGACTCTCCATGATTACTGAGACAGTGCTGGGGTGTCACAGGTTGCATGCCAAAGGTAGAATTGCACTCAATGATAGGTCTGTGAATGCCAAATACAGTGGAAAAATGGCTTCCTTGGATTTACCTGCTATACCTTTGTTTATAGGTTGCACAACATGGAATGATTTCCCAATGTTACAGGCATGTTACAGTCAAAGGTTAGATCACTATTGATGTGTCCATAAGTCCCTGACTACTGGGTCAACAGTTAGAGGTGTGCTGTCAATACGATAGTTACCATGGGTGGATGACTCCCCAATGGATAATATTGTGCAATTCTTGCAATTTACTGTCAGTCTATGGCTCTGACAGCAACTGTATGTCTGTGTCAGCCCCTCCTGGATAACATTTGTGTCAGTGTGGGATTTAATTACTGCTTCTAATTTGCAATCATCAGCAAATTGTGTCAGCCACAGCCCACTGATAGAGGCCATGCCTGCAGAGAAATAATAAGCTCTAATAACAGGATTATGGTTCATGTAAGTTCCACATGCCCGGCAAAGCATCATACTCAAACTACCATGTTATCCCACACTGTCAGGTACGGTTTTACCTGAGAATGACACCATGAGGGTCAGAACATGGTACATAACAACCTCTGTCAGGCCACTGCCTAACCATGGCCTATTGTGATGTGTACACAAGCAATAATCTATTGATAGTGGCACTATCACTTAATCTTAGGGAGATGTAGAAAGCATCTTCAACCCTCTACTCCTAGTCCACACAAGCACAACATGTGAGGAATGCAACTATATTAGAAACCTTGAATCTATGCTCTCTCACACACCAGTTGGTACATATGAAAATGAGCGGGTTGCCAACATGCACACCTCACCTCCTACTTCACCCAAACTCACATCACACAAACATACATATGCAGAGGTCCTTAACAGAAACATACCTACACACCAGACACCTTACAAACACAAGCATGCTACACATAATACTACCTCTGCAGGACAGTATACATAATAGCTCACACACCACAGTCTCACCGCTCAAACCCCCAAGGCAAAAAGCAAAATCAGACATATTAGTCACAGGTGATTACATCATGAGACACACTGATGTCCCTCATGCACTCAAGTCTGTTAACAGCAGGTACTGTTATGACTACATTATAGTTCCAGTGGGTATCTAAGACTTGTCACGTACCTCTCTGGATTGTATGAACAGAGACATGACTGAGCTCTTGCACTATGTGTCTTAGGCAGGTATGCCTTTGGCCTTCAGCTTCATTTTACCTTCACCTGGGATGATGCCGCAATAGAAAAAGAATATGATTGACTTCAATAATTGGATTAGCATCAGGTGTCATTCTAAGGGGATCCACTATCTGTCAGCCTGGTATGACATACTCAACAGACCTCAATGCTTTTCCAGAGATGGTCATCATCTGTCACCCCTGGGATTTTGGCTACTGGCCAAGGTTCTTTCCACCCCCATAGTGCTCTTTTTAGGTGGTGTCCCAGGGACAAAATTTACAATATAAAATCCCATCTACAAACAACCTCAAGGTTATGCGGCTAAATGTTAGGAGTGTCAACACAAAACTGCACTCACTGGAAGCTGTCTTCACCTTGGAAGATGCAGATATTGGTGCAGTCACATGCACCTGGTTCATGGCTGTGGAGAGCAACACAGCCATACCAGGCTACAACTTCTTCCACATGTGCAGACCTCAAACTAAATTTATGCAAACTAATGATGGCAGTGTATAAATATTCATTAAGAATACATACACATCCAGATTGTTTACACAGTATGATTCCCCAGTGACAATTCAAGTGCTACAGACTATTTCTAAGTTACCTATTCAAGTAATTGCCAGCTACAGGAGCCCTTCCATGAATCAGGACACCCACTTTACTTGTTTGTATCTACTTGAGTCTATCAAGATACATCCGGACTCCATGGTTTTGGGAGACTTTAACTACCCACCAACTGGGTGTATTAATAATGCTCAAACTCACTTAAACTAATGTTTCTCGACTTTAATAATACAATGCCCTGGTGCATCTGGTTGATACCGCCACAAGGGAAGCCTACATAGTGGATGGGGTGCTTACCAATATGGGGAACCACTGTAGCACCCCTGATGTTTGGTCCTTCCTGGTGAGATCTGACAAATAATCAATCTCATTCAAAGTATCACACCTGATACCCCCCCATGCTTGCAGAAAATAAAGTAATAAATGTCACCAAAGCAGATTATTACTTCTAAGGGATGGTATAAATAGCTTCACTGTACCTCCTCACTCAGATGGAACTGGAAACTATGTTGAGCTCTACACCAATGCTTTATACAAGCACCTGTATAACTGCATAGAATTGGCTGTACCTGATAGGTGCAAAAGAAACTCCTCATGGAAGAACAAAACTGCTTGTTGGATGACTGCCATTCACAGGCTTTACAGTAAGAGGAAGACATTGCTCTGTAAGAGTAGGAGGGAGGGATCCCCCTAAAATGGAAACACTCCCTCCTCAGCATAAACAAGCAAATGCGAGTGGTTGTGAAGTCTTCCAAATCAAAGTATGGGTCCAAATTAGCCCCCTCCACAAAGGACAACCACAAGGCATTCTACAGTTACATCTGTAACCTAACAGGAAAGGCCCAGATTTGTGCCAAACTCATAATTAATGATACCACACATACTGGGACTGTAGACATAGCTAACCTTTTGGCTAACAAGTTCTGTAAAGACTTTTCTCCCTTGTCATCACAACAAATACACTGTGATATTCCTACCACCTGTCCTCTACATTGTATCCATAAAGAGAAGGTCATAACTGGCCTCTATAAGGACAACAACACAGCATCTATGGGACCTGATAACATCCCAGGATGCATCCTACATGGGCTCCATCTTGGATTAGTAACACCCTTGGAAACTCTTCGCACTCACAGTATAACCACTGGTTTCAGCACAGCTGACTGGAAAACAGCCACTGTTATTCCACTGCAAAGGGGTGGTACATCCACTGACCCCAGAAACTTTGTAGTGTTAGCCTGATTAGCCATATCTGCAAGGACATGGGGCAGATCATCATTGATGTTATCAACAAATATGTAGGTAATCCCCAATCAGTTGACCTTACACAGTTTGGATTTGTGAAAGTGAGATCATGCCTGTTAAAGCTGGTGGACTTATTTGAGACAGTCACTAAGGACTTGGCTGATGGGAAATCTGTGCATACAGCCTATCTACACTTAGACAAGACACTTGACAGTATTTCCTACTTGGGCATCATTGACAAACTCACACAACTAGGCTTCAACCCTTATATCATTAAGGGTTGTTAGCTGGCTCACTGATATAAGTAATATAATCAAATTTTGGGAATCCACCTCCAATATCAGAGCTGTAACCAGTGGTGTCCCACAGGGTTTGGTCCTGGGTTCTCTGCTGTTTGGAATGCATTTCTCCGAAGAACAAGCACAAAGTAAATGTCTGTGGCTGACAATGTTTGCTGATGTCTGCAAACTGAGAGTGGTCATAGAATCTCCACATTATGTCAACATCCATCATAGGGTCTTACATGAATAGATGATGGTTGCCAAACTCATGGTCTTAAATTCAATGTAAATATATGTATTATCATTCATTTTGGTAACACCAAGTTTCCTGATATGTACCACAGCAATAGCAACACCTTAAGTACATACTCAGGGTGAGAGACCTGGTCACACATATTGACAGCTACCTTAACTTAGATCAACATGTCTACACAGTGGTGAGAAGGGCATTTTATCTTGCTCATGTCATATGTGAGGGCATTGTCTTCAGAAAAAGAAGTTATAACCTCCATGTACTCCTCCTTCATCAGGCTAAGATTTGAGTGCAATGCCACTTTTGGTAAGTACCTCTTCAAACACCGATGGCAGGTGCAGAGACCTCACAGGTTCCTCACAAAGCAAATTCAACTCTTCTGCATCTGCCCTATGGGGATTGACTGAAATCTCTGTCAATTTAATGTGTGTGTCCTACCGACTACTCAGAGGTGATCTTTGGCTTGCATATCAGGCAATCTCTGACCCTGCTTTATTAGAAATTTTGCATATCCATAAGTCAAATGATGCACAGGTTACTCACAGTTAAGAACTTAACCTGGTATGCAACATTAATCAAACCTGCTACAGGGAGAGAATTGTCTAGCAGAGTTTAACACACCTTTGGAATAGACTTCTACTTCATGTCAAACAGAGCACCTCATTGGCCCTTTTCAGATGCAATATGTATTATTGGAAGGGTGACCCTAATTACATCACAGGGGTTCCACTTATGCACCTCTTGGACAGGGGCAATAGTTGTTGATCATGATAATAAAGTGTAAAATGTTGGCTAGGCTTATAAGGGTCCTAGGGCCATTAGCAAGTAAATTCTAATGATTGAGTGATGTAAAACATTGACTAATATCCACATACACCAACTTTGCTGCAGTGAGAGATTTATCACTACCTATTTGTGTGTACAGAACCAGAACACTAAATAGCACACACACACTAAGCTGGCTGGAGTGAGATTATAACCCCTACTTATCTAATTTTACATACTAGAGATCACTGTACTTATTGCATGCACCACAGCTTAAGTCTGACATTGATTTGGATTTAGGTACTCTTATGGTAGATGACATTAGCAGGCCTTACAGAGGACAAGAGTTTGAAGGCCTGCATCAAGTGCAGAACCATTGCAAGTTGGCAGTGAGTGTCTGATTCACATTTATTTTATGAGGAGATGCACATACACAAACACACCAACTGGGCTGTAATAAGATTAGAACCTCTACCTATTTCATCTTACACACTACATATCACAGTATTTATCACATGCCCCATGGCTTAAGTCTGGTATTGATATGGCTTTAGGTACTCTTATGGTAGATGACATCAGCAGGCCTTGTGGAAGAAAAGAGTTCTGAGGTCTGCATCACCTGCTTAGGCCCAAATCGCTGCTGTTTTTAAGTCAGTGTGGGATTCAGATTTATTTTTTATGAAGATGCACATGCACACACACACAGGCACAACCAAGTGGGCTGGGGTGAGATTAGAACCCCTACCTATCCAGTTTTATACATTAGAGATTGCAGTACGTATTGCTCACTCCACAACTAAAGTCTGACATTGACATGGCTTTAGGTACTGTTATGGTAGATGACATCAGCTGGCCTTGTGAAGGACAAGCGATAGGATGCCTGCATCAAGTGCAAAGGCCAAAAGTGCAGAACCACTGCAATTTGGTAGTGAGTGTGGGATTCACATTTGCTTTATGGGGAGATACACATATACACCAAGTGGGCTGGAGTGAGATTAAAACCTCTACCTATCTAGTCTTACACACTACAAATCATATTACTGATTGCACTCATCATGGGTCAGGTCTACCTTTCAAATGACTGCAGGTAACGTTATCCTAGAAAACATAAACATGTCCTGTATTGAACAGCTTGGGAGGCCTGCAGATTCACATTGCTTCATACTCTCACCTGCAGCTAGTAGCCTAATAGTCAGAAAACTGTATTGTAGCATAGCTATGTGACAACAGCACCCATTTTGGGCATATGTGTCTATTAGCATTTGGCTGGGAAAGTGTGTGTCAAAATTAAATTTACTCTGTCAGTGGGTGAGCACACAACATAATACATCACACCAACTGTTCAGGTATTGATGTGTGCTAGGTGAAATCAAGCAGACAGAGGGTTGTAGAGAATGTTGGTATTGCTGCTGTAGATACACACACATATGGTTTCACAATATATGTATGTATTCATATACCATGCCATACATTTCAAGGGTTCCACATGCTCTCTTAGTGAGACATGGTATGACTCAGCACTGTCCAGATGTTTGCAACTACAAAGGTGTGACACATGGTTATGTGTGTTTCACAGTAAATTGTGGTCTGCTGTCAAATGTGGTATGCTTTACACATGATGTGGGAAAAGACTGCCAGAACTGTAAACTTCAGGTATCTTAATATTCCTATGACTGCAACACATATTTAGTCTATGCATTTCCACATTTCTGCAAGTGCATTATCTAATTTTGAGCCCTTCCTTTTTCTCCTTTGTCCAATGTTATAAATGTCATAGTGCAGCTTTACTCTCCATGATCTGGGTATGTAGGGCAATACAGACATACACACACACACACACACACATATATATATATATATATATATATATATATATATATATATATATATATATATATATAAAACTATAACAATATATAGTTATATGTATATATTCTTCTAAACAAAATTGCGTGAGGACCAACAGATTTATGCACTGCTTAACTAAGTGTGTGAGCATGCACAGAGGCATTTTGGCTTGATTGTGTTTTGCTAAGCAATGCGCAAATGAGAGTCACACTACTTACATCAAAAGACTTACTGTTGCATAAGTGGACTCCAGCCAATACCTAGCTGCATTCCAGGCCAGGATTATGATATGATTAGGAAAACTTCAAGCTGGATCTACCTATATACCCAGTTCCTTACATGTATCTACAGTTTCAAACACTGTGTGCTGTATTTAATATTCACCTTTATATTTCTGACTTCCAAATGTCATATGCTTACCTTTTGAGGTATTTAACTGTGTATTATGCTCCTGTAGCCTAGTTATTGTGCAGACATGCCCCATCTGTAACACTTTTAATTAATATACCCAATTTCAAGCCATCTGCATATAGACTGTAGAACAACACAGATGACAAAGATAGGTCTATGGACAAATCTAAACAAGTCTGGGCCTAGGACAGACCCCTGTTGGACACCCTGACTGTCACCAGAAATATCACTTGTCCAATTGCTGTATGATACTTGCCATGTCCTATATGTAAGTCATGTAGCTATGCATCTTATCAAGAGTGCATCAATACCCAGTTGCTCTGTTTATTGATCATTTTGTTGCGTATGGCCCTGTTAATTCCACATAAGTCACATCACAGCACAGTTTCTCATTCACAACTGTTATTATATTGTTATATTACATCATGTTACAGAAAGTACTAGATTTATTTTCCACATATGCATGCTGATATATGGTTTCAAGTTCCAGTCTTTACAATGCTAACTTATCCAGTATTACTGAAGGGCTTTTTAAATAGGTCTTATAAATGTGACATAGAGGCACACATGTAATTAATATGTGAAACAGATTCATACTAGTATAGCACACACAGAGTCAGAGTCTGTAGAAAGATATAAGTTATTGCTACGTCACATGCAAAATATCTGTCTCTCTTAGGATTAGAGCCCTGGACACCATCTCACAAGTTAACTGTCATAACTCTTTGAGCCACAGAAGCTGCTATATGAACAAGGGACCATTTATCATTCTGTCACCTGCATAAAAATGTACTTTGCTGTTCTCAGTTAAATAACACATAAAATGTAAGTTCAAATTGTACATGACTGTACTGATGCTGTGTGGCATACTAACTGTATGAAATGCTCATATAGCATATATTTAGTGTTATGACAGTTACATGGGGATACTGCTGTTTTTCTGGGAGAGGCAAAAGCCCATTCCTGCTAGAACACACACTAGTCCAGCTATCATTTAACCTCCCTTTCTAACATGTCCCTTGAATGGTGTACCGGTAAGCTGTTGCAGTAGGACTACATGAATATTCCATACACGAGGCATGTAGAATATAAATAGTGACATGTTAGTGGAATGGGTGTTGGAAATCCCATGTAGATGTAATGTCTGTCCAAATAGCCCAGCATAGTTGCCTGCATAATGTACCAGATCCATAGCTACAATGACCTAATATAACATACCACTATGATACTGTGTAGATTATGGACTTCCCTTGCAAGTGCAGCAGTTGACATGACTGTATTTCAGTGCTGAATCTGTGTGATCCAAACAGTACACAGCCAATACATGGATAGGTACAGGATGCGTGAGTTGGCTGGTATCAATTTTAATATCTGTTTGTGAGTAGAAGTAAGGTGTTAGTACCTAGGTCCCTAGGTTGTCAGTGAATGTGTTATGCATTGTCTCTTAGCCAAAGCCAGGGCACACTGAGCATGCCTACATCTGCCTACAGGGACATCAGCAGGGGGTTCCTCCTTCGAGTCCTCCCATGACTGTGCCTGTGGTGACCTAGGAACTGGTGGGGGGTTGTGTACCCCTTGCCTTTGCTGATCCTGCTGCAGCTATTTCCACAGGATTAGATTGTGCAGCACAGTACATACTGTGAATTGTGTGCACATGTGGCTGGAGTATATTACAAGGCTCCAGCAGATATATCAAGGCACTGGAACCATGTCTTCAGAAGCCCAAACACATGCTCTAATATGTTTCTAGTTTGTGCGTGCATCTTATTATGGCATTCTTCTATGGGTGTGTGTGTATTTCATATGGGTGTCATCATCCACGGTTCTAGGGAGTAGCCAGCATCCCCCAGTAAATGGCCCTGTGAGATGTCCCCTCTAGCAAACATCTTATACAGCTGTGATGTATGCCAGATATGGGAGTCGTGATAACTGCCAGGGTTGCCAGCACACACATTCATGATAATCCTCTGGGCATTACACATGACTTGGCATTTGATGGAATGGTACCCATTGCGGTTAACATAGATTCTACCAGGCTCATCAAGTGATGCCTTGATGTGTACATGAGTGCAATCTATGGCACCCATTACTTCCAGGTAGTGTGCTACATGGTAGAAAGGTTGCATACTGTTGGCCGTCACCTCAGGGTGAAGAGGAAAAATATGTGCTCACTGGCATGTGAGAGCATAGCATCCAGAAATTGGTGAAGTATCCTAGATGCAGATGCTTGTGACACCCCCATCATGTCCCCATTTGGTCTTTGAAAAGTACCTGTTGCTAGTATGCTAAGGGCTACACATACCTTAGTTTCCACTGGTATAGTTTCCTGTTAGCTCTTGCTCTGAGTTGAGGGTGGCAGAGCTCAGTGAACTCTTGTAATATGTTCCTGTACATCCTGTATGACTCTACAATCTCCAGCTCATGTAGCTCCTGGTAGGTTATCCCAGGCCTGAACACTCTTCTCCTCCTTGGCCTCAGACTATTGCCAACAGCAGCAGGAGCAGCAGCAGCAGCACTGACTTTGGCCTCTAGCACATATGGATGTAGAATACCTGCAGCAGCCCCTAGCGTTATGTCAGTTAAAAATTCCCAAGTCTCTACTCCAATACTTCAGAGCACTGAGGGAAAACCAGAATGTAGGGTGTATGCATACTTTATACTGTTGTGGTGTAGGTCCATTTTGTGGGATTGTCTAATTCTGATGTATTTCAGCTGCTTAAGATATAATTAATATGATTTAAAGGCCTTAGTTATTTGCATGACGTGGTGTTAAGCACAATGTCTTGCAGCTTAGCTTAGTATACAAAAGTAAATATTAATTAAACATATCCAGTTTTAACTGATAGCTTCCTACATCACCACTGAGCCTTGGGGAGGGGTCATTTCATGGGAGCATGCTAACCTAAGCAGTGCACCATGCAAACATGCACACTGAGCAGAAAATTTCCTAAAAATAACATGACATACCCCCTTGATGTCATCCACATCCACTGGGAATATCAACACCATATACAAGCCAACACAAAAGGGATCTGTGGACACAGTTGCTACTTTCAGTGATTCACCAACTTCACCTCATTTGCATACATATTTGAGCTGACAGACTGGAAACTACACAGCTCATGCCCGTGTGAGCTGGGAACAGCACAAATGCACCATTGTACAGACATGATGCAAGATACTACAGTACATTTCTGTAAAATACATTTATTAATTGTCTTTTTTCAATTTGTTTTTAATTGAGCATGTTTGCACAATACAGAGTATAGCGCAAACAAGTGGAGATTATTAAAAAAAAAAAAAAGCAACACAATCCTGGCACTCAAAGGATGGGGAAAATAAATTTCTTTACCATAGCGAAATGTGGAACCAACAGCTTTATTGTATAAACGCAATTACACCACAATAGCATTTTCGTCTTCTGTTGTACTTCCTCAGATGCAAAACAGATTTAACAAGCTGTGTCTTCCTTTTTTACCACCCATAACTCATACAATTGTTTAATCAACCAATAAAAACAATTTTTAATACACACACACACACACACATATATATATATATATATATATATATATATATATATATATATATGGGTCCCATTCAAAAGACCGAAACGCCGATTCCCCGACGCAGAAATCACCGACGCCAGATGACCGACAGGTACGTATACCGACAGGGTGATTCGCCGACAGTGGAAAGACCAACAAGGGTAATGTGCGATCGCGACCCGGTAAGTGTGCGACAGTGACGGAGGTAGGAGTGGTCAGGTAAGTGAGTTAGGGTTAGGGTGCAGGTAGGTGATGTGTACGTTAGTGTCGGAGCTTGGGCTAGGGGTGTGTGAGTTAGGGTTAGGGTGCAGGTAGGTGATGTGTACGTTAGTGTCGGAGCTTGGGCTAGGGGTGTGTAAGTGAGTTAGGGTTAGGGTGCAGGTAGGTGATGTGTACGTTAGTGTCGGAGCTTGGGCTAGGGGTGTGTAAGTGAGTTAGGGTTAGGGTGCAGGTAGGTGAAGTGTGCGATAGTGTCAGACCTTAGGGTTAGGGTTTGGGTCAGGGCTAGTGTGTATGGTATGTAGTGTCGCATGTTGTTTACGTTCCGTGTGTTGGTGTTTTGGTGTTCGGTGTTTTGCGTTGTCGGGTTTGTGTCGGGTTTGTGTGTTGTCGGTTATTTGGCGTCGGTGAGTTTTGTGTCGGGGAATCGTCATGTCGGTGTTTAGAAGTAGACCCATATATATATATATATATATATATATATATATATATATATATATATATATATTTATATATTTACATATGTGATATACATTTGAATTTTATCTGTTGTTGGAGTGTATATGTTGTATTAAGTTTAATGCAATAGATTAGGTTGTTTTAGTATATATTTGCCCATATGAATTTTAAATGCACTGTATTTCAGTTTAAGGAATGGAATGATTTTAAAGTATTATTTTTATTGGTTGTTTTAAACAATTGTATGAGTTATGGGTGGTATAAAAGGAAGACACAGCTTGTTAAATCTGTTTTGCATCTGGGGAAGTACAACAGAAGATGAAAACGCTATTGTGGTGTAATTGCATTTATGCAATAAAGCTGTTGGTTCCACATTTCGCTGTGGTAAAGAAATTTATTTTCCACCTTCTTTGAGTGCCAGGATCGTGTTGCTTTGGGTTTACTTGTCTCTTTGGGCACTCGTTCCTCCATTTTGTTTTGGTATTATTAAAAAAAAGTTATTTATTATACATATTCCCTTGCATTTTCAGACATCCATGATGTATATTTTATACATCAATGTATGTAATATAACCATTTCAGGGGAGTTATGCCCATATTTGTGGACTTTTACATCCCTTTCTTTCCGTGTAGACTCCTGTATGCAGAAAATTTCTGTGTACACTACAAACATGGACACAGAGACTACATGAATGCCTTTCAGTTTGTTGTATCACTCCACCAGGCTAATTTGCATAGTATTCACCCACATAAGTGGACATTTGCATTACATGGAGCTTTTCCCTATTTCAGCAGGTTTGCCCGCCACAAAGAGAGGCTTACCGAATATAAAAATGTTTGTGCTTGTGTGCACACCCTGGCTTGATGAGTACACAAAAAAATGTGTAGGGTTTACTGAATTCTCCCCATTGATTTAGCATACAGCTTATTGTTTTAAACCACTGGCATTTTCAAAAATTCTGCTCTTATTTAAACTAGTATGCATGGGCTTAACTTTCATGAAAATAGCTTCACTGGCTAACATTTAAATAAAAATGACTCTATAGTATATTTTCTGTGTTGAACCATATAAAATATCATAGTAGAGATAGTAGAGATATAACACTGGAAATATATAAGTTTTAAAAGGAAATTTTAATAATGAAATAAAACATTAATGAAATACTGGTGTCAAGGAAATATGCCATGTATGATATGAAATAGCATCACTAAGAATCAATAATATGAAATAAGGAGCATTATGATCAGGTCTCCTATCATAACCAACTTATGTGTTTGAAATATGGATGACAAAACATGATGCTTGAATATTGGCAACCTTGTAAAGAGCACATATTAAATGGTTACAAGCCGTGAGCCAATTCATAATTGTTTGTAGTGCTTGGAACTTTATCTGTGCATATAATACCAATAACAAAATAAATATTTATAGTAGTGCAATGTGTTTTATTGTCAAACAAACAGCAGATAGAAATGGATTGTCCCTCTGTAGAGCTAACTGTTTTAAAAACTGTTAGACACTTCTATCTGCATCTATTTTGTGTATAAATAAAGTCCTAGCAGCTTTTCAAAGATGTTTTGCCATCTGGTTCTGTTTGTTGCTGGTTTGTATTGTCTTCTGTTAGTCTCTATCCAGAGACAGGATTTTAACAAGCTTCTGTTAATCACCCCTGCATTAAGCACCTGCCCTCTATTTATCTCTCTATCGATGTGCTCAACAATTAAATTTTTTTAAATAATAAGAAGTAGCAATCCAGGACCACCAAATCTTCAGGTGAAAACAGGCGTTTATTAAAAGGTTAGTGCCTTCATGCCAATAAATCGGCACTTCATCAGACAAATTTCAGTACTACACATACACTTTATAAACTAAAGATAATTAAAAAAAAATAATCAATAAAACAATTAATCAATGAAATAGCTTGCATTCCTTAAGTAATGGTTTTAAAGGCACACAGACATTAATTCCTGGACTTCTATGTGCCTGTATCTTTATAATCCACTTACTCTCAGCCTTCTCAATAAAATTATTCAGATCACTACCTGTTCTGTTCACATCAATACACTGTAACACTAAAAAACTAAAAGAATGATCAATAAAAACTTGTATATGCCTAAACAACGGACTATTAACATCTTTTTTTTATATAACCAACATGTTTCAGGATTTGCTCCTTTAAAGTCCTAATTGTTTTACCTATATAAAAACTAGTGCATTTTGTAAAAGATGCAAGGTAGACAAGATGCCTACTAGTACAATCTGCATAAAAATTAGGATTAAACACAAAACCATTGGATGGATGTACAAATATTTTTACATCTGAAATATAAGGACAAGCTGCACAGTTCCTACAAATAAAAGTACCTAGTCTATTAGATAAAGGACTACTACTACTCTTTCTACCATGACAGAGTTGCCTCTTGAGAGACATTCCATTCTTAAAACAAAAACATGGCTTAGCACCTACAATATCAGAAACAGAACTTTCCGAAGTATGTATGGCCCAATTCCTATGTATTACATCACATATGATCCCAGCGTCACTAGTAAAAGTAATAACTGGTCTAACCTTCCCCCTATCAGAAGTTCTTTTATTAACACATATATCATTCCTACTAGAGAAATATGTTCTAGCTGTGTCAGATCTAGCCGAATTTACCTCTCTGACTGCTTTATCCACATAATTATCAGAATACCCTTGTGCTTGCAACTCATGTTTCAGTGTATCTAAGGCAACATTTAAAACATCATTACTAGTATGCAACATAGAAGCCATGAAGCCTTGATTCTTAGCTATATTTCTAAAAACATGTGATGGATGCATACTGGTATAATGAAGCAACATATTCCTTCTGCATGATTTCCTATACATCGAAGTTTGTAGAAATCCTCTCCTATAAGTGGACATCTAAAAAATCTATACTATCCAATTGGGCATTAACCGTAAACCTCAAAAAACTAGTAGTAGACTCAAGGTAAACTACAAAGGAATTAAATTCAGAAATGGTTCCATCCCATATAAAAATATATGCCATCCACAAATCTCTGAAAGATTTTTAACTGGGATAAATAACCATGGGAAGCAGACACAAATTCATCCTCTCAATTAGCCATAACAAGGTTGGTGTAGCTACTGGCACAAGAAGTGCCCATAGCCACACCAAACTTGTGTAGATAAATACAGCCATCAAACAGAAAAGCATTGTTCTCAAGAATAAGATCCAAAAGTGTACAGATCAAAAAGAACTATGAGAATAATCGCTATGTTTATGTAGAAAAAGTCTCACTGCTGCTACACCCAATATATATTTGGCATCATTGTAAAAAGTGTATTCATGTGCATTGTAACCAAAACATAATTCGAAACATCATGCATAGAATTAAACTCTAATAAATAATTCAAAAAATGTTGTGTGTCTCTAAGAATAGTGTTAACATCATTAGCCATATGTCTTAGTTTGTGTTTAACAAATATAGAGAGACGCTCAGTGAGCCATCCATTCCCTGATACAATATGTTGTAATGGGGGGGGGTCAATACTATCCTTACAAATCTTAGGTAACCCATAAATCAAGGGTAGAAGGGGAATTCAACAGTAAAATAAGCATACAAGTCAGGGTCTATCACCCTACTCATAAGTAGATCATACAATTCATCTCGAACATGTTGAATCAACCTATTCAAAGAAAGAGATTGTAATTTGACATAAACACACTCATCAGACAACATAGTTAACATCATATTGTCATGCATTATTTTGTCAAACACAACAATCTCCCTTCCCTTATCAGCAGGTCTTATTTGTATGGTTGCATCCTCCCTTAATATTTTAAGAGCATCTCTTTCGGTTAAAGTCAAATTAACAAATCATTTACTGTGTGTTGAGCATTGTTTTACATTCAAGTTAATTAAATCCCGCTCACATTTATTTAAGAACAATTCGATGGATGGTAGAAACTGAGGGCAGAAAGCACTAGGCTTTCTAAATTTACAAACATTATTGTCACCTGAATAAATACTCTTCAGCATAATATTACGAGCAAAAAGTCTCAATTGTAACATAGTCTCTACAAATTCAGCTCTATTAGCAGGTATGAAAGAAAGTCCGCGATTCAACACATTAATCTGGTCAGCTGTAAGCTGAACTAAAGACAAATTGAAAACTAATGTGTTCTCGGCTGCTTCAATATGGATTTCTTGTCTAATCCCACTTTGAACAAAAGTTTCCTCTTCTTCTCGCCCCACACATAAATGTCCTTGATGGGTGCTGGGGTTATTGGCATGAAACCGCTAACCTTTTAATAAACTCCAGTTTTCACCTGAAGCTTTGGTGGTCCTGGTTTGCTCCTTGTTGTTATTTTACATTATTCTGCACCACTGGGACCTAGCAGCATTGGTATCATTTTATATTCTTTAATTTTATTTATTTTTTCCTGATTTCAGAAAACAATTACCAGGGGACATAGCCAAGATGGTGACAAGGTAGCATCATGACTCTTTTGTTCTGCTATTTGAAATATATTTCTGACAGGAATTATAACATTTAAAATATCCTAAATTCTTCTTCCACATGGGATTATCATCTCTGCAACACTTTGATGGATATTATTTGGAAATAAAGTATTATATATCAATATTTTTCCCGTCGTTATTTTATCAAATAGGTTTGTGCTTGTAACCTCAGAATGAGTCATCTGAAAACTAGTTCACAGAAATTGTCATTAAAAAAGAACAGCAGACAGTACTTTCAGATATACAGAAAATTCAACAAAACGGATAACAAGCTGGACAATGTTAAAGAAAGATATACAAAACAAATGGACCAACTACATGAGATTCTAAAACTACAGAAAACTCAGATCTCAGGAATGGAGGGTGCTATAAATGATATAGAAGGTAAACATAATATAGACTTTCTCTTAATCCAAAATACTTTACTGTTAAACAAAACTGATGACCTAGAGAACAGCTCAAGAAGAAATAACTTTTGTATATATGGTTTACCAGAGAAAACAGAAGGTGACAGCATGGTAAACTTCCTTGCATCTTGACTTTGAAAAACTTTAAACTTACCCAAGTCCTTGTCTTTTGATATCGAAACAGCACATAGATCCCTGGTTCTTCCCTTGTCAAAGAAAAATTCTCATCCAAGATCCATAATCGTTAAGAGTCTTTCATATCCAGGGCAAGGAACTGATTTTAAAAACTGCACGGACTAATTTTCCAATTAAAATAAATAACAATATAATAAGGATTGGTGATGACTACTCTACAATAGTAATGACAAAAGGAAGGGGAATTTCTACCTTTGATGAAATAATTAAAGAAAAGAGAGATAAAAGTACATTTGTTGATTCCTGCTAGACTTAAAATATTTCTTTCAGATGACATCAAAATATTTGATAGATCAGAAACAGCTATGCCTTTCCTAAAGTCAAATAAAATCCTTGATCAAATAGAAGAAATGGATTGGAATAATAGTTCTTTAAAGAGACATGCAGAAACAAATGGATGGAAAGTAAATGACAAGAGGAAGAAACTAAAGTACAAATGAGTTTTTATTTAATTTGAATATAAATTCATATTATATAAATACATGATAGCTACTGCTGTTGTCTTTGATAGCCATTGTCTTACTCAAATCAATTTTAAAGGGAAGGAAAAACATGGATGCATACATGTAAAATGTAACTGTATTTTAGTTATCCATATAAACTTATAAAATGTATCATTATAAAGTTATTTATTGAAAACTAGGACTTATGTATGCTATTAATTATATATTGTCATTTGAGTTTAAAAAATGTTTCCAAAATAATAATATGTTCATTATTAAGTAGTGACGAGTGTCTCCAGTAATTATATACTAGCTGTTTATAAACTTGATTAACTAAATTTAACTTAATAGATAAGAAATAAAAATGATTTAGGTTAATATAAATATATTTAATGAACATATCTTAAGCACTGAATTAGCTAAAAAAAACCTTACATGCACCTATTTGGGTTTTACAGTAAACAAGCTGTTATGTTAAGTTTACTTAAAACTCTGTTAGTCACAGAGATGTTTCTGTTCCTTCTTTTATTTTATACATATATATATATATATATATATATATATATATATATATATGTGTGTGTGTGTGTGTGTGTGTGTGTGTATATATAGAGAGAGAGAGAGAGAGAGAGAGAGCGCACGCGCACTATGGGTCTACTTTTTCTTATCAAAAACTCATGCTTTTGAAAAGGAAAAGTACAGCCCATTTATACAAAAGTGCACTTAAACGAAAGTGTACTTTCACAACTACCAGTTCATAGAACCAGTAATATTAAAAAAAAAAAAAAAATACACTACAAAGTTATTTTCCCCATGTGAGGGGCTGTGCCCCCACATCCCTGATACTTTATATATATACTAACTCTGAGATTGCATTATAGTGGGGAAACAGGTATATTCCCTTATCCCCACTGTAGCGTGTTGCGGTGCTGCTGTGTTTTTTTTTTTTTTTTTTAATATTACTGGTTTGGTGAACTAGTAGTCGCAAAAGTGCACTTTTGTTTAAGTGCACTTTCACGTAAATGGGTTCATAGTTTTCCTTTTCGAAAGCATGAGCTTTCGATAGGTAAAAGAAGACCCATATATATATATATATATATATATATATATATATATATATATATATATATATATATATATATATATATACACACACACACACACACACACACACACACACACACACACACACACACACACACACACACACACATTATTTTATTTTATTTGTTTTAAGTCCAGTTAAATATTTTCTTTAAGATTTAAGGTTACTTTGCAACAATTGTTATGTCTCATATTAGGATAGTTTGGTATATTGTGGAATTGAGTGATCTGTGAAACACCGGGACATCCATAAATTGTTATGTAATGTGTGAGCATTTTGATAGAAAGGGAAAGTTATAATATGCTTTCAGTACTGAGCCTTGTGAATTAGTGTGCTTCCTGTTGGGTTTCTTTCTTTTTATTATGTGGATTTGTGTTTTCTATTCTCTTTGTTTGTCACTGTGAAAGGAGATCTTTATTAGCCAATGAGGCTGATGAGTGAACCTGTTTTTGTGCAGATTCTGGCTTTAGAATCAACGCTCTTTTAGAGGGTTGGTTGGATGGGACAAGATGTATGTGTTGTGAAGCTTTTAGCAGAGCTTGTGCAGCATTAAGTAGTTATTTTCTTCTAAGATTTCTTTTTTTTTTACTTACTTTTCCTGTCAAGGTCACAATATTGATGTTTGCTGTGTCTTTTGGGGAGGAAGCATGAAATGAATGGGAAAATGAGAGGAAGAGAGGAAAGACCTTTTAATGACATCTCAGTGAATGGATAAAGTTAAATTAAACAATGACTGCATACATGAACACATTTTTGTATAAATATAAGAAATACATTTAGACAATTATTACTATATGTGTCTGCAGGAATTAGAAGATGTTATTTAAATTCTACTTTAATTTTTTTCTACCCTACCACCCTTCTGCTGTTGTGCTTTTTAAAGGTTGTGTCTATGCCTTCTACCCCTTATGATAATCTGACTTCCAAAGTCCTTCCCTCCTCTTTTTCAGTGCTATTGTCCGTGTAACCTTTTGAAGTACTTTCCCGCCCATTGCTTTCTACATATCCATAATACCAAGTACCCACCAGGCAAACCAGTATTGCACTTAAGTAAACCTTCCTTACTAAAAATTGTCTTCTGTTCATTCTCCAAAAGCTCCAATCTGCCTGGTGCTCTCATCACAGTCTGAGAGAGGCCTGAGTAATCCTGCATCATTTTTGGCAGATAAGAGTTTTATTTATTTATCTATTTATATTTGTTTGTTTGTTTGTTTGTTTGTTTGTTTGTTTGTTTTGCACCTCGGTTAACTGCTTTAGAATGCTCCTTCTTTATTTTGGCTTTATTTATTGATTTTTGTCTTTAAATCATTTTAGAGGTTCCCTAATAGTTGAAAGTTCCTTGACAAGGTAGTTTAAGTTGTTTTGTTGTAGCATTACGCTAGCAAGCAATCTTTTTTGGTGTTATTAGATCAAGAGGTTAGCAGTGCCTGGTACATACGCAAACACTCAGGATGTAAATTTTATCCATAAAACTACCCATAGACCTGAAGCCTGTAACTTGGTGTAGCTAAAGTCATTTTATGGAGACAAGCTTACAGCAGCTAGTTTGCAAATTAAACAGCACTACTATCAAATTTAGCAGAATCCAACCTAGTGTAGTGCCAAACGCCAGTGACCACCCAAGGATCCCTCTGTATAATGCAGTCCACATCCTACAGTAGCCTACCAAGTTCAGGTACAGGCAACATTGATATGCGATTTCCTAATAGCTTGGTAGATATGGGCAACTGAGGCAATGTAGCAATTGTGTCACATTCACAGACAACCATTTAATTCTTAATAAACAAACATAATATGCGAGAGATTTAGATACTCAATTTCACTAGAGGCAAAAATCTTGCATGCAAACAAGGCTAAGAACACACACATATACTACATCCACCACACATATAGTCCAACTTATGCTATTTCAGTAAAAACACATGCATACATCCATCACACCTAGTGTCCACCACACACCAACTTATGCTGAGGCACTAAAAAGCAATCTTTCTAAATAAACCACAAAGACCTTCTAATCCTATAAACAACAATGCCTGTCATCAACAATTTCTAAAGCACTAACGAAAAGCAACACCAAGAATCACACATATGCCTACATCTGGTGGAGCCCCAAGGGCAAAGCCCATAAGGCTAGTAAACACATTATCTATGATTCTCGTCACAGGGGATTCCATTGCCCTTCTCATCAGACTGAACAAGATGATAACAATTCCTAACTGGAGCCAACATCCACCAAATTACACACACACACACACACACACACACACACAGACACACACACACACACACACACACACACACACACACACACACACACACACACACACACACACACACACACACACACACACACACTCACACCACACACTCAAGTCACTGCACCACAGTTGCCAGTATGATTTTATCATTGTCCATGAGGGCTTTATTGACCTGAGACATACTTTCTTCGACAATATGTAGACAGACATTATGATAATTTCTGAATATGTGTCTCAGGCAGGTATGGACCTTGCATTGAGCAGCATTCTACCTTCTCCAAGGACAATGCCATGTTGTGAACAAAAGATGACTTAACTTCAATAACTAGCTTAGTTTCTTTTGCCTTTCTAGGAGGATTGGATATTTGTCGGCATTGGAGGACAAGGTTAACAAACCACATTGCTTTGAAAAGGATGGTCTGCACTTGCCCCCCCCCCCGGGCTTCTGAATATTAACTAAAACTTTATCCACTCCCCTTAAAATCTTTTAGATAATCCCAAATTGACAAACCTACCAACACAGTAAATAAAACACAAAGAAACGTAAAGGTGTTACTGCACAATGCTAGGAGCCTAAACAACAAACTCCGCACCATAAAAGTTCACCTCAATGTGGTGAATCCTGACATCTGTGCCAAAAATACTGACATCTGTGCCATGAATACTGACATCTGTGCCATTACTGTGACATGGTTTAATTCAGCAGGAAGTACTCCATCTGTCTAAGGCTTTGGCACCTTCCATACATTCAGACTATCAGCTACACAGACAAGGACAAAAGGAGTAGGACTCTCAGTATATATTAGCAACAAGTATAACTCTAGGTTGGTTAAACAGGATGAAGCTCTGGAATTTATCCATATGCAAATCACAATAGACAAAGTCCCATACCATAGTCTAGCAAGCTATAAGCCTGCGTCTCTGTCACTAGAATCCCATAGCTCGTACCTAGACCTACTGGAGACACTCACCATTAAACTAATACCCTAGTCATGGGAGACTTTAACTAACACTCTATAGACTGGGAAACATACACTGCCTCAAATTTGCAGGAACGAATCCTGCACTTTATTAACACAAATAACCTCAACCAGGTAGTGTGAACACCCACCAGAGGTTCAGATATACTGGACCTGGTACTCACCAATATGAGAAAGTGTTGCACCCCCCCTCCCAGTATCACTTCATCACCAGTGTGGTTGGACCACAAAGTTGTTTCCTTTGAAATGAAAAAAAATCAACTCAGTAACCCCATCAAACCCTGTAACAGTTAATAACTATTTCAAAGAAAACTACACCCTACTAAGCAATAGTTTGTCAAATTTAAATGCCACCCCTACCCAGAGTTCACAGCAACTATGCAGAGTTTTCACAGAGACCCTGCACAAACATGTAAATAGCTCTATAGAGTCTTCTGTAACCAGTAGAAGTAAGCCCAAAACAAACTCTAAAATCAAACCACACTGGTGGAATCCTAACCTTAATAGGTTATATAACAAAAGAAAAAAATCATAGCTAAAATAAGGAAGAACAACTCCTATAATGACAGGAGATGTCTGATTAAACAAAACAGGAAATGAAGAGCACTAATTAAGTCCAGCAAGGCCAGTTACAAGGTCAAGAAAACTTCACAGGCAAAAGACAATCACAAGGACTTCTACAGCTATATCCGAAAGCTTAAAGGCAGCACACAACACTCTGCCAAACTGCTTGTCACTGGTGTCACTGCCAATGAGCAGAGCAACATAGTGAATTTGCTGGTAGACAAAGTCAGCTAAAATCTTCAGCCTCTACTCCCCCCTGCCTTCTCCCATGAAATGCTTATTAACATAAACCTCCAACTATTAACAGTCCTAGTGGTGGTCGCTAAGGCCAAAATCACATTCTCAGTAGGCCTTAACAATATCCTGAGCCACTTGAGTCACTTTTTAACTATAGTCTCAAACAGGCTTTATACCATGAGAATGGAAGACTACAACAATTATCACTCTTCACAATGGTAGACCATCAACCAACCCCAGAAACTACAGACCTATTAATCTAACTAATCTAATATGCAAAGCAATGGAATTAATTATCATGGAAATGATCAACAAAGACATAAGTAACCTTCAGGCACTGGACCCAATCTACTTTGGCTTAATCAAGGGAGGGTCATGCCTACTAAATGTGTTAGAATTATTTAGGAGGTCGACAAGGAAAGAATGAGGACAATGTTGTGCATACCACCTATCTGGACGTGGCTAAGGCAATTGATACAGTACTCCACTTGGGTATAGCTGAAGAACTCACCAAACTGGAGATAAATCCCTATATAACTCACTGGATTGCCACCATATATATAGCTATATATGTTTAATGCAGATTGCAGTACACTGTGGATCTGGAAATCTGTCCTTTTCTTAATTCACAGAATGGCCTCACAGATCAGTACTAGGTTAACTGCCCTTGTGGGCCATTTTAAGCCTAACCAATTACACAGTGTAAGAATCAAACACTGCACCTTGTGCCTATAAGGCAAACACTTTAACCATTATGCCAACCTCCCACATTTTGAAGTGCGATCTCAGAGTATGTATATATAATTTGCTGGTATGTTTAACCTTTTTTATGTTTTATCCCACGGGTCAAGCCTCCCTGCACCCCCATATGGGGGGATGCACCCACCAAACCCCCTGCAAATTATATATATCAACTCAGAGATCACACTACAGTAAGGAAAATAGTTGCTTTCCAGATCAACAGTGTAGCGTGATCTGCATTACACATATATAGCTAGTTTGATGTTCTAACCTTCAAGCTTGTGCACTGTTGGTCTGCTAAACATTCGGTCTTCTCATCTTGCTTTTGAAAATTTCAGTTATATGTGGATCCATTCTGCTGAAGTAGATACCTGACCAAACATACGCAACAGCTGGAACACACACAGAGATTCCTTACCATAAGAATCCAGATTCTAAATACATTGTCCTATACTGATCACTTTAAAGTCCTATCTCTATAAGCGGTCTCCAATAGCTTACTGAGAGGTAATCTATGACTGGGATACAAGGCATCATCACATCCAGCTCTGATGGTCCTTTTGCACATCTATAAATCAAGCAGTATCAGCACCACTAGAGCCAATTATTTAAATTTTGCTTGTGACATAAATAAGACATGTTGGTGAGACAGATATTTGTCTCAGAGGATCTCCCTTCTCTGGACCAGGGCTCCCAATCTATGTGAAGCAGAGTCCATCCCCAGCCCTATTTAAGCATAACCTTGACTAATGGATGGGAAATAAAAATTCACCATGGGTCTGGCCTCCACATCTCTAATAGAAAGAAGCAGACAGTAACTATGCCCAAACTAACATAGCATCCCAAATAACCTCTAGAAACTTCCTAACATACCCCATTCTAATAGATGCCCACGATATACAAGAGCACAATTGGGTTGCATTGCATAGCTAAGCTTATAAAGGCCCTAGTGATCATTAGCCTAGTTTGTACCTAGGAATCTATGATGATGAGGACAAGATGGGGATGTACCTTCAAATTTCTATACCTATCCCCAATCGTGTTGTCCCTAGCTTCATGTGTTTATCACCATCCGCATCTGTCCTGCATGTTCTGTAAGTGTGTGCCTGCTACTTAATCTACACAACTTTGATTCCTAAATACCTTCCCAAAAATTCCTTTCTCTTAAAAAATAAATAAATAAATAAATAAATAAAAGGAAAAAGGCACCTGTCATATATATATATATATATATATATATATATATATATATATATATCCACCTTCTTTTCTTTTTCTCTAAGTCTTTATTCCCTCTCTCAATTAAGTTACCACTGCCATCCTAAATATTTAGATACTATGGAACCAAAGAATTTATTCCTGTTCTCTAGCATGAAATGAAATTGTAATTGTGTCTTTCTTTACTATGATTGTATATGTAACTAAACTATGTAATGTGGAGCTTTTCTGTCATCAAACTGGAAATAAATAAATGTGACTATCCAGATTTATCAAGAATAATACATATAATCACAATACATCATTTCTCCCAACCTCTGTGCCTATCCAAATGCAGCAATGTTAACCCAAATCCTGGACCCCCCCTCTGCCCCACACAATCCTTGTAACACCCCTTCCAACTCACTCTTTCTAGCTACACTAAATATTCACAGTTAAACATGGATAAAACCACATATTCAGGACACTGAACTACTTACACCAGAATATAGCATAATAAGAACTGACAGAACCTATCAAGTACCCACTTACATATCAATCATATACTATAGCCTATGCCAACATTTCTTAACTCAGAAAAATCCATCATACTTACTTAAACTAAAATAGACTAAACTCTGTATTACAGCCCTATACACCAGAAAATATTTTGTTCTGGATGTCTCAAAATATATCTAATTAAACCATCATCATGGGTGATGTCAATATTAACTGGCAGAATCTAATCTCTGACTTTCCACCCAACATTTTCAATCTATCAAGCTTCACACAACTCATCACAACCCCTACTAACTCATAAAGGTAATAACCAAAATTCCATTTTAGATTGCATCCTAGTCACTGATGCTAACAAGTACTCTAAAATGTTGTCTTTATTAGACACATTAAGTGATCACCTACATGCATGTAATCACAGGACTATCTCCCATTCACCTAAAACACACAGCTATAAAACCTCCCGCAATTACTTCAGCCAAGCACTCTTTGCTAAAATATTAAAAAACTTGAAATGGTCCTTACTAAAAGTAGTACCCGAGACAAAGCAGTTAAATATTTTAATAAGCTATTCTTAAATACTCTCAACAGTCTAGCCCCGCATCATACAAAATGAGCCAAAGGCAACCGTGCACCCCTGCTTACAAAGAATACAAAACAATTAATGCTAAATGGGGACAAAGCCGGGAAAGAATCCCAGAAAAATAAAAATGAACTATCAGTGCAACACAAAAGGCAGCTGTGTAACCAAAAAAACATATAACTGCTGACAAGAAATGGTACTTTGCTCAGCAATTATCCGACCAAAAAAAAAAAATATCCAAAACATTTTAGTCCATTATTTCATCATTGATTACACCAGGATCAAAACAAAACCCTGCACCAGTCACAGACAAATTTCTACCTCAAAAAGCAGAAATGTTTAATATACATTTTATAGAAAGTACAGAAAACCTAGTTAATAATCCCAATCAACCACACACTGCAAATTCCACACTCTCTTCCCAAACTACTTCAATATAATCATCAAAACCAACATCCTTTACATTGCAATCAGTATCCCCCAGCAACATAAAGCACCTATTACAAAAAATAAACCTAGCTCCCTTTCAGCTAACAACCTCCCATCAAAATACTTTAAAGTTGCAGCTGAGGCTATCACTTACCCTGTTAGTATTCTCATAAACAGATCCGTCTTAGAAGCATATGTTCCAATGGGTCTATATTAGAACATTGACAGCTAAAAACAGAGAACACCCTTACTTTGACACAGCTTAACCAAAAGCAATAAATCTCAAATGGTCAGAACAGTGATTGTTTTCCCAGGAAAAAAAATTGCTGGGCCAAAAAAAAGACAGACAAAATAAAGTGGGGAGGGGGCTTCACCTCCCCACCCCTCCTACTTAAATATACCAATTCTGAGATCACACTAAAGTAGAAGAAATGGGAAATTTCCGACAATGGCCCAGCTATTTTTTTCCTTGGGGAAAAAAATTGCTGTTTTGGCCATTTGAGATTTTGTGCTTTTTGGTTAAGCTGTGTCAAGGTAAGGGTGTTTGCTGTTTTTAGCTGTCAATGTTCTAATATAGACCAGTTACAACAGCTTGTAAAAAATCAGTTGTCATCCCCCCTACATAAAGGAGGAAAATCAATAGAACTAGCCAACTATTGCCCCATTTCCATCATGTCTCCCCTCTCCAAAATTTTGGAAAAATGTGTCCACAAGCAACTCCTTGACTACCTTATTCATAATAACCAACTTACATCCACCCAAAATGGCTTCAGACCAATGCATAGTACAACAACAGCCCAAATAACCTTTGCAGATGCAATCAACAGAGTCAGAGACTTAGGCCATTTAACCTCAGCAATATTCTTAGACCTATCAAAACATTCAACACTGTGTCACACCCCAAACATTTGCATGAATTATCCTCACTAGGCCTTACACACACTTCTGTACAATGATTCTTTAGCTACCTATCACAAAGACCAAAGACAACAGTGTGTAAAATATCAAGATGCCCTCTCACAATATTTACCCAGTAAAACTGGGGTCTCACAAGGCTCCATCCTTGGTCTCTTCTTTTCAACATTTTCAAAAAATAACCTCCATACTGCTTCTTGTCAAAGTACTATTATCCAATATGCAGACAACTCCCCTATTAGTTCCTGCGCTAAGAATCTAACACACTTTAAACTTATAACCTAAACAGCCTTCTCATCAATTGAAATTGATCACGCTCAGTAATGCACAACTCTTACTAAACCCAAACAAAACCAAGCTACTTCTCTTTACACCAAAATCATACTCCACTGACTTTAAAATACATTACCTTAATAAAACAGAAATTAAAGTGGACCCACATGCTAAACTTCTAGGAATAACAACAGACAATAAACTAACCTTTGACCTCCATACTCATAATACCATCACCATAAAAAAACACATCAAAAGTTAGGAATGTTATATCAACAAAAACATTTTATAGACTCAAGACATACACAAAAAAAAAACACTGGCCACCACATCCCCATTACTATACAGTGTCCCTACTCTAACCAATCTCCAAGCTACACTAACAAGTAAGCTGGAATCCTGTTACAATAAAATTGCCAAATTTGTAGCACGATTACCATTCCACAAACATCACTGTGCTGCTCTTACTTCATTTAATTGGCTCACACTGCCCTGGCAACTAAGCTACCAATAACTCACTAAAGCCCACAAAATCATCTACAGTTCAGAAATATATCCCTCCATAAATTCTTTGCTCCAATTCTACATACCCAGTTGAACTCTCTGCTCAGAAGGCAAGCAACTATTAGCTCTATATAAAACAAACAAAAACCACTGAGCAATCTCTTTACTCCAATTCTGTAACCAAATTATGGAACACACTACCTCTGGACATTAGAACTACCTTAAATCTTAAGAAATTTTAATTTAAACTAAAACAATTTCTACTCAAGACAAGCAACTGTCCCTGCTCAAAATCAGACTGATTACTAATAATTTAATTATAAGTCTGCCACTCCACCTTTCTTCTCCTACTCTTCACCCTTCTCTCATGCCCTTCTTCTCCATTCTCCAGTTTCTGCCATCAACCCTTCTCGAATTTCTCCCTCCTATCTTTCACTAACCTACTACACTCATTTATTCCTACTATAAATCTCTTCACTTACCTCATGGATGGACCCACATAATTTCTTACCCTACTCTATTAGATCTAATCTTGAATCCCTACTGTATAACTACCCATGCACATACCCATGATGCACATACACGCATGCACATGCACGCACGCACACATGCATGCACACGTTAAATACCTGTCTTTGTATTTTCAGAACTTCCCCAACATGTCCATTTTTCCTGCTCTCATAAATCACAAATGATTATAAATCAGTCATTAATGCCAGACATTAGAGTTTCAAGTGCCATATCATACAGTAAAAATCCATGCTAATGCAATACTGTTATTCTACTGCCTTTTTAAGTTTATAAGAGGAATAATTATCTTCACCTTTGATTCTGTATTTGTTGCACCATTAATTTTGGCTTTGTCTAGATTTCTTTTTTGTGAGCTTGTGAGGCATGTTTGTATGTACATGATTTTAGAACTGTTGCAGGCATTGAATAATGCCCAAGATTCTCATTATATAGAAAAAAAATGCTTACTTTACTAGCTTAGCAGTTAGTGCAGTGGGTTACTGTTCAGATTTCCTATGATTATTAATGTAATTATTATTTTTTTAATGTCTGAGTTTTATTTTCATGTATTCCCTGGTGTATAGTAGTGGCACATAGTACAAAAGTCTTCTGTAAGTAATCAGAGGTTTCAAGGATTGAAGCTTTTTAGTGCTGTTAAGGCATGTTATTTATAGTATCCCTGGTATGTGGTGCTCTTTCACCCATGTCTTTTGTAAGTGCCACTGAGGCAAGTTCTCCCGGGTATCTACTGTTCCCCTCTGTTGACTTCTTGATTTTAGATGTGTTTTATACATTGGGAATTTTGTCCTTGAAATGCCTCTTGAAATGGACACTATGAGGGTGGCAAGACCCTCAGCCAGTAGCTGAAATCCCAGGGGTGACAGATAAAGACCATCTCTGGAAAAGCATTGAGGTCTGTCAATCATTGTAATCCCAGGCTGACAGATACTGTTTCGCCTTACAATGACAGCAGAAACTAAGGCAATTATGGTGGTCATTAACACTTCAAACCAACACCAACCCAAAAGCTAATATTTCCCATGATCCTCCAACATCATCCAATCCCTCTACTGGCCTTCAATATGAAAATTGTATCCACCAACTATATTAAATCATTACTTCTAAAGCTTAAACCCTACTTCCCCTCCATTGATAATCTACCACCACTCTTTCTCCAGAAAGCTGCTAACTCTCTTGACCTCCCCATCTCCATTGTCATTAACCATTCCATTACTGAACCTAAAGTACCTACTATCTGGAAACATTTCTATACCTTACCCATCCACAAGGTAGATAACTCCTCAGAACTTGCTAATTTCAGGCCTATTGCAATTATATCCCCCAAATTCTTGATAAATGTGTACACAAACAAATCCTTCACTTCCTCTTACAAGAGAACCTACTTGCACCCACACAACATGGCTTTCGCCCTAAACATACCACCTCCACCACCCTCATTTCCTTCATAAATACCATATCCCAAGCTAGAGACTATAACAAACTTGTTTTGTGCCTATTTGTTGATCTGTCAAAGGCATTACACACAATCTCCCACCTCCTCCTCCTGCACAAATTTTCAGAACTAAAACTATCTACTTCCACTATCTCCTGGTTCACTAGTTACGTTAATGACTGACTTCAGTCTGCTAAATGGCTCTCTGAAACTTCTACTGCTCAACCTGTTAAGATGGGTGTACCTCAAGGATCAATCCTTGAACCATAACTGTTTAGAATCTTTATCAACCTATTGTATACATCTTGCCCACAGTAATCACTTGTGCAATATGCAGATGATTCCACAGGTATCACCATAGCTGTTTCCCTCTCCAATCTAAATCCAGTGACACAGAAATCTTTATTATCCATTGAAAATTGGCTCACTAAAAACAGCTAATTCTAAATCCAAAAAAGACTAAACTCCTAATTTTTATACACTAAACTATGAACCATCTTAAATCCTCCTCTCAATCTCATCCCTCAGTAACACTCTTATCTCCATCAAATCAGACAACAAACTACTAGGGGTCATCATTGACGACCATCTCAAATTTGATCTGCATGTTCTCAACAGCACTAAGAAAACCCACCAAAAACTTGGACTCCTTTACAGGAACAAAAATATTTTCTCCAATAAAGCTAAAATCTCCCTATCCCATGCCTACCTTTTCCCCAGCCTATTCTATGGTTCACACATTTTCACTAACATTCAAACCACTCTCCTAACAAAACTTAAATCCACCTACAATAAAGTTGCAAGATTCGCAGCAGATCATTCCTATCACTCGCACCACTACCTTGCTCTTAAAAAGGTTAAACTGGCTAGAATATCCTTACCATCTGCTTCTCTTTCAGCTTCAAATGATACATTCTATTTTGTATGTGCCCTCCTTCTGTACCAACATTGCCTCAGTTGTCTCCCACTACTCCCCACCAAGGTCTCTATGAAGCTCTGAACAAAATCTTCTTCAAATCTATAATCCTAAAAGAAAAATATGACAACATTTTTATAGTTACTCCCTAGCCCAATCCTGGAAAATTTTCCTTTGGATATTAGAAATATCAATCACCCACTTAAATTCAAAGTTACTACTAAAAACTAACTAAACAGGACATAGATGTGTCACTGTAACTACCGTCCTTGACTGATCACCCCATACTCATCACCTCCCTCTCACCTAACTCCCTTTCTTTCTTCAATCACTAATATTCTACAATTTAAAAGTTAACTCAATTTACAGCAATTGCGCTATGCACCTTACTGAAGTTACTTGAGATATATAAATAATATAATAATATAGTTATATAAATTATGCTTCATTAATTGGTTGGTGCATGAGTCCAGCTTGTTTTAATGTCTTATCGATATACTTGTTTTGGAGTAAATACTTTGTTTCTTTAAATCTTTTAAAGTTTTGGTTGATCATGTGACTTACAGGGTATTCCAGGAGCACAGAGGAGGGTCAATCCTCTCTAGTGAGAACAGCTGATACAGTTAGGAACAGACCTTTTCTTACTTTGTCAAATAAAGTTAATATTGTATGCAGTATTTTCAGGAAATATTGGTCGATCTTGTTGGCTGATCCAGATATTAGGAAGATTATTGGCATTCAATCTAGATTTAGCTTTAGAAATAATCATTCCTTAAAAGAACAATTGTGTTGGAGACACTCAAATTCTAAAATACAATTGTATTCACAGCATAAGGATATGTTCAAATGTGGTTTGTGCTCTGCAATTATATTTTGTCTTGTACATCTTATGTACATAATGTTACTGGTACTGAGATTGCTTTAGATTTTTTTGCTAACTGTAGAACTAAGAATGTTGTTTATTATGCAGGATGTTCATTGTGTAGTGCATTTTATATAGATAAGACAAACTGTGCATTTAAAGATAGGATCTTGGAACATCTGAATGATATATCTAAAGGTAGAGAGATTAATGCTTTAGTAAAACATGTTAAAAACTATGATTCACATCATATGTTTAAGATTTTGTGCTGGAAATTATTTATGAAAGTGATACGGAAGGTGACAAAGAATAAAACTGAATTTGCTGAACAAAGCTGGATTTTGATATTAAAAAGTGTTTGCAGAACCAGGTTTAAATGACAGGGTATATTTAAAACCTGTTTTAAAGTCACATCCATTACAACACTGAGTTGGGGGCTTGGCAGTTTAAGGCATTTTTATTGGTGCATATTGAGGTGACATAATCACTGCTAAGATATTTTTTAAATTATCGTGTAATTTTAATGTCTGTATTTGATTGGATTGCCTTGCATTTAAAAGTTTGCCTGCTTTGTTAGTTTTACTATAGTCTGATGAAGCAGTATTGTACACTGTAAAAGTGCTTACCAGTTCTTTATTAAAGTTAGTTGCTCAGATACTGTGGCAGCCTGTAGTTACCTTTGCTTTGTATAAATTGTTCACATGATCTTTCAATAGCATCTGATGAAATCTAGCATTTCTAGATGAAAGCACTAATTTTTTAAATTTCGACGATTAAACTACTTTTATCATTGGTCAGTCCCATTGCCTGGTGAGCTTTTATCTCTTTCTCTCGCAGTTTTGGTTTTTGGTTTTATTTCTCTGGAGAATCTATGGTAACATTCTTGGGTCTCCATGACAGTCCTAAACATACGTTGAGTGGCATGGGAAGAGATACCTGGATCAGGTGGAGGATAGACAGCAGGCCTCCTCCAAGCACCCCTAACAAACCTCCTGTGTGGCACCTCACCCTCACTTTGGCTACAGCCAGAGTGAAAAGGCACTGAAGCTGCAGTAGCCATACTTCCCTAATCAATTGTCTCACCATCCACCTGTCTAATAACTGTCATCTCACAGGAATGGGTTGGTGTACGCTTATTGGCTATGTCTGATGGAATTTCAGGGGATGGCTGTATGTCAAACTCAGTGTCAGCTTCAACCTCTACACCCCCTCTGCCCACTGTGCCTCTGTTTGGCCATCATCACAGTCTGCTGATACATTGACATCAGGTGATAGAAGTCCCACACTTCCACTGTCAGCATCGCCTGAGATAATAAGCAACAAACGCAGGAACAATTAATACCTACACTACTATAATCCAATATATGCTAACAAAATAACAGTTCTGCCACTATTAGACAGTACAGCAATACACACACCAGCCCTGATGCCAACATCACACACTGAAATATTTCTTTGAATTGCTCATCAGTAATGACATAAAAATATTTGGCTTAACATGTGCAGATGATGATATCATCTGTATACCAGATGGTCCACGAAGAAGTTAAGCAAAAAGTAAGGACAACATCATCACAATTAACAGTAACACAGGGGTAATACTTTTTCTGTATTGTATGTCCATTAACTATATTTTCAACAAGAACTTGGATGACAACTCCAACCTAAGCTCATGTGCAATCAATCAGGATGTATTGTTAACTGTAGCAATCTTCAATCCCCCCCGAAAAAAATTCTTGTTAGAACTAATGTATCGATTTAAATTGTTTTACTATACAACAGTAGTTAACAACTAAAATACAAAAGCCTACCTGGAAGCTCCTCCTAGGACATACTTGCTGTTCCTGAAACAGTAGCACCAATGTCAAGGACATGATGTTCTGCAATTTCCTGTGAGCTTTCTGGATCCCTGACAGTGGACAGGAATTCTTCATTTGCTGTTAGTGGTGGGTCTGTAGCAGCTCCTCCTGGTACCCATCTGATCACAGCCTACTGCAGCTGCCCTCCTCTGTGCAGATGAGATTATGTCAGTGGCCCTATAGTGCACCTGGTCATATGTCCTGCTGTGGCCACCCACTACATTAATGTCTACAATGATCTGCTGCCAAATCTGCATTCTGGCTGACATATCTCCATGTTTCCTCTCAAGCAGGAAGACATCATGTCACCTAAAAGCTTCAAAATAATCTGGTTCTCAGGGTCAGTGAAGGGGGGTTTTGAGGACTGAGGCACCTGGGTGGCATAGTTCTAGGTGTTCTAAAAGAAAACAGAAGGATAATACACATAAGCATCACATAACTACAAAATAACTGTTCCCAGATGGAACAGAAAGGGTAAAATTTCAAGGTTACCCACTGGAGAAATATAAAACAGTCTAGAGATTTGAAATATGAACAACAGGCTGGATGCAAAAAAAGGAGAGGAACAATGGCAACATATCCTTGTTTGTGCCATAATAGAAATGCAGCTTTGCTCCCCCACCCCCAAACAAACAGGCAAATTACACATTTTGATAACAAATCATGTTTGAAATGCTAAAACTGCTATCAAATAAACTGTCCCTAAAACATGTCTACATATTTAACACAGAACATTCCATGTTAAGGTATTGCCAATCATGTATACTTGTGAAATACCCTTACAAACATGCCCATGACATCACTACATGTCTAACTAATGGATACAAATTAAAGTATAAAAGCCTTTGCTAATGTAAATATATATATATATATATATATATATATATATATATATATATATGTTAAACTATTATACAGATGCTTCTTAATTACATTTAAGCATATGCAGTATGTAGCTGACAAAATGTAAGCATATCTTCTCAATTTTAGTAATCCTCGGTGCAGATATATCTCAAAGTAATAGCCTCTTATCTGTGTTCTGCACATAAACAAGTCTCCTCGCCTTCAGTTTCCCTAGCTACATGGTTGCCTTTTTATGATGTCAATTCAGGACTGTCAACATGGTGAAGATGCAAATGAGGTGTAAACTTATTAGATTTGCTGAAACCCAAATACTTGGTTCCATGTAGTAGGTGTAAACATAGCGTAGGCACTCCCTCAGTCTTTTTAATGGATTGGAACTGTGAATGATTACTGGTAGGGAGAAGGAAAACACAACAGCAAGACAGATTGCCTTACATCAAGTGGGTGTGTCAGGTTAGACTTAAAAAGTGTTAGATGTTATTTTGTCAAGTTTGGAAATATAAGTAAGCTGCACACAATTCACAGGTTATGTTCATTAACATTCAACCTCCCATCCATTTGTGGGCAACTGCCTATTATATTATTGCCATTTAATATCTTCAAAGATTTTAAGGACAATGATATAGAATGGCTTACAGACTGCATGTCTCAGATTACCAGTCAGATAAGAGATGAATGACCAACAATACAGACAGGTAAGACAGAGCTGCATATTTGCAAGCAATACTCATAAGTGGTTGTGTGATCACTTAGTGCAATACATCCAAAAATAATAAATATACAATTAACAGTTGTATGGTTTCATATTACTGTAGATGATGTTGCATTTGGTTGTATGTAGAATGATTTCAGTTCCTTGCTGCAAAACTGTCTGTATTTCAAAGAGGTATAAAGCACCCTTGCTGTGTACTTAATGTTCACTGGAGTGAGGGTTCAAATCCAGATATATGTAAAAATATTTCATGTGTACTAACACACATTGTGTGGTGTTTATTTCATAGATTGCTTTGCTTCATTTGAAATACTTTTCCCTTTTATTTATGTTTCAGTTGCCTGCTGCAAAGCTGTCTGTGTGGCATAGAGAGATAAGGCACCTTTACCGCCTTCTGAAATTTCATTGGAGTGAGAGTTCAAATTCAAACCTATGTTGAAATATATCATGTGTGCTAACATTTTGTAGTGTGTATATCATAGATTGTCTTTTTCTCATTTCAACTACTTTTCCTTTTTTTTTCTTTTTCTTCTTGTTTTGTTTTTTTTTTGGGGGGGGCATTCCTTGCCCAAAGGGCAGCTTAAAGCAAAAATGCGAAATGGAGAAAATGAATATCAGGTTTGCCTGTGCTTATCTCATTTGTGTGAAGCACAGAAGTGTACATACTGGACCAGTTGCCCACCCAGGAACCAGACAAAACACCTACAGAACACCTGCAAACAGGGCATGTGTAAAAGGGCAAAGATCAGAAATAATACATTGTTGCAGTTTCTATATTTCATTGCGGTACTGGGCTTAGCAGTATTGTGAGGTGGTTAGCAAGCTTTCCCAGCAGATGCAGCCATCTAGACCTGCATACAGGATTCGGGCAGCCAATAATTGTAACCATACACAGTCAATTAATTCTGTTGGGCACCATTCAAACCCACTATGCGCAAACCTCTCAACCTCCTAGAGCAAGAAATCTGGACAAAGCAATAATTAAAAGTGGGATAAAGGCCCAAAACTAGGGAAAGTTTTTAAATATTGCTCTTACAAACTTAGAAAGTTGACAGAATAACAGGTTTTGCATTAACATGATTTTTTCTGAAAGGTATGAAGTCTGAAACTCAAACATCTGTCTTTATTCACTGACTTCAGTCCTTAATGATTTGACACTAATTTGCCAGAAAAAACACAATTTTATGAAAAATGAACCAAAATATGAGGCAAAAATCTGTACATTCTGTGAAAATCTGTACAGTTGAGAAGTATGGCTAAGTGGCATTGCCCAAAGGTTAACACAGAGACCTTAAGAATGATTAGGAAAGTGGGGAATATTGTGCAACTAGTCCTGTGGCAGCAGATGTAAGTATAGGGCTAGAGTATAGATGGACCTGGGTTCTAGCACAGGGGGTGCAACCTTTTTTTTAACTCTTGTCACAGTACAGTTTATAGCAGTGAAATGAAAAATTGACAAGCGTTTTTTCAACATTCGTGTGGCAACAGGTGTAAGTGTAGAACTAACTTGCACATGGTCCTGGCTCCTAATACAGGATATACCAAGCACTTTTACTGTCTTTCCACTTTCTGTTACATTAACTCTCACTTATAACACTTTAGATATTGGAGGTGATATGAATTATATAGATGAGGGATAATACACAATTATTGTGTTTTCAGATGCATGACTGAGGGTATACTGCTACTATAGTTCTGTAAGTATAATTCTGCTAACTGGATTTGCATGGTGTGTTCAATTACCTAAGACACATACACAATTGAATCTATATCCAATAACCCTGTCAGATGACACGCATACATGTGTAACAGCAGAAAGTGTCACTTGTATTTATGTATGATTACTGAATATGTCTGAACAACACTTCTTCTGTGACCAAGATGAAAAATCAATGTGGTAGAACATTTTTTGTTCCTTATGCCTAGGTCTGAATCCCACAATGTAAAAGTCAAATTTCTTCTGTGTATAAAGACAAAAAAATGTGTCAGGTCATTACATTTATGCCCCCAGTTCATGTCTGCAAACTTAACTCAACTAACAGTTACCTTCCAATTTCCAATGCATATTTCCAGGCTACATCAGTAGACACCCCTCAAACTAAGGCCAGGTGTCAAACTAACCTTCAAGTTTAAATTATTTAATTCCTCTCTGCTTGGCACTGCTGCGCTTCATTTAACATCATGCAAATGCACTTGGCATCATTGCTCGTGATTGCGCACTACCAGTAAATGTGGTAACTGGAATTGGCAGGAAAGCATCAGTTTTTATTTGTTTAGTTTGGCTGGTAGACATGGCTGTTACTGGAGAGGAAGGTGCCAAGCTTAGGGCACAGAGGTGGGGTGTCCATGAGTCCAGACTATTTATTGGACTCCTGGTAAAGCACCACAGCCAAAGGTCTCTGCTGGGGGACTATTCTTGCTACCATTACAAGTCTGAGGCATGGAATAGATTATCCCAGGCTGTATCCAGTGCCACTGGAATCCCACCCTCTGAAGACCAATATAGGCATCATTTCAATGACCTACACAAGAGAAAAAGGGATACTGTTAACCTTTGGTTGCATGAGTTTGAGACTGTAGACATCCTACAGATGTGTAAGTATGGCAATAAGACAGTCCTTGTAAGACTTAGAAATCTAAATATTGGTAAGACTAGTATGCGTAATGCTCTTCTGTTCTTTTCTGTTTTTCCCCAACTCCTACTGAATGTCAGTTCAATTGACAGGCTCATGTTGGAGAGACTGAGGGAAGCAAGTTTTATGTATACAGCAAAAGAGAAGTGTTAATATAGCTTTAAATGTTAAAAATAGCTTTTGGTCTTTTACACAGTTGTATCAAACTGAGCATGCATATCCCAACAGTAAAAGCAAGTATGCATGCATTAGTCTGTAGCACAAACCAATTGTAAGAGTCCAATATTAGACTGTAGTCGGAGGTTGTGGGTTCAAATACCACAATTCCCAACTATACAATAGTGTTATTTCTTCAATAATATTTACATTAAATTAAAAAATCCATACCAGTAGCACAAAAGCCCTGCTGTAAACTCTAATCTGTATAACTGGAACATGCATATATGCAATATATGCACATTTCAAGGATTACTTTCAGCAATATGTAGTATAGTGTGTATCTGTTAGGACATATACCTAAATGTAATACTTCAGATAAAAGAGTTGTATAATTGTGTTAATGCATTGTATGTCATATATGATGGTACTAATTTTATCTCTTTTTCTCTCACCCTAACCCTTATCTCTCTTTTTTATTTTCTGTTCTGTGTTGTCAAAATGTCTCCATGTCATCCATGTATACCACATCACTAAATGCTACACAGCACAGTGAGGTAGTCCAGCCCCAGTGAATCAGCATACACCCACTCCACTGCCTCCAGCACTGATGCCAAGCACATCTGGGACCCAACCATGCAGCACTGCCTCTGCTGCCCCTGTATGATCTGTGTCCTCAGGTATTACTGCCCCAATGCTGGTGCAGTAGTACCCTCTGAGAGTGGTGGTGATTTCATTGTCAGCAGGGAGATGCCAGAAATGGTGTGAAGGGTCATGCACTGCATCATTGGTGCACGCTTATGCCAGGTGGAGAGGTTGCTCTCCCTCATGGTCCATAGGTGGAGAAGACATCATACACTCCATCCTCCAGTGGAGTAAGAGGACAGTGATGACAATCCAGTGGGTGAGGACTCGATTCTCACTTTCTTCAAGCTTGATGTCCATGAGCCTAGATTGTCCCATACCTTACCCCAATCATGATGTCCCCCAACCTTTTGTGTCCATCACCATCCCTATTTCTTGTTTGTCGTACCTGACCCAGACATACCAATTTCCTTTACCCAGCAGTCCTCTCTTACTGAATTAAAAAAATGTGCTCCTGTCCCACAAAAAATAATCATCCCATACATAGCTCTGCATTTTGCATACATGTTTTCTTGACACACTTGATTCGGTCCAGTTGTCTATGCAAAGTGATTACCATGTTGTCACCTCTGTCTCTGGAGATGATAGTCCAAATTCAGCTAATATTATGCACATATGATCAGCTTTTACTATTGAAGATATAGATAGCTATGGTTCTTTCCTACCTCCCTCCAGCACATTTCTGTATTGCTTTCCCTTTGCTCTTCCCCTTGCTTGGTCCCCTTTTCACCACTTTCCTATCTATCCCATTTAACACCTAAAATCTGGTCAAAAAATAAAATCACACTTAAGTGGCAAAAAAAAAAAAAAAAAGCAATGGATCCCTTGACTTTTTGGTCTCTGTGTTTGCATGGAGGTTTGCATCAAACAGCAATGCCAAGTGACGTTGAGCGGTGGTACAATGCTGCAGTTATCTCTGCACAATCTAGCATAGCCCTGCTGCGCTATTCAAAAAAACAGTAACACGTATTATAAAGAATTAATGTAATTGCACTATCACTGATTATTTAAAAATATTTAAAAGTCTTACATACATCTAGATTCAAACCCAGTATCATCTGGGCTCAAAAAGAAATGTGTCAATGCATTTACATCTGCTGCCACAGATTCAGTTAAGCAGGGGGTGTGTTTTATAGACTCAGTTATTAACTGTCAGACTTTAGTAATGCAGCTCATGTTTAAGCACTGCTTAGCTACTTGCAAACATGGAAAGTATATCTTGCATGAGCAAAGACTTTGCCAACTGCTGCGCAAACCAACTGGTCACCACTCTATGGAAAAGTAAATATTATTATGTACTACTGATGTTTACTGTCCATTTCATGTCTATGACATGAAATTACATGTGGAAACATAACAAACTGAAGGCCCTGTCTAACAATATGTCACATATTTACAATGCAGCCATGTGTGCCTCTCCCCAAGCACTGCAACCCTGGTGTCTCATACTTTTTTCCCGCATATATCACCTACACTACAGAAGTTAATATCAAATATTGTGCGATAGCAGAGCTATAAATATTGACCCATAACCCTAAAAAGCCTTATTTGCAAGACTAGGGAAGAGATAAACAAGAACCTTATCCACAGTGACATATGTGACCTTCAGCAGACATAACCTGACCCATTTTGGTTTTGGCAAGGGGAGATCTTGCTTATTAAACCTAGTGGACTTCTTTGATAGTCACACCAAAGCCCTGGATGAAGGATAACAGGACATACCACTATGCTGATTTATCCAAGGTCTTTGATATTATCCCCCATTCAGGATTCATAGAGGGAACTCTTCCATCTGGAGATTAACCCATCCATTACAAGATGGATAGCCAACTGGCTCAATGACATAACATGCACTGTCAAAGTTGGGGACTGCAACTCCACCACTAGACCACTTACCAGTGGAATACCATAAGGATCTGTGCTGGGCCCTCAACTATTTGGAAAATATTTTTCTGAAGTCCAGACAAAGGTAGATGGCCTGTGGTTTACCAAGTCTGCAGATGACTGTCAACTGGATACAGTCATATAGAGACCCCCAACTATGTTAACATATTACAAAAGGGTATGACACAGACAAATGTTTGGTGCCAAACTCATGGTCTGAACCTTAAAGCATAAAAATGCCTCATTTTCCCCTTTGGCAATGAAGTACCCCTGCTAATTATGATATACATACTACTCTTTTAAGCTCAAACACAGTTTTGTGAGACTTGGGAGCACAGGTTGATAGCAATCTACACTTCAATCAGTATGTATCCATAGCGGTGAGACACACATTCTACATTGCACACCTCATAAATAAGGCCATCAGATCCACCACCAGGGAGGTTATAGTTCTGCTGTACTTTACCCTTATCAGACCACTAATTGAGCACAATGCTCCCTTCTGTCTGTACCTCACCAGACACCTGCAGCAATGGAGAAAACACAGAGGTTTGTGAGTGGGAGAATCCAGGGCCTCCAAAACATGACAAACATGGAAAAATGAAAGACCTGTCACTGTGCTCAGTACCATGCAGGCTGCTGAGAGATGACCTATGCCTGGCCTACAGAGCAGTGTCAGTCCCTGCCATATGGGAAATGTTGGACATCTGCAGATCATATCGGACAAGAATAACTTGCTCCAGGGATCTCAAGCTACATAAAGAGAACATTCTGGGGAGACAGATATATCTCCCAGCAATTCCCACTCGTTTGTATTAGGCTCCCACTGCATGTGAATCAGTGATCCTCAATGACCCTATTCAAGTGAAAATGTGACAACTGGATGGGTGATTGTAAATACACCCTGGGGTGGCAATTATGTCCCTCATGGGCAGGGCAAGTTGGTCATAATCACAAAATCCCTCTAACAATGATTGTCTAACTGTGCTCAATAAGGGTACTTGTGTTTGTACATGGCTAGGCTTGTAAACACCCTATGGCCATTAGGCTAGTTACCTCCTATGAACCTGTGAAGCTATGAACCTATGCAGGCAACCCAACATCTTTTCTCCAGCATGCCCTGCTGATGTCATCCACTATAAGTTGACATGCGGTCTTGTAAAAGTAAGACTTATGCCTTGGTGATTATGCAATGTACTGAGTTCTGTAGTCGGTGTACTTAAATAGGTAGGGGTTCTGTCTTCACTGCAGTCAACTGTGTGTGTCTGTATCTAGTCTGAAGAACAGAAGTGTATATCCTACAGTTACTGCTTCAGTCCCATAAGTTGAGTTCTATTCTCACTTTAGTCAGCTGGTGTTTGTGTTTGTGCTCTTGCTTGACATTATAGAAAACTTTTTATACCAGCAAGTGGGACACTGTTATTACCATATTCTCCTCACCAGTCATTTCTGATGTCATTAGCTATAAAGTGTAGTCTGAGACACTCAATGTCAGGCTTGAGCTGTGGCACGTGCCTTAAATGCTGAGTTCTGTAGTCTGTGTACATAGATAGGTAGAGATTCTATTATAAATGGAGTCAACTGGGGGTGTGTTTGTGCTCTTGCTTGACATTAAAGAGAGCCTTTTACACCAGCATGTGTGACACTGGTATTACCATTTTCTCTTCACCAGACATTGCTGATGTCATTAATTATAAAGTGCTGTCTGAGACACTCCACATCAGACTTGAGCTGTGGCACTTGCCTTAAATACAGAGTTTTGTAGTCTGTGTACATATGTAGGAGTTCTATTCTCACTTCAATCAATATTGTGTGTGTGTGTGTGTGTGTGTGTGTGTGTGTGTGTGTGTGTGTGTGTGTGTGTGTGTGTGTGTGTGTGTGTCTGTGTGTGTGTTTGTGCTCTTGCTTGATATTACAGAGAGTCTTTTACAACAGCATGCAGAACACTGTCATTACCATATTATCCTTAAAAGACACTGCTGTTGTCATCAGCTATAAAGTGTTGTCTGAGACACTCCAACTCAGACTTGAGCAGTGATGCTTGCCTTAAATACATAATTTTGTAGTCTGTGTACTTAGACAGGTAGGGGTTCTGTTCTCACTACAGTCAACTGTGGTGTGTGTGTGTTTGAGCTCTTGCCTGACATTACAGAGAACCTTTCACACCAGCATCTACTGGTACAGGTTAATTCACCAACTTACACAGTATGTGTTCTGTCAGTGCGCCAATTGGTTACACATCTAGTGACATGAGGGTTAATCCCCAGCTGTGTGAGTTTCTCAATGATACCTATGTGGGAAATTGTGTCCAAACCCTAGACCTGATCAGGATAGCTAGTGTGCACAGACTTACCTTCATCCAGGTCTATCACAAAGAATCAATGGACTGTTATAACATCACAGATTTCCTATCGCTTGACTCAGCACATACATCTTCCTGACATGGTTGAATTCACACTTTAACACACCCTGCACACAACCAATGTTCCTATAGAAGGGCATACAGCAACATGCACCCATGTCAGTTGGGAAGACAGCACCCGATGCATGCATGTATAGACACATCCTGACTGTCCTCATCTGTGAGGTAGACAAACATGTCATCACTGACCTTTTACTAATTGGACACTAGTTATATTCCAGCTGTGTGTAAGAGACCTATGTGAGTTGTTAATGCTACATTATGTCTGTTACATCTGTTAGATGTCCTCAAAGTGGTCATCGAGGGCATATGTGATGACAACACTGTCATCCTCTTGAACTTGACATGTCCAAGGCACTTGACACAAAGCCACACTCAAGTATTGACTCAACACTGTCAGATGTAGCCATAAGCACATACATCACCAAGTGGAGAGACCACTGTATCACATACATGGCATGGAAATATGTTGAAACATGTGAAGTGAACTATATCTCAGGTCCAGTGATCAGGTTCGTATATCCGGGCTGACTGCTAAGCCCTTTCCTGTCCGTTATTTAAGTCACAGATATCACAAATGACATACACATCCTGTGTCCAAACAGCTGTCTGAAGGACTAGATTGTGTGCATTCATTGACTCCAGCTGTGATATTAGCATAATACAGACAGTATCAACATGCACCAAATATTGCTGCCTCAGCCATGACAACACCTGCAATGACAAAAAAAAAAAAAGATGGGGGTATTTGTTGTATCAGGAAAACAAACACACAACCCAAGTATAATATGGGCATCACACCCTATTGTCAAACCAATAGGTATGTGACTTGTGTCCTGGGGTAGATGGTATGCAGAATGTACACCAGCATGTGGCCACGATGCTGATTAATCTCTTGCATGTGACACAGCTACTGAGTATGTGAAGGACATACACATCACAGGCCATAATACCTCCATAGTTCACAGCCTTCATCACACCAATAACTGAGTACAATGTACCTTTATTCATGTAGCTCACTACATGTCTTCCAGTGATGTGTAACTGTAGTGCACCACATTTGCCACAAGGAGCTGTCACACATCTTATTGCCCATAACTACGGTAGGTATTCTTTTTGTGGCATATACATTACTGTCTGATGATGCGGAAACCCCATCAAGGTGTTACACGAGATGTATGTGTGATACCTGTTCCTGTGATGAACACAGAACATACATAGCTATTTGATCACATTAATGGTATGGGTAACATTTGTGACAGTGTGGATTGTACCAATATATATGTCATGCATACCAGCTAACTAGGCTGTATTGATCATAATGTCACATACAGGTAAAGCAGTGTCCCTCCTAACACCTCCAGCAGATATTACAGTGTCAGCAAGGTGTGTGTGATTACCCTCATATAGTGCAGACATGTCATAATAGTTGTACAAGTGTGTTTGTGCAGAACTTTCTCTGATCACTCTAAATCACATGTTATATCAGAGACATGGGATTACTGGTGGTATTATTCTGATACTGTCCATGATTATGCGTGCTTCTTCTAATGTCCATGAGCCTTTTCCTGTGTCCCACTTGCTGGAGACCTCTGCCAAGATTACATTCATATTCAGGCAAATTAATTTGTACAGCTTCACAAAATGCTCCTTACCCCAATTGTATATAACATCTCTGATAGATGTCATCTGCATTGTTCATGTAAGGATGCTTGTCTCTCACAGACATCCTCATTTTTGTTATGTCACATTGTGTGATAGTCACATAATACACATTTTCAATGTGCAGTCCCTACTGTACTATATTGATATGTGATTAGTATTGCTGCTACAACCATCTTCTATTGACATGCCCTCATATACTGTACATTAGGTTGTTTCACCTATCCCCTTTCCCTGTGTTCATTCTTACAATTCATCTGTGTGTTCCTATTCAATACAAACACTTCCCCCGAGTGTTTATTTTACATGGCAGTCCATGTACCCTTAAATATAATTTACACAAATTCAGTACAGGATGCCAGGAATGGGATTTCACAATGATCTGCACTGTAGATACACTGTGCTATACTCTGTTTCGACCATATAGTTAACAATCATACCACTCAACTATCCAGATTTTCACAGAATGCCCGGATTTTTTCCTTTATATCTTTTAGTGTGCTCCTTATCACATTTGATATCACTGGGACTGATATGACTCAATAATGAGTTCATATTAAAAACACGAATGCTTACTTACCCGAACACCTAAACGCCGACACATATTCCACGAACGAAAAATACACCGAACGCCCTAAACCGCGAAATTCAAAAACTCGAAATGTCACCCATCCCACTGCCCATTACATACTACCTACACAAGCAAACTAAATAAACCACATACATACACTAACCAAAACCCTACTTCTAACCCTAAACTAAACCCTACTTCTAACCCTACACTAAATCTTGCATATACCACCATGTATGCACTTAACTTAAACCACACCCTAACCCTAAGGTCCTAACTATCGCACACTTACCTTAAAAAGCTATACCCAAACAAACTAAATAATCCACACACATACACTTAATAAAACCCTACTTCTAACCCTACACTAAATCTAACATACATTACCATCTATGCACTTATCTTAACCCGCACCCTAACCCTAAGGTCCGTAACTATCTCACACTTACCTTACGGAGCTATACCGCAGAAGAGTCAACCATGACAATTCGACGTTTCGGATTTCGCGCTTCAGGACGATCTATGTTTTCACAGTTCGATGAAGACATGTCAGTGTTTAGATTTCTGGGTAAGTAAACATTCATGTTTTTAATATGAACCCCTCAATAATTACATACATTTGAGTTTCAGACTCTTCAGAACGTGTACCTTAACACAACCCCCTGATTATGTGAGAACATTTTAAAGAGCAAATGTTTCAAATAAGTCCCTATTTCTGGGTCATTGCCCCCCCCCCCACTCATTATGTTGGCCTTTGTCCAGATGTTTTGCACTAAGAGATTGACAGCTATCTGTTAAGCCCTGGTGATCATTGTGGCATTCCGTGCAAAACCATGGACCTCCAGTGCTCTGATTTAAACAGGATTGCTATCTGTGTTCACTTACATGGTTTCCTGGTAGGTGACACTGCTGTTGCCAGCCAGGAAACCTCACTTATTTACATTTAAATACAGTGTGTGGAATGAACATGCAATGAGCTCCACTCCTCACTATGCATCACTGCTTGCACATGTAAACTCTGCGTAGGCTTCACGCAAAGCCTACATAGAATTTATTAAATCCCAGGGGCTGTGCATATTTTGTTAGAATAAAAAAAATCTATGATGCTTGTTAAGGGTTGATTGAGAATTTTCTTTTATTTTTCTTTTATGCTGAAGACAATGCTATGCCAATTAATGTACATTAACTCTAGAAAGAAAACAACACCTGAAGGAAAGCCTAAGGAATGCAAATTTATAAGTCTTGAGTTGTTTTACCTAAGCAAGAATGTTAAGTGTAACATTTCTGCAGTTGTATGAAAAGTGGTGAAAAATCCAGCAGAATCATTAAAGTTATATACTTGGTGGCGACATCAATTTGGTTTATCTTAGGATCATGAAACTGTGTTTATGAAGAATTTGATTAATATTTTGTTGTACCAAGTAATACTGTTTGAGTGATAGATGTATTTATTGATGGACTGTTTAAGATTACCTTTTTGTAAACAATATAGAAAAATGTTTGTCTGGATGTCTTGACTGAGTTAAGGAAGACAATAATTAGTTTGGGGGACAACACCTATGCATAGTGTTCTGTACAGTAACAATCTGTCTTCTAGTTTAACACAAATTGTTCACTGTTAGAAGACCATAATAAATGCCTTAAAACTGAAATATTTTAAGAGTAATGAGACCAGTCAGACTAATGGGCCTGTAGCTCCCAGGATCCATTGATGGCCCATCCTTGTGTGGAAGGATGACTGCTGTGATCCTCCATTCACGTGCATGAAGCCATGTAGAATGAAAGCTCATCTACATCAACTAAGAGGATGATGTTGATTAAGAAGCATCAGTCCATGTTAACACAAATAGTATCATCTGCACTCTAGATGAGTGTCTTACATGTACCACGCTTTCTCTAGCAAATTTGTTAAAGTTGTTTTGTGGCAGCATATACTCTCCAACAAGCTTTTTAAAATCTTTTTGCATCAAGAGCACTGGGATAGTCCATCTAGTTGCAGTAGGTGGTGGCTTGGTCTATCTGAGTTGCGGAACACATAAGAAAGGCATACGTATAGTTCTTTTATTGGCCAGAAGGCTTAGAAGCCTGTTTTCTACGTTTTAAGTGCCTGTATAAATTTGTAATGCTAGAACAACTTTTGGTTAATTCCCACAGAACTCAGCAATGCTTGACATTCTCATCTTTGCCTCTGAAGTGATTTCCATTCATCAAGTGCTGCCCAGGCAAAAGCTCATCAGTTGTTTTTAAAAATTGCTCTTCCAAAAGCTATTTTAATTATTGACTTCTGATTTCTTGTTTTATTTCTGCATTTATCTGCATTTAAGGCTGAAATTACACATTTGCTTAAACTGTCTTATTCTTGGTGTGAATGACTTGAAATTGCCTTGTTTAACTCATTTGTTAAAGTTGTTTTATGGTAGGGTACACTCTCAGGCAATCTTTTTAGTTTTTTTATATTAAGATGACTGATATATTGCATCTAGTGGCAGTAAGGGGTGACCTGGTCTACCTGAGTTGAGAAACACATACGAAAGCTGTAAGAATAGTCATTTTATTGGTCAGAGGGCTTAAAAGCCAGTCTTCTGTGTTTTATGTGCTTGTTAAAATGTGTGCCTTTGCATACCATTTCTCATTACACAGAGTAGGTTAGTAATGCCCTGTGTAGAAAACAATATCCAGGAACAAAATGTTCATTATAAAACTACCTATGTACTAACTTGGTGAGTATAGGGCAACTACTGTACATGTTGAGTAACACAGAGCAGCTAGTTTGCACATTGAGGAGCATAGAACAGCTAGTTAGCACATTGAGGAGCACTACCCCTTGAATTCAGTGTTATATAGCCTAGTCTAGTTTCCAGTCCCAAAAGCACCCATAGTCAGCCCACTATGGGAAGGACAACCCCTGTAATCTCTTAATCCTGCTCAGCTGCTCTTACTGTAACTGCCTTAGTTGCTCTTCTGTGTGCTGTTATCTGTTCAGTCACTCTTACTCTGCACTTATTACTGCTTGTTAGTAGCCTTCTAATTTACTGCCTTCTGCACCTGTTTTTTAGTCATTTGTTAATTTAATTGCATTTATCTGAACTGTATTTGCCGTAGTGTTGCTACACGCTTGGGTGTGCTGGCCTGCTCTACAATTTGAATTGTATTTACTGCTGTTTTAGCTGCTTTTCTGTAACAAAAAAAAATCTAAGCTTGTTTCCTGCCTTTCCTGTAACTAGTCAAGTCCAGATACAGACTTGCTGTATCCAGGACTGTTGGTAAGCTTCTGAGCTCCCCAAGCCTTTCTGTGTTGGAGGGAAGCCTTCTATCTTATCAGTGGGAGTGGTAAGCACTAGGTAGCCTATCTACCATGGGAAGAGTGGGTTTTGGCCCTGAAATTGTAGTTCGTTGGCCATTTGGGCAGTTTTCCCATCTCTTTCTACTTTCTGGTTAAAAGCCCGTTTTGCATTTGGTCCCTGCCTTTATTATAACTAGTGTAGTCCAGGTACAGATTTGTTGTATCCATGACTGCTGGTAAGCTTCTGAGTCCCCCAAGCCCTTCTGTGTTGGAGAGAAGCCTTCTAGCTTATCAGTGGGAGTGGTAAGCACTAGGTAACCCATCTATCACAGGAGGAGTGGTTCCTGGCCCAGAAATTATAGTTTACTGCCGTTTGGGAAGTTTTTCTATCTCTTTCAACCTTCTGATTTAAAAGCCTGTGTTTGCACTTGTTTCCTGCCTTTCCTGTTACTAGTCTAGTCCAGGTACAGATTTGTTGTATCCAGGACTCTTTGTAAGCTTCTGAGCCCCCCAAGCCTTTTGTGTTGGAGGGAAGCCTTCTAGCTTATCAGTGGGAGTGGTAAGCATCAGGTAGCCTATCTACCACAAGAGGAGTGGTACCTGGCCTGGAAATTGTAGCTATTGGCTGTTTGAGCAGTTTTTTTCCATCTCTTTCAACTTTCTGGTTTATAAGCCGCACTTGTGCATGTTTCCCACCTTTCCTATAACTAGTCTAGTCTGGTTACAGAGTTACTGTATCCAGGATTGTTAGTAAGCTCCTGAGCCCCCCAAGCCTTTCTGTGTTGGAGGGAAGCCTTCTAGCTTATCAGTGGGAGTAGTAAGCACTAGGTAGCCTATCCTACATGAGAAGAGTGAGTTTTGGACCAGAAATTGTAGTTTATTTGACTGTTTGGGCAGTTTTCCATCTCTTTCAACTTGCTGGCTTAAAAGTCTATGTTTGTACTTGTTCCCTGCCTTTCCTGTAACTATTCTAGTTCAAGTACAGATTTGCTGTATCCAGGACTCTTTGTAAGCTTTGGAGCCCCCCCAAGCCTTTCTGTGTTGGAGGGAAGCCTTCTGCAAAAAATACAAATAAATACACAAAATCATACTTGTAGGCTCTAAATAAAAACCTGCAAAAGCATCAGATACCTCCAAAGCAGACACCCAAACAACCTGCTCCTCCCGTCACAAACCAGACAACACATAAAACACAAAATCAGTGTGCTGCACAATCACAGCCCTTAAGGCGAAATAACATACCTAACACACTAGTAATTGGTGACTCCATAGTCAGGCACACTGACGTCCCACTCACTAGGCTGGACAAGCAGAAGGTTACTATTAGCTGGCCTGTTGAGATCCAGAATCCACCACATAACACAAGCACTCAGGTCACTCCAGAACAAGTACAAATATGACTCTGCCATTGTTCATGTTGGTGTGAATGACCTGAGATGTACCTCCCCAGACTACATGAAAAGAGACATGGAAGAGCTCTCTGATCATGTAGCCCAGGCTGGTATGGCCCTGACCGTGAGTAGCATCCTGCCCTCACCAAGAATGATACCTCAGTATAAAGAAAAAATGATAATTTTCAACACATGGCTAAGCTTCTGGTGTCATTCAAAGAGGATGCAGTGTCTGTCAGCCTGGAACGACATGCTCGACAAGCTGCGTTGCTTCGCAAGAGACGGCTTGCACCTGTCACCCCTAGGCTTTCGAATACTGGCCAAGGCATTTGCTGCCCCCATAGTGCTTTTTTTAGGCAAGGCTAAAAAGTCAAACCCACCTCCATAAACAGCACAATTAACAAAAAACTGAGGGTTATGCTACTCAATGCCAGGAGTTTAAATCTCAAAATGCACGCGCTCGAAGCACTCCTTGGTATGGAGAACGTCGACATCTGTGCAGTAACTGAAACCTGGTTCAAGGTTCCAGAGAGCACTCCAGCACTACCGGGCTACAACTCACACCACATGTTTCAGCCACAGAACACGGACCGAAACACAAAATGAGGGGGTGTATCCATATTCATCAAGGATACCTATACCTCCAGGTTAGTGGCACAGCATGATACCTCTGAGATCATCCATGTGCAACTAACATTGGGCAAATCTGCAATGCAAATTGTGGCATGCTACAGATCACCCTCCATGACCTAGGACCACCACTCCACCTTTCTGGAGACACTGGAAAACATGAAGGTCCTACCGAACACCCTGATATTGGGCGATTTGAATTACCCTACCATTCACTGGGAAAACTACTCGAGTACAAACTCCCAGGCCCAGTGCTTCCTGGAATTCATAAACTAAAATGCCCTAGATCAGCTGGTAAACTCCCCTACCAGAGGTGAAAACATATTGGACCTGGTCATCACCAACATGGGCGACAGGTATTCCACACCGGAGATCAACCCATCACTGGTTGGATCAGACAATAAACTAATCACTGTGGATGTCCACATCATCCAAGGTTAACTTCGGAAGAAAAATAGCCAAGGATTCAAAAGATAACCACAAAGTCTTCTTTAGCTATGTTAAGAATCTAAGTGGCAACTCACAGATATGCACTGAACTAGTGCAAAATAGCACAAAATATACTGAACCTACTGATATTGCCAACATCCTGGCAGATAGATTCAGTGCAAACTTCACCCCCCTCTTACCTCCAAAAGGACCCACAACAATACCAGAAAAGTGTAGTGTCCCAAAAATCATAGACGCACAGGTGAAAACAGCCCTTTCAAAAGCCAAAAACACAAAGTCAATGGGACCAGATGGTGTCCCAGGCTGTATCTTGCATGAACTACAGAACGAACTAACCTCCCCACCTAAATACGCTGTTCAGCCTCAGTCTCTCCACAGGCTACGTGCCCATTGAATGGTGCACAGCAATGGTTATTCCACTCCACAAAGGATGGGCCACAACTGACCCTGGCAACTATCGACCCATAAGCCTGACTAGCCTGGTCTGCAAGGCTATGGAACGCATCATCATGGAACTCATTAAGAAAGACATTGGGAACCCCCAAACACTTGACCTGACCCAGTTCTGCTTTGTTAAGGGCAGATCATGCCTATTAAACCTGGTTGACTTCTTTGAGACAGTCACCAAGGCCATAGGTGAGGGAAAGGTGGTTCACACAGCCTACCTTGACCTCGTCAAGGCTTTTGACACCATTCCCAACTCAGGTATTACAGAAAAACTCACCAGCCTGAACATAAACCCATACATCACGAGATGGGTTGCCAACTGGCTTATAGACAGAACTCACACTGTAAGAATAGCAAGCTCCAGGTCCGACTCTAAACCAGTCACAAGTGGTTTCCCACAAGGCTCGGTCCTGGGACCCCTACTGTTCGGCATATACTTCTCAGAAGTACAGGCAAACACAGGAGGACTATGAATACCCAAGTTTGCTGATGACTGCAAACTGGGAGCCACTATTGACTCTCCGGCTGACACGGACATCCTCCAAAAGGGCCTTACTGAGATGGACACCTGGTGTCAAAGTCATGGCCTCAAGCTAAATGCCAAAAAATGCATAGTCATCCCATATGGGAAAAACAAAGCACCCACGAATTACCACATAGGTGGCAGCCCCCTTAATACAGAAGAGGTAATAAGAGATCTGGGGACCCAGGTAGATAGTAATCTCTCCTTTGACAATCATATTGCCAAAGTAGTTAGGAAATCCTTCTATGTGGCCCATCTAATTACTAAAGGGTTTGCGTCCAGAAATAAAGAGGTTATAGTGCCCCTCTACTCGTCACTCATTAGACCCATCATAAAGTACAATGCCTCATTTGGGATGTACCTCACAAGACACTTCCAACAGCTGGAAAGACCATAAAAGTACCTCACCAAGAGGATTACTGGCCTCAAACATATGTCCTATGCAGCCCGACTGAAAAAACTCCGGCTGTACTCAGTGGCATATCGCTTACTCAGAGGTGATCACTGCCTGACTTACAAAGCCATGTCCAACTCAGAACTGATGGACATGCTACACCTAAAGAAATCCAAGTCACTGTGAGCCACGTGCTCTAGTGAGCTAAACCTCGCCACAACAATAAATAGAACATGCTGGAGGGATAGATTCCTGTCACAGAGACTCCCCATGCTTTGGAACAAAATTCCAAATTACATTTGGCAGAGCCCCTCACTAACACTCTTCAAGAGAAGCCTTGACGAGTGGATGGGTAACAGGAAATACACCCCTGAGATCACTTCATTGGCTCTGCTTGACAGAGGATCAGTTAATTAATCAATGGGGTGGCAAAAGCCGACACACTCTGGCTAGGCTTATATATGCCCTGAGGCAGATAGCCTAGTACCTACCTATGAACCTATGAACTATTAACCCTTCATGCACCACTCCCTTGTAGTCCACCCGATAAAGGACATAACATCATAGATATGCGCTTTCACAGTTTCTCCACAGCCAGTTTGGTAGATATGATGATCTTGACACAATGTAACAATTATCTAATGTTTACTGACAACCATTCAACACAACATACATGAGACACGTAAACTCACTGTCTCTGGAGGCAAAAACTCTCATGTACAAATATTCAAAATAGCAATATGGTTGTCAGAAACACATATGCTACACCCACCTCACATGGAACACACTCCACACATAGACCTACTTATGCTAAGTAATTAAATGCCATCTTTCCAAACTTCTAAGGACCCCCAGACATTCCATCTGCAAAAATTATCCTCAGCAAACTCAAAAGAACTCAACAGTAACAACACCTAACATCCCACATGCAGCTACAGCCAGTACAGCCTTAACTGCCAAGCCCATAGGCAAATCAATGCATTACCCAGAACTCTAGTCAAAGAGGACTTCATTGTACAACATACTGATGTCTCACTCACTAGGCTGAGCAAGGAGAAAATAATGGTCAGTTGCCTACTAGCCTGGAATCGGCCAAGTTATGCATGCACTCACATCATTGCACCACTGATACCAGTATGATTCAGTGGTTTGCAATCAAAAGGCAGAAAGTCTGTTGAACGACAGGCACCTCCTCGAACATGGTAGGAGCGACAGTCAGAATGTCGATGTACAATTGTATGTCAGGTCATAAGATCATCAACAGGGCAGGGACATAAAGCGCGGTTGGCAATGGCAGCTTTTGATATTAATATCAACAAAATGTTGTCAATGTTGTCGCATTGACCATTGGACATGTTTAATATGCATGAGTCGAGGATATGCGTTGGTAACTTCGCCGTTCGCGCTTGTGAATATCACGTTCATGGTAGTAATCTTGATTCAGTCTTAGTCCATATAAGTAAAGCAAAAAAAAAAAAAGACAACAGGCAGGAACCAAGTCAGGTTTCTTGGCTCCTGCCTGTTGTCTTTTTTCTATTTTATTTTATTTTTATAGCATTTTATTTAGTCCATATCAGTGTAACTGAGCTGACACACATCTCCCTAGACTTAAGGAAGAAAGATCATTATGGAGCTGTCAGACTATTTATCAAGGGCTAGTATATGCCTACCATTGAGCAGCATTCTACCATCACCAAGGATGATGCCACAGTACAAAGAGAAGATGATTTAATTTAATAATTGGCTCAATGTCTGATATCATTTTGGGGGGAGATACAATATTTGTCAGCCTGGGAGGTCATGGTTAAAAACCATGATGCTTTGCCAAGGGTAGTCTGCACCTGTCCCCTCTCAGTTTTTGAATATTGGCTAAAACATCGTCCTCCCTCACAGAGTCTTTTTTTCAGTAATGCCAAACTGACAAAACATCCAACATAACAAAATCTCCTCAAGGAAATCTAAAGGTGTTACAGCTCAATGCCAGGAGTCTAAACAAGAAGCTCCATTTCATGCAAACTTTCTTCAGCTGGAGAATGTGCACACCTGTGCAGTTACAGAGACATGGCTTAAAGCCACAGAGAGTAATTCAGCAATACAGGGCTTCAGTGACTTCTACACATTTAAACCAGCAACTGTGCAGGTAGGGACTAAAGGTGGAGGTGTCTAGATACATCAATAATAAAGCCTACTTCTAGGTTGGTTAAACAAGATGATGGACTAGAATCCCCCCCCCCCCCGATCTAGATTACCCATATCATATCCTAGCAAGCAACAGGTCACTCTTTAGATTCCATGAAACCCATAAATCATACTTAGACCTATTGGAGACACTCACTTTAAATATCACTCTATTAACTGTGAGTCCTACATGACCCCACATTTGCAGGTGCAGAGATTCATAGATTTTATAAACATAAATACCTTAGACCAGATAGTGCATATGGCTACCAAAGGTACAAATATTTTGGACCTGGAACTCACAAACCTGAGAGAATGCTTCTCAGTGTCTTGTCCCTTCTTGTAAGGTCAGACAACAAAACAGCCTCCTTACCCCAGCAAATCATATCACAGTTAGGAACTACAACAAAGCTTACTACCTTGCATTGAGCAATAACCTGTCAAAATGTTCAGCCCCTCCAAACCCAGATAACACAGCAGCCTATAAGCTCTGCAGAACCACATCAATGATTGCATAGAGGCTGTTGTGCCTACAAGAAGTAAGCCCAAAACTAACTAAAAAAACAAAGCACCTTGGTGAAATTCAAAATTAAACAGACTGCACAACAAAAGTATATTAAAATTAGGAATAATATCATCAAAAATTATAAAAACTCTCTCATCAAACTGAATAGACAACTAAGGGGGCTAATTAAGTTAAAAAAAACAAATTTTGAAGAAAAGATAGTATCCCAGGCCAAAGACAACCATAAAGCCTTCTTTAGCTGAATGCTCAAAGACAGCATGCTGAACATCTGGTAAATGCACCAGGAGATACAGCAAATCTTCTGCTTGAGAAGTTCATCTCCAGCTTTGCCTTCCCTCTCACTCCCAGCCACCCGTGAAGAAATACCATCTAAAATAACCCCTCCCACTATCAGTAGGGAGCAGGTCTTAAAGGTACTTCATAAGGCTAAGAACGCAGCCTTGATGAGCCTGGATAGTAACCCAGGATCCCTTCTAAATTGTCTGAAATGTGACCTATCAGGGCCACTGTAGTCACTATACAACCATAGCCTCTAAATAGGCTTTATGCCACATGAATGGAGGATGCAGCAGTCATCGTTCTGCACAAGGGATCCTGGGAACTACAGACCCATTAGTCTGAATATTCTCATATGCAAAACCACAGAAAGAATCATCATGAAAATGATTAACAATGGCATGGGGAACCTTCAGACACTGGACCCAACTCAGTTTGTTTTCATCAAAGGCAGGTTGTGCCTATTGAAGCTGGTAGACTTCTTTGAGAAGTTTACCAAAGCAATAAATTATACTAAAATGGTGCATACTGCCTACTTTGACCTTGATAAGGTATTTGATGCAATTCCCCACTTGCAGATTGAGAAAAAAGTTTATCGAATTAAGCATAAATTCCTATGTAACCTGCTGGATAACTAGTTGGATCACAGATGGGATACAGAAGGAGGTTAACCTTGGAGAGATCAGCTCCACAAAGAGGCCAGTCACCAGTGGAGTCCCCCAGCTCTCTGTGTTGGTCTGGTCCTGTTTGACATCTGTTTCATGGAAGTCAAGACCAATGTCAAGGGCCCCTGGCTCACTAAGTTTGCAGATAATTGCAAGCTGGAAGAACTCATCAAACCCTCCCAAACTGCTAACATTTTACAGGAAGGTCTAACACAACCAAATAACTGATGCCAGTGCCACAGCATAACACTCAGTGCCATGAAATGCATAATAGTACCTTTTGGGATGTTATCCACCAAGAAAAACTACCTCATCAATAAAACTCCCTAAAAGTAGACAACAATAGTCAGCTAGCTTTCAACCAACATCTGTCTAAGGCAGTTAGAAAATCATTCCATGTCACTCATCTTACAAGGGCATGATGTCTAGGTCGGGGGAACTCATCAGCCCTCATCAGACACATCATTGCCTATAATACTCCCTTTGAGATGTACCTGACCAGGTACAAGCAGGAACTGGAACATCCACAGAGGTTCCTCACAAAAAGAATATAAGGTGCAAACACAATGCCCTATGTAGATTGCCTCAAAGTCCCATTCCTATAGTCTGTTTCCTTCAGACTACTAAGAGGCCGTTTATACCTGGTATACGAGGCATCCTTCGAACCTGCCCAGATGGACCATTTGCATGGCTGCAAAATGAACAAAAGCTACTAGATCCAAGGATTTAAACTTTGCTTGCAACTCAAACAGGACATGTTGGAGGGACAGGCATGTATCTCTGAGAATTCCTACTCTTTGGAATAGGATTCCTATTGTGTGACGCAGAGCCCTTCCTTAACCCTGTTCAAGCATTACCTGCACCAGTGGATGAGAAATCAGAAATTCACCTCTGGCCTGATACCTACATCTCTGATGGACAGAGACAGTTATTAAATCATACCTTAGCTAACATGCACCCTTTAAATCTTATAAAGGTCTCAGTGGTCATTAACCTAGTACATACTAATGAACTCATGAACCTACATGTAGCTTTTTTGCAAAGATGAATAATAGTTAGTGCCTCCAGGGGAAATAAGAAATGTATGTGAATACAATGGTAAATGCTAGCAAACAGTCAGTTCTACAAAAAATACCTAAATGAAAAAATGTGGAAGCAAGTTTATAGCAACAAACTATGGGCCATAGAGCTTCCATTGAGCTCTAGTGTTTCAAGAAGATCAGCGTGAGAAAAAAAAATTGTATATATATATATATATATATATATATATATATATATATATATATATATATATATATATAGATGTATGTATGATGTAAAGAGTCTAGGATTCCTGTAATTCCTGCTTCATAGAGAAAAAGACAGATAGACAGACAGTGAAAGGGAGAGACAGAGACAGGTAAAGAAAGAAATAATGAGAGGGACAGGGTCTGACTTCTAACCTTTTCATCCTTGATATTATCATTGAAGGGAGGTTGGTATAATGGTTAAGGTGTTTACCTTATAGATGCAAGGTGCATAGTTTGACCCTTCCCTAGGATAATTGGCTAGGCTTAAAATGGCCCACAAGGGCATCTAGACTAGTATGAACCTATATAAATTAAATTAGTGCATCTCAAATATGTTTAACAAAATTATTTATTTGGTGCACTGCATAGAGAGACTAGCATACAAATCAATTAAGGTAGATATTTCATCTCCGTGATAATATCTAGTAATATAACTCTGGCTTTTTTTCTTCCTGTATCACATAGACTATTATGTGAAATGGAAGAATACTTGTCCCTCCTGAACAATATTTGCCATTATTAAATTCAGACTTCCAGCATTTCCTATCTACCTCACAAGGGCTCATCACGTCAAGGATTTTTTTCTGACGAATATATTGGTGACACTTTCATGCATGAAATGTCTGAAAGCTCTAGTGAATATTTATCTCAGTATCGGTGATGACAATATAATTTGGATTACGTATCCATCCATGAAATCTGCCAAATCTAACAGCATGGAAATAACATATAGACATAACAACTTTAAGAGACAGTTTAAAAACTTTTCATTTAGAGTGGACTAGCAGAGAGGCAGATAAATTTAATACAAAAAGCTGACAATCAACCTGTATACCTACAACAGGTATGATGTCTCTAAGCCTGTAGTGAACACACCATCCAGACAGTATGCATGGTTGAATTATTAAAGTTCACAGCACAAGTACTGAAAAGAAAAAAGTCAAACACTAAGCTACAAAAAGAGTGCAAAATAATTAACATTGAAATTATATAGAGACGATAAGATTTTTTTGGGGGGACATAAGCACCTTGTACCTCCTGATGTGGGGAATATTGCCCTCCAATCCCCACATGTAGGCTAACTCAGAGGCTGTTGGTCCCTGGAATAGGGGAATTATCAGAGATACAGCAATCTAATCCTTACTATGCATTCAACAAAGAAACTCCACCTTCGTGTTTGTACTTCAGAGCATTGAAGACATCTATGCCACACAATTATCTACCAGGAACCACTCAAGGAATCTGTACGGAGCTAGCTATAATTTTTATCATTTTCTAGATCTGATGTTGATTGAAGAAATCCCTGATCAAAGCAAAAAATATATGTGTTATCTGTAAAACTGATTGTGCACTTTAGAACACTTACTGTTATGAGACCTCACTTCTATGGACAGCTTAAATACCTGAGGTCTACCTATAATATCCTTGGAAATAAACACATCATAACAAAAGGCAAGCAGTAACAAACATAACAAGTACTGAACCAAAATAATTCATAAGTGGGATCCAGGCTTGTTTTTAAAACACAAGTAATGGGTACTCATTTGTGGTATCAGTAGTGTGCGATCAAGTTTCTTTTCCCTAGATGGATGCATTAATTAATTAATTACTTTTTTTTTTTACTGGGAAAATCCAACAGGACAACAAGGACCCCTTTTTCATTGGAAGGCCAGGGAGAAAATTAAATTAACATTGCTATCAGTAATTGAGAAAGAAAAGAATATGAAAAAATATATATACAGCAGGACGCAAAGTTTAAGAGAAAATATTTTATATCTGTAGGTTAACATCAAACAAAAAAGTAGAAAAATATTAAAAGTAAAAAGAGATTCACAATTGTGATGTAACAACTTTTATAAGACAGAATACAATTAAATTTATTGTATAACATGCAAACAAATAATTAACAGCAGGTTGTGTCACAAAGTATAAGTTGAGGAGGTTTAAAGGTTTGGACAGAAATACAAGTAGGTACTCAAAGTGGATAGCTGGAGACAGAGCTCCAATAAGACGGAGAGTCACAAGGCAAATGACAAGGAACGGAGAGAGAGAAGAGTAGAAAAAGAAAACAGTAAAAGTTCACGATCGAGGTGATGGAACGTGCACAGCTGGGAGATAAATCTGTATGGAGGAGGAGAGAAAGTACACCGTCTGTGAAATACATCTGAAGAGGAAATGGGGAATAGAATAACACAGGTGTGAAGAAGGGGAAGTTACAGACATTATGGGTGCTAACAGTGTACTCTGGATTATTCCTTCCACAGTGATGGTACAACTTTAGAGATGGTATATACACATGGCATGGGTTAGGGTGTCGCCCCTCCCCCCACTTGGGGGGGGTGCAAGGTGCATGTTTCCTGCAAAAAAAAAATGTATGTGATATTTAAACTCCTGAATGCCATTCTCATTCAGAAGCTTTCTTTCATTTTGAATTGCACTTGCATAAGATCACAAATGGTTTAAATGCCCATCAAGTAGCCTTTATAAATATTTGTTCAAAGGAGATGGCATAACCAGTTTTATTCAAGCATTGAACCTGTTCTGTTCAGCAAAAAACAAATATATATTTCCTTTCCAGTAGTTATACTTTGAAAGATTTGGTGTAGAACCAACAAGTAATACTCCTATCCACTAAAACAAGGCCACAATTTCAGATGAGCAATGTCTCAGTAAAATAAGCAATGCTCACAATCTCCTGTAATAGCATTCCTGCTATTTATGGATAAGGAACTGAAAAATTCCACCATAGTCTGAGTGAAGATTCCTATGAAGTATTAGACATCAGGAACTGCCGTGTCTGAGAATAATTAAGCCATTCCAGACACCTCTCTTATGTGCATGTCCTTCATAAGGATTAAAAAATCATTTTATTACATCAACATTGCTCTTTGTCATGCAACAGGCTTTACAGCTTTCAGCACTCAGTCTGTGAAAATGTTTTCAGATTGCTGAAAAGAAACAAAGATACAACAGTTCAAAAATATATTAGTAGAAAATGGGTGGTATGAAGAATGATGACATTTTATTTCCATCATAATGTAATATTAATTGAGATCATTTCTCCACATATAATGCTTTACATTTTTAAATAGCAAACAATGTTAGATTAGAAATACTGTATATCAATCAAAAGTAATTGTTACAATGGCATGCAACAACTGGTATATACACAACTTGAGTATTTAAGCTTTATTACTAAGCACAATTTAGTAAAAAAAAACACAGACACACAACAAATTCTATATCCCTCAGCTAAAGTTAGTCATAGGGGATGAACAGGGAGAACTGTGAACAAACCATATAATCCACTGAGGCAATGAATACAACAGAAGAAACAGCATTCAACACAGAAAAAACCTGACATTGTATATTAGATTTAAATTAGCGGTCCCTCTCAAAATACCACTCAGATGGTAAAAGCTATTATGTTCATTACTTAAAGCAATTATGTAGTTCTGCTTCCATAAATGAAACGTTAATCACAGAGACTGCTAGCTTTAATGACAGAAGATAAATCAAAACAGGCATTACATGTAATAGTTCCATGACTAAAAACATCAACACTGTAAATAAAAAAATGCATGCTGAGGTAAATTGAATCCATAATTATATCAGTTAATTGAATAGTTAAGAAAAGACTTTTCAGAATAAATTAATCTAATAAAATTAAAACATTAGAGGAAGCATATAGCAGAAATAACAAAAATATTTGATTAATATTTGAGGAGAGTACATACAGATGGCTTCAAGTACTTGTCACTTTGAAATTAAACATGTCAATGAACTCAGCTTTATAATCATGCTTGTAAAGAAGCTGTTCACAGCAGTTTTACTATGCTCCAGGTAATGCAAATAACGTTGCAGTTCAAAGGTGCAGCTGCACTCTGCGAAACTCATTAAAGCACAAAGCTAACATACTGAGCTAAAGGAGCAAGCTGATTTTTGATCACAAGATAAATGATAATTCATACATATTATGTTCAAATGCAGTACTTTGTGCAAATACATTTCGATCTCTTCTCACTATTGATTTATAACCAAACAGATAAAAATCAAAGCAAACTATAATCCTATCGTAAAATGAAAAGACAGGCCTGCAAACATACAAAAAAGGCTTGGAACTCAAGGGATTAACAACATCAAGACAACTGCATATGATACTCGACATAAGTCATACCACTGATGACAAAATGTGAGCTGATTTCAACATTCAGAATCCAATATTTAAAAAAAATGTTTGATACTTAGATCTGGCCTTTTTTAGTAGAAGGTATTACAGTAAACAATGAATAATAAATATTCATGTTACTGAAGGTAAATCAGATATGTTTCATGATGTACAATTTAAATTTTAAGCATTTATTCAAATAGTTCAATTGTTCCCAAGTAATAATAATAATAATGATTACAATAATATCTTAACAGTCTATGTGGATGCACCTTTGAATTTATCTTTATTTCACAATCATGCTGTGTCAACAGTCATGAAATTAAAGCATGCACATGAAGAATATATTCAAAAATTAACAGCTGTATGACTCTTAGGGTATAACTACTACAGAAAGAAAGGACAGATAAATTCCACACATACCAGTAGAGTTACCACCTGTCCCACTTTGCAAGGGACAGTCTCTCTTTGGATAGTTGTGTCCTGACAAAAAAATTTAAAAATGGCAAATGTCCTGAGATTTTAGGACAAAATTATTTCCTATATTTTATGTAATAGTTGCATAAAACAGTTATTCTGTATCTAAAATACCTAAATGTTATAAGAAACAGAATAAACAACTAAAATACTACAAGAATAAGCTTTTATTTAGGCAAAAAAGTTAAGTTCTATCCTTTGTACTGACCATGGGTATGTGTCAGCCTGTAAAATCTGATGTTTGCACCGACAATGTCCCACTTTAGCCATTTGAGAAGGTGGCAACCCTACATACCAGTGGCAATAATGGTAACAAGGACTGGCTCCTTTAAGACTGAGACAGTTAAAGAAAATATTGAGGAAGTGTTACCTGACAATACATACACAAATTTTAGTTTGGTCACAGATATAGAGTTGCTCTGGGTCCCTGTTGAAATGTCTGCACTTGTGACACCGTGTACTGACACGCTAAAAAGCACCAAAACTACAAAAGAAAAGCAAAAAGTAAACATCACTCTTCTGTAAACTTCATTTTTTCAGGATCAAGCCCCTTGCATCCCTTCCCAATATAAGGAACAAGCCCTGTTCCATGTACTTATATATGTACTTACTTCAAGATTGCCGTATATTGGAAGATATGATATATTCCAAGAAATGGCCATCTAAGTCTGTTGTTTTTTTTTTGGGGGGGAGGGGTTGGCCATTTAGTCCAAGCATTACAAGACTCATTAAAGCAGATCCTGAAATTTCAAATGGTTATCCTTCTTTCACATAACACGTATGTGTCAGTTAGATGCAGATGTTGAAAACAGTGAGACAAGACTAGCAATCAGACATCATTGACAAATGCCAGTGATAAAGAAGAAGATATATGGAATCACAGAGTATTCTGGAATAATGAACTGTTGTAGATTTAGATACTAGAGTACTGGAAGAGTACAAAGAAAGCATTTTTTTTCAGTCATTAAATACAAGTGGCTGCAAAATTTGGAACTTTTATTTCTGTGTGATCATAACTAGGAATTGTTTGTTTGTTTATTTATTTATTTACTTATTTATTAGTCTTTTTGCTTGTCAATTTGTTTGCTAACCAGGCAAACCCTCTGGACCCAATTGACCCTCTTTAGGGTCAAACCAGAAGCAGTTTATAGTCACACAGTAGGCAAGAAGAGACCGATGCAATCAAAGCTTGGATTATAGTAAACAGCTCGGTACAGCTACTATCCTTAATCCTCTGCAATAACTGTGAGTCTGTTAATACTAATATGAAAGAAGCACATGAATTCTATTGCAACAGCTCCATCTCTCCCCCTCTAAACTTTTTTCAGGGGTCAAGCCTCTTAAGTGAAGCGTTACTGATGATACAGCTAGCTTCAGTGCCACAAAAACTCTACCGCATGATACCATTCAACAAGATTACATTTCAAAGGTAATATGACATACTCTGGACATCTTCACCAGTTACAGTCCCCTGCTGGATTCTGAAACCAGCTGCTTTGAAAATACACCATTTTTCTTGAAGGTAGGTGCTTTGTTTATGGTTCTATTTCCCTAATCTGAGTTTCAGCATGAGGTTAATCCTGAGATGACTTTTCATGTCAAACAACAAAAATCTTATGGAAGAAGTAGTGATTGCCACAGAGGCAAAGATGAACTACTCCAGCACATTTGGCTTGCTGATATGTTCGATCATACCCTTGAGACATTCTATGTGCATCTTGATAATGCACTGGAAAGGACTTGCATCCAAGGAAATATTACAGTATATAACAGCCTGAGGTTTAGTCCTCAGCATTATATGGCAATGACACTGTGGGCATATATAAATATGTATGCATCTCTACAGTTTTGTTGCTAGTCAAATAATTGCACCAACAATGACTGAAATTAAAATACTGACACTCATTTCACTAACACAACTATGCATTAGTGATGTGTTAACTGTGATAGCCTGATAAGTTGAAATGTTTTACTTCATTAAGAAATGAATGCCATTTTAATTTTATATTACAGATTTATATATTATTTTCCTTCTGTGAGTAATTTCATACTTATGAGGTCAGGACACTGGCCAGTCTGGTCTTCTTTGGGTACTGACCCCTGTTACAGGCAGCCTCCCCTGGGGCTGCTGAGATATGAAAGAAATAAGAAAAAAAGAGCAGCTTACTGATCCTGAGTACGTGTGCATTGTGCCTTAATGAATTCCTATATGTGCCTTAAAGAATTCCTATATGTGCCTTAAAGAATTCCTATATTTGATATTTTTACGAGGTTTCTTAACACAGCATAAGCTATATCAGCACCTCCCCCACCTTTTATCCTTCATTACTTTGTGTATTATATATTTATATATTTTAATGAAACATGTTAAATATGTACCTTTTTGCAGAGTGGGCAATAAGGAAACTGTTATTTTAAACTCATGTATGCCTTTGCAGCAAGGAGAGAATGCCGCAACTTTACATTGGCCTGAATATTCCTGAGAAAATTCATTTAAAAGCACCAAATACCTTCCCTGGGAGGACTCGAGCTGATCTCTTGGTCTAGTTAATAGTGAAGAGTTTGCTACCACTGCAAACTCAGCAGCTAGTTAATTTCAGGAAGGCTAGTGTCCTGCAGGTGTTTCTTTGGTTGCAACTGACTTTCAAATGGCGGGTCTAAGTTGCAATGCAGTATTGCCATCATACCTGTCAAATGTCCAGATTTTTGCAGAATGTCCAGATTTTTGGCTCATATTTTCATTGTGTTCTTCATAAAATTTGTCCTTTTCTGGCAACTCACTGGTATGATCTGAGGACTGAAGTCATTAAATAATGACAAACATTTGATTTTCAGACTTTAAATCTTTCAGAAAATGTATGTCAAAACAAACCATGTTACTCTAGCAACTTTCTGTTTATAAGAGTTGTTGTGTCTTTTGGCTTTTCCCGGTTAAGGATCGCCACAGCGGAACTCCGGTCCGCTAATGATTGGTAGTTGATTTTTATGTGCAGAGTTAGCAGCCCTGATGCACAACCTTCAACGAAGGTACGCCCATTCACGCATGTCTCCATGCAGAAGACACCCTAACTGAGAATCGTACCAGACAGCGTCTAATATGTCACTATTTTTGGGCCTTTGCCCCCCATTTTATAAGGCTTTGTCTAGATTTCTTGTACTAAGAGGATGAGGGCATGATTGCCATTAATGTTCATCTTTTAATATGTCACATACCTCTCAACTGTCCAGATTTTTGGCTCATATTTTTGGCCCGTTCTTCATAAAATTAGTGGTTTTCTGACAAATCATTGGGATGATCTGAGGAATAAAGTCACTAAATAATGACACATTGAGTTTCAGACTTCAAATCCTTCAGAAAATGTATGTTAAAGAAATCCTGTTACTCTACCAACTTTCTAAATTCATAAGAGCAATATTTAAAATATGTCCCTATTTTTGGGCCTTTGTCCCCCATTTTGTCAGGCTTTGTCCAGATTTCTTGCACTAGGAGGTTGAGAGGTATGGATATGTGTATTTAACTGTAGACTCTACATGTATGATACTGCAACGATTTCCAAATTAATATTTCATTTTGTCAGTCATCAAGGCGTATACCATTGATTT
>NC_056748.1:102096464-102233964 GCF_019279795.1 Protopterus annectens
GGTCCAAATTTAAATTGAGATATACAGGCATGAATCTAAGAGTATAAGGGCATAAACCAGGCCAACTAGGATCTAACATTACTATGGCCACCGACTTACCCTGCTAGGGTTGCCATCTTTTTAAATGTTCAAAGTGTGACCTTTTTTAAAGGAAGATGACATTTTTATGGCTGGCCAAATCCACAAGCCCTGCAAAGGAATTCATTTTTTTTACATAAATGAAGCATAACTTTTTGAGAATTTAATTTCATTCTATTGTCTGACATGAAACAAAAGCAGTTCAATACAGAAAATCATTTTCTGTAACATTATGAGTAAAGTTGTAGAATATGGTCGGAATGCAGTTGCCCAGACAGGGGCTGTCCTGTGTAAAGAAGGACTGGTGATACCCTACAGCCTGAATAGGTTAAGACAGGGTACAGAAAGATATAAGAACGCATGGGAATGCATACAGTAACTGAACATGTTCTAGCATCTAGCAGGAAAGCTGAGGCTTGCGTGAGGAGTATGAGCATATGCATGTATGTGGAAAGTGCAGCTCATTAACAACGGTAGAAAGGCAGCTATGCTGATGATAGCACTTACTCGTGCACTTTGATGACATTCAGCGTTAAGCATGGCTATGTGTTGTTTTTGTAACATCTTCTTAAATGTGATCAGAATTATTCCAGTCTTCTACCATCTGCTGTTTTAAATGGGGTCTATACTAATTCACTGAAAATTAATTCCAGTGAATTTATTGAACGCAAACATTTTTCTAAGGGAAGTCCCCCACACTGACTGCAACTCAAACTACATTATATCAAACGTACCAAGCTGGGGGACTATGCCCCACACACCCCCTACTTATATATACCAACTCTGAGATTGCACTATAGTGGGGAAAAGGGTAAATTTCCTAATGCTTCCAACTAATTCCCTTCCGTTTGAAAAATGTTCACTGAAGTTAATGTTGAATGAACAGCCATTCGCTGGTTTGTGTTCAATGAATGACTGTTCACTGGAATTAGTTTTCGACAAATTAATATAGACCCTTTAAATGTTGTTGGGCTCTGTGTTTATGCAGCAGTCGAGAAAAAGTACAAAGTGCATAAAAAGGTATAGAAGTTACACATCTTCCATCAAATTCATCATCAGGAACACTATCAGCATCAGCTGTAGCACAAACTCTGCAGACACTGCATGATAAGGGCAGATATCATACCCTCGTGAAAAAAACATTCAAACTGTCACACATCACATTAATCACATCGTGACATATTTCTGCACACTGTTAGTTCCAGAAACAATGACATTATGTGCTTCAGCACTGCAGCAGGCCAGCTGATAACAATGTTTCCATAACTCTCATAGTCATGACATAGCCTGAGTATAGTAGCACACAGTCAGAAAGTATATTGGCAGAACCTCCTACCTACAGATTGCAGATAAGTCTTTGGACAGTGGCATAGGCTCACACACTCAGAATAATGAGGAATGGCTTTACAGATGGACAGGGGGAGACCCGATAGCTCAACACCTGTTTCTTTTGCCTGAATCCCTTAATGAAAATACTACCCTTTGTGTGCAAGATGTGCCAACTGCAACACCAGTGAAAAGATGTAGCAGGGGATCACATATTTTACAGTTACCTCCGGAGACATGCAAGGGCTTGGCTGCCATCAGCAGACATACCACGGCAGACTTCAGGCCCTGTTAGTGAGTCATTTAGAGATGATTAGAGTATTACACGGCATCTATAAAGAAACTTCAGTGGATGCCAGGGACAATACCATGATGATCCTCATATGTAGTATGATTATACACACACAACATCCATGTCAGCATCCATATGCACACTAGTAAACCAGTAAAGATTTACCAGGCACACACTGAGACCACAGCTGGATGTAGACAAGGAACAGTCCACATGAGTGGCAGATGAGTAGGCTGGACACCACACTGTATGTTCTGTGTGTATACTGTGCATATTTATGGTAGGGTCCACTGTTTTTGTGTGTGTGTGTGTGTGTGTGTGTGTGTGTGTGTGTGTGTGTGTGTGTGTGTGTGTGTGTGTGTGTGTGTGTGTGTGTTTGTGTAGAGGTGAAAAATGATATGCACAGACATGTGGACATAAAAAATATTCCCAGTTGTGACCTAAGACCTATTTAACATTGGAAGGTTCAGCAAGGAAAATATCTATGGCAGTTGGTGCAGAGGGTTAAGGCTGTAACCTATAGTTCCTTTGGTACAGGGATTAATTCCCTCAGTCATCAATTGATTACTGTGCGACCTTGAGCAAGTGACTAAATCAGACAGTGTTTGGGGGTGACTGAGAATTTAGCCAGGCTCTTCAGAGGTCCCCCGAACTGTGAGCTAGTAACTATCTATCAACCTATGTAGCTCAACAAAGTGCTGCAGGAGCTCATATGGATACCCTAAAAATAATTCAGTCAGGCCTCAACACACAGTAGAACCTCCTCATTAGACTTCCACAACACACAGTAGAACCTCTCAAACCAAGGTCTATGTCCTGCATCACTGTTAAGTCATTGTCAGAAGGGTCGCCTACATCCAGTAGATCCAGTCACTGGAGCAATTCAGCATCAAACTGACATACCAGCAATTGCTCGTGGTCTAAAGGACTATGACCTACACTATTTTTAGGGAAGAATGATTTGTTGTTACACTTCCCATTTTCCTTAGTTCTGATAGGAACTGTCAGATTTATGTAGTTTTCAAAGTCAGCATAGAATTTATTCGCATAACTACTAGCCATGTCACATTTTGGGGTGTTACAATTATACCACAACTTTGAGACTTTATCATATAATTGTAGGTGGCTTGAATGTTTGAAGCCTTTGAAAATTATGATATTTACATCTGTTGGCTACACTGCCTGAGTATACCAAGTGTTATCAAGCTGGCAAATGAAGGAAGACAAGGCGGATGACCCTCTAATTAGGACAAGAGTGTAAAAAAGTAGCGATGTGACACTATGGTATGGTATTTCACTTGCAGGAATGCTTCTTTTTTTAATAAATAATTATGAATGCAGAATATCAAATGCTTCTTTCCTTTAATCAATTCTTACAAGTAGGGGATATTAAATATAAGAGAATGCTATAAATGTTTGTAATATAATAGTTAATCATTGGATGTGCTCTACACTTATGGCGAGAAGTATAGAGATCTACTGGTACAAACGCTTGTTGACCAAGTATTGATGTATGTATGAATGGCTAAGGTGAGGTGAATCTAAACCAAAAGATTAAAAATTAATATTGGCAGCTAAAGATAGTGGATTATGCAATACATGGTTCACAAAATTCTTAGACAGGGTAGGAGATACAGATAAACATATGTTTTGTTTTACATATGGCGAAACAGTTCCACATCTTCTTGCGGGTTGTGATATACTTACGGCTGAAGGTTTGTATAGTGAAAGATATAACACTTTGGCAAGGTTGTTACACTGGAAACTTTGGAAAATTTACAACATAGAAGCAGCTAAGAGAGATTAGAAACATGAACTGCAAAGGACTGTTGAAAATGATGAAATAATGATTACACGAGATCATATCCCATACCAACAGCTAATAGCATAGAAGCAAACTGGCTGAATATTGTTGTTCAAGAGAAAAAGAAATAGCATTGGTTATTGAAACTGCTATACCCAGCGACTACAGTGTCTTGTGAACAAAAAGACTTAAAATTATGAAATATCAAGACTTCTAAGGAAAACCTAGAGCAGTGTGGGAAAAGGATACACAGATAGTAACAGCTGAAGCAGGAGCAACTGGTCTAATAAAAAAGCATTGTCAAACATAGCTAAATATCCGACTGATAATAGTTACCTCTTATGAACTGCAAAAGGAGGCAATTCTGGGTACATTGCGGGTGTTGAGAAGAACAGTTGTATCAAATGTCAAAGAATGAAGCAAATCTGATTTCATGAACTTTAATTATGCTCTTACTTAGGAATGAGGTCCATTCCCATCAAGGTACGTAAAAACCTACGCATTTGTTGAAATTAAACCAAGGTAAAATGAGCATACAGTAACTTCCTACTGACTCCATCAAGGAGCCTCGTAGAGCTCCCTGCTAACTTATGTGGGTCTAACTAGGCTTGTTAAGAGTAAAACTAAATTTTACTATTCAAATGTAACTTGGACTAATTGATGGAAATCTCAAATTTATGCACCTATGAACGTAATGCACAGGGACAACGTAAGAACACTTGATGTGTACAAACATATTGTAATTGTAAAATTCCTTGCGGTATTGACACATCTATACTATTTTTGATAAATTGGGGTAAGCTTGATTGTGCTGATAGGCTAGTACCCACCTACTGACCTGTGAAGTGCCTTTGTCTATTAAGTGCAGATCTGCACCGAGCTGAGCTTAGCACAGCTCAGTGCAATACAGTTGAGCTAAGAATTAAGTAAAGCAGTGGAAAAAACTTGTTTTGGCTTCAGCCAACCATGCTACATTCCCAGAAATAGCAACAGATTCTATCTCTCATAGTTGATCAAAATGTTGTTGTAACAATACCTAAGTTACAAGTAATTAAAATGGAGGGAAAACATTAGAATTAGCACAGGGAAACAACACAGTACTTAACACATTACTCTGACAACTGCATAAACAAATCACTTCAGCATGCTGCAAAAAATAATAAAATAAAACAAGCAAACATATGTTTAAATGCCATATTCAAAGCAGGTGACAATAAATGCAATATAGCTGAGCTATGAATTTAACACTGAAAAAAATATCCAGCCATACAGTTGTGAAAACCTTGGATCAAGATGATTGTTACTACTGAAGTGACACCTTGATCCCATGTGCAAAAATGAAAAAAGGGGTTGAGGATGGATGGATGGACTGAAAAACATAGCTACCTGGTTTTAGCCAACAGTGTCAGCTACACAGAAATGGCAGCAGTTTATCCTGTCCCTCAGAAATAATCACTGCTAAGTCTCAAACTGCCCTCATACTTGATCAAAATTTTGCTGTAAAAATGCATACGTTACAAGTAGTTAAAATGTAGGCAAACAGTGGTCAGTTGTGATTTTACTTTATTGACACTTTCATACTGAAATGAATGAATCCGACTCATATCATGGAGGTAATCATATAAACAAATTGATGACTTATGTGATCTTGTTTCCAGTACATGATGATAAAGCCTTTGAGAAAAGATGTGTTGAATGGCATGGAGAAATGATAAGAAAGTTCATTTATTTTGAAAGTTTGGCACAATATTTCTTAGCTATGCTCCTGTACACTTTATGATTTATAATGCTAGTATATGTAACAGTCTAAGTATTCATTGTTACACATCCTAATGCCAAACTATAGAAGGCAACAAGGGATGGTTGTCATTATAAATCATTATAAATAGACTAGACGTACTGATTGTATTTATTTTATTTATTTATTTATTTTACATTTGTTGACCGGGCTGGTCTAACTGGATTCATGTCCTTTTTCAGTAGAGGCCCGGGGAGAAAAGCTCCAACATAGTGAGAAGACAAACAGTATATAAACATACAGAGAAAAAATTAACAATAACATATGCATAAACAAGTACAGAAGTCAAATTCATGTAACTAGTAATTGTGTAACATATGGTAAAGGATTTAATATATACTGGTCACAAGCTGAACAAGGTGAGATTGGATTCTCTTACACTGTGATAAATATGCAATACCAACCATGTGACATGGATGGGACAATATCTGTTTCATCTGTATTATAGTGAACTATATTCACAGCAAATGTTTCACTTTATTTTTTTGCTCACAAATATTATTTTAGGTACTGTATAATGGAAAACCAACAGAAAGCAGCTTGGTTTTCAATGAGATACCAGTATTCTACGTATCCAAGTATTAGTAAGGAGACCCTCTAACTAATATAGACAGCTGATTCAATAAAGCCTACACACTCGGTTTTCACCTTGTGCGCATTGAGGTGTAATGCACACATGGGCACAAAAACTTTTAGATTCAGTAAGCACCATATAGAGGCACGCACCCCCCCCCCGCGCGCAAACAAGGTAAACACTGCAGCATGCTAAGTACAGCTGAATTACTTGCTAATTAACCAATCCAACATGGTTGAGCTATCCATCAAGCTATAAAGCAGCCTTTTGTGTTTAACTCAAACAATTCAACTTCCTTTCAGTTTTCCTATCTAAACTGTTGCCGTCTGGTGTAGATTTAGGGCCGTCAGCATACTGAATATGCAAATGAGGTCTGAAGACTTTAGAATTGCTGAATCTCCAAAAACTGGGTCTGTGTAGGGATATAAACATAGTCCAGGCCCTGTCTCAGTGCTTGTGTTTAATGGATGTTAACTGTGAATGCTTACATCAAGTGGATGTGTCAAGTTAGACTTACAAAGTATTACATATACATCTGTCAAGGCTGGAAATGCAAGTAAACAGTGCACAATTCACAGGTTCTGCTTCATTAACATCCAACCTCCTCTTCATTTATTGTGCAAATTGTGCTTTCTGTGTCAAGTGTTAATTTTTATTTTATTGTTTTTTGGCCATTATTTGTGTGTTGCTTTGCTTAGTGCAATCATGGGCAACAGAGGTATGAATGGAAGGTTTGGCTGTGCTTATTGTATTTATGCAGCATTGCACAAAGGGCAAAACGGAGACCTTAAGAATGACTAGCACATAAGAGGATGTCATGTAACTATTCAAGTGGCAGCATTGCTAAAGTATGACAGTTAGTACGGAGTCTGTGGAATACACCTGCTACTTAACTGACTCTGTGGCTGTAGGTATTAATGCAGTGATAAGTTCCTTTTGGGACTAGATTTTACTGGGATTGAATACAACTGAATCTAACACTTTTCAATTTTTTTGTTTTACAGTTGCTGTGAGTTGGTGTGAGATGCACAGCATCATGCAATAATGCATTAAAAAAAGAAATTCAAAAGATGGGACAGTGGTGAAATGCAAATGCTAAAGTCTGACAGTACTGAGTCTCTGGAATACACCTAACTACTTTACTGACTCTGTGGCGACATGTGTTAATGCAGTTAATTCAGTGATACATTCATTTCTGGAGCCAGATGGTACTGGGTTTGAATAAAACTTGAATCTAACACTGTTAAGTTCTTTCATAATACAGTGGCACAGTGGTTAATGTTGTCACCTCACAGCAAGAGGTTCTCCAGTTCGAGTCTCAGGTGGGGTGCCTACCGTGCAGTCTATATGTCCTCTCTGAGTTTTCATGGGTTTCCTCCGGGTGTTCTGGTTTCCTCCCACATTGTAAAGGCATGCATTTGCAGCATTTCTCCCTGGGCCTCTGCTGAAAATAGGCTCTCTCCTAGCCTGGCTTTCCTAGTCAACAAATGTTAAATAAATAAATACTGTTGCTGTGAGTTGGTATGCGATGCACACCATTGTGCAATAATGCATTAAAGAAAATCAATGGGGAAGATAGGACAGTGGTGAAATGGGGAGCAAGCAGGATGAAGAACAAATGGAAAGCAATAAGGAATGTGCAGTTGGGAGGTAGTAAAAACATAGCTATCCATTTCTTATAGGTTCATAGGTTCATAGGTAGATACTAGGCTATCGGCCCAAGGGCCTACGTAAGCCTAGCTAACAAGGTTCCCTGGCTTACGCCACCCAAGAAAGTTATTTTCCTCAGCATATCATCATATCTTCAATAATAAAAACTGATAATATATACAGAATATTAGATGAATCTGGACTGTCACCTCCAGAGACAAGGGTGACCACAACAGAATCATGTGGTATAGCCAATTGGACCAAATCAAATGTGTGAAATGGAGAGCTATATATTGGATGATTTTTTTTTTTTTTTTTGTGAGAAAGGTGCCCATTTTTTTTTTTTTTTGAGAGATGAGTGTTGGGAAATGGACATAGGGATATAGGTATGCCTGAGTCTGGTAAGCTGGCTAGGTGAGGAAGCAATTACAGACAGACAAGATATACAAGACAAGACAAAGGGGTGGTGATGGACACAAGAGATCAGTGGATACCATGGATGGGGTGAGGGTGAGGGTATCCAGGACCCATGGTCATCAAGCTGGGTGACAGTGAGAATAGACTCCTCACCCACTGGACAAGGATCACTGTCACCTCACTTCGCCACTGGCTGAGGCACTCAACACCTCCTTCTCCTCCTCCTGGTCCTACATGAAATGAAGGAGAGCAGACCCTCCATCCAGCATAGGCACCCATCAACACTGTGGTGCACAACACTATGGACCATCCTTGGCAGTTCAGCTGGTTCTACATCTTATTATCGAATTCTCACTTACCCAAAAATTACATTCATGAGGCAACTTTGCCAAAAACTTATTTTAATGAACACCCAGATCACTGAAGTTTTTCTCCGGGAAACTAACCACATTTGTTTTTATGTGTAGGGGGTTCCATTGGGACTGCAATCTGTGCAGAAGGTTTGCATTTGTGAGATCTCTGCTATTTTGGTAAGCTTCTAATGAGTAACTCTGCATATGTTGGATTATGTGTTGTTTACTTTGTTTGTTGAGGAGGTGAAGTGTGTGTGCTGCCAACTTGTTTGATATCTAATTTGTTGTAATTTGAGAGAGAGAGCATTTATTCTAGATTCATTGTATAGTTGCATATGTCACATATTGCATTTGTAAGTTTTAGGAGTACATGGTTGTCAGTATACATGAGGCAATAGAAGCCTAGCAGTGTAAAAAACACAAGTACCTTTATTGAGCATATTTAGTTGGTGATTGTTAGCAGAGCGATTTTGTGAGTAGCAACAACTGGACCTGTTTATAATGGACACAGGCGCTACTCTAGAGGTGACTTTACAACCTCTCAATCAGTAGTGAAGGCTGCTTATGAACAGGGTCATTGAGGAGCACTGCCTCACACACAATGGGAGCCTAATACAGAGGAGTGTAAGTCACTGGGGGATATATATGTATCCCCAGCTCATTCTGTTTATGTCACAGGCTAGGTTGAGAACCCTGGGACAAGTTATTCCTGTCACATTTGATTTGCAGATGTCCAGCATTTCCAGTAGGGCAGGGTCTGACACTTCTCTATAGGGAAAGTATAGGTCACCTCACAGTAGCTTTCAGGATGCTGAGTACAGTGACAGGTCTTGTAGTCTTTCTATGTATGTGATGTTTTGAGGACCTGTATTCTCCAAGTCGCAAACCTCTATTTTTTCTACAATTACTGCAGTTGTCTGGTGAGGTACAGGCAGAAGGGAGCCTTGTACTCAATTAGTGATCTGATAAGGATAGAGTACAACAAGGATATGATCTCTCTGGTCTTGGATGCGATGTCCATATGTATGAGGGTGCAATGCAGAATGTGTGTCACAACACTATGGACATAGTGATGAAAGTGTACATTGCTATGAACATGTGTCCACAACACTGTGTTTGAGCCGACATTGGTGATATGTGTATCATAATTAGCAGGGGTACTCCATTACTAAAGGGGACAGTGAGGCATTGTTTGCTGTAAGGTTCAGTCTGTGAGTTTGGCACCAATCATTTGTCTCTGTCAGCTCCTTATGTAATATGTTACCATCAATGGCTGAGTATATATGAATGAGTTTGATTAACAGTCATTTGCAAACATAGTAAACCAAAGGCCATCTCTTATTTCCTGCTCTTCAGGAAAATAGTTTCCACACATTTAAGGGCCCAGCATAGATCCTTGGGGTATTCCATTGGTAAACGGTTAGTGGGAGAGAGCAGTCACCAACTTTGAGAGTGTTTGTTCTTTTGGTGAGCCACTTGGCTATCCAGCTAGTGCTATATGGCTTAATTTCCAAATGGGGCATTTTCACTATGAGACATGAATGTGGGATATTGTCAAAGACCTTGGATAAATGAACATAGGTGGTATGTCCTGTTATCTGTCATCCAAGTCTTCAGGGTCAGTATCAAAGAAGTCCACGATGTTCAGTTGGCAAGATCTATACTTGACAAACACAACATGGGTCGACTCAAATGTGTTGAAGGCCATATATGTCCCTGTAGATAAACTCAATGCTGGTCCCTTCCTTAGCCTTGCAGATAATGCTTGTAAGGCTTATGGGTCAATAGTTGTAGTTCTGCATGTTACCAGACTGACGTGCATTGCATATGACACAGCATTTGATATTACTTTCTGTAATGTAGGTGATATATGTGTGGAAAAAGTAATGAGACACCAGGGTTGCAAGTTTACAGGTAGCAAAATGTATACAAATGCCTATGAAAAACATCTGCTACTTAACTGAGTCTGTGGCAGCAGGTATTAATGCACTGATACTTTCCTTTTTGGGGCCAGATGATACTGTGTTCGAATCATTTTCTTTCTTTTTTTCAGTGTTTGCCCACTGCACCACTTAGCACAGACAGGAGAAATGGATAGAAAATGAATGTCAGGTTTGGCTGTTTTTTATCTGGTGTGTGTAAAGCAAACTGGTCCACCAAGGAAGCAGACAGGCCACAGACAGCCAAAAACAGAAAGTGTATGCATTCAATTAATACTATCGAGCATCCCTATTACTAGTTATTTGTCCTCTCATTACGTTGGTCTCTCTGCAGATGTGTTGCACTAACAGAATGGCAGCTATTTGTAAAGCCCTGGTGATCAGTGTGGCACCATAGGTGATTTTCTTTACATGGAATTGCTTACAATGTTTTGTGGCCAGCAACACTATTGTGATCTGTGAAACCTAAGTGAGGCACACAGCACCTCATTAATATGCATTACACACTGACACAAGCCGCACAGTGTCACGCTAACATGTAAACTCCATGTAGGCTTTGCACAAATCCTACATGAAGTTTATTGAATTCCCCCAGAGAATTTATATAATTCCACCATTACCTAATGTATAGTCAATGGCACATCCATAGTTTAATCTCAATGCTATAATAAAAAAACACCATTTTCAAAGAGTAATTGGATTAATACAACTTGCAGTTCTAATTTACAGCATAAATGTTTTAATTAATTCTAACATGAGAATGAAGTATTACTGTTTATTATATATTCAGGAGATGTTACAGCCTTGTGTGGGCAAAAGGAATGTGCCAGTTTTTTTTACAGCTTTGTAAGTATCATTTCATGCACTGTTTAATGAGTCTTGAGTAGAACTTTGGTTTAAATAAACTGTTCAGACTTGTACAACAACAATATTATTTGGAGACCTAAGCAGTTCAACCTTTCTTATCTTTTTCACATATTTGGCAGATGTCTTAATGCAGGTAACTGCATCATTTTAAACATCTGGATGCCTCATCAGAATTCATGAAACAGGTAACTCTTTTAGGAAAGAACAAGTAAAGCAAAAAAAAAAAAAACAAACAAAACAATAGCTGGTATAAAATAACAAAGAGTAGCTTATGAACCAGCCTTAATATTATTACAGGAAGCAACTAAAAGTAAATTCTAAAAATGTTGAATTTGTGAGAACAGAAAGAATCTTTCATACTTTTCTGTTACATTATTACTAGCTTTTTTGCATTTAGTAATACTTAAACAGGAACAATATGTGCCAGCAAAGAATTATGTGTTGACAACTGAGACAGTATATCAAAAGGCATGTACATATGCCAAAAACAAAAATACAGAAAACATGATAAATGGAAAACTCAGTTCATATCACATATCATTCTCCCACATTATGCATGGGTGCACACAAATACACTACCTACACATATATATAGACAAATCAAAACATTGACACTCTGAATACAGATACTAAATGAAAGACAGACACATTAAAATATAGACAAAGTATGGACAAAATACCTCAAACTACATTAAATTAATAGTAAAAACAAGCAAACACTACGTCTGTGGTCAATGTGCACTAAAATACACTAAAATAAAACATAGAAAAAACTATTAAACATGCCAATACCATAGTATGTGGTTTGAGGTTTGTGTGAATAGTGGTAGTGTTATGAAAAGGATTTTTCTAAGATAAGGTGCAGGGTAAGGGTTAGGCTGAGTATCCATTAGTAAGGAGGCACATGGAGTATAGATTAAATCCCCTAGTATAAGCTTTTGTTAAGCCAATGGACTTTGCAAAGAAATAAAAAGTTAACCAGGACTGGGCCTTTCCTGACTCAAAAGTGAGATGCAGATCCCTAAGGAGTAGCCAGTAGGCTATTGAATATAAAGAGAGTTGTGCTAATCTATCTGAATGGATTAAAGATTTAAAGCATTTATTTTCCTTGGATACATTTCTGGAGAGCTTTCCAGATGAGTGATCTGTTTGGATTTGTAGCTACCAAAGGAAATACTTTATTTGATGATAGGTCTGCTAAGAGAAGAGTACAGGGGTAACGTGATTTTGTTGGATTTTGAAGATATTTCCTCACAGATCAACTGGGCCAGGTAGAAGGATTTGCCAACTGTGGTGGAAACATGATGATCAAATGGGAGATAGTCATCCATATAAGCACCAGGATCTCTTACAACATTATCTGTCTGAAGAGTGCTGCCCCCCTGACATCTCAGATGCTCAGGTAAGAGCCACCCTCTCCAAAGCAAAAAACACAGCATCAATGGGACCAGACGGTGTCCCGGACTGCATCCTACATGAACTCCAAGAAGAGCTAAACCCAAACATAAAACTACTGCTCAGTCTCAGCCTTACTACAGGATATGTACCCAAAGAGTGGGGTACAGCAACAGTGGTCCCTCTCCACAAAGGTGGTGCCTCAATGGATCCTGGAAACTATCGCCCCATAAGCCTGACTAGCTTGGTCTGCAAAGCTATGGAAAGGATCATCATGGACCTCATAAATAAAGATATTGGGGACATACAGACACTGGATCCTACAAAGTTCGGCTTTGTTAAGGGCAGATCCTGCCTCTTAAACCTGGTTGATTTCTTTGAAACAGTCACCAAGGCCATTGATGAGGGGAAGGTGGTCCACACAGCCTACCTGGACCTCGCAAAAGCCTTTGATACAATACCCCACTCGGGCATTATAGATAAGCTCACCAGCTTAAATATAAACCCCTATGTCACTAGATGGGTTGCAAACTGGCTCAAGGACAGAACGCACATGGTTACAATTGCTGGAGCCATGTCAGACTCCAAACCAGTTACAAGTGGCATCCCACAAGGCTCAGTCCTGGGACGTCTCTTGTTCGGTATATATTTCTCGGAGGTACAGGCCAACACGGAAGGACTGTGGCTGACCAAGTTCGCAGATGACTGCAAACTGGGCACCATAATAGATACTCCAGCCGACACAAGCATCCTCCAAAAGGGCCTCATAGAAACAGACAACTGATGCCAGAGCCATGGCCTCAAGCTAAACACCAAAAAGTGTATAGTCATCCCCTTTGGCAAAACAAAGTGCCCACAAATTACCACATAGGTGGTAATCCATTAAGTACAGAAGAAGTAATTAGGGACCTGGGGACCCAAGTTGATAGCAGTCTCTCATTTGACAACCACGTGGCCAAAGTGGTTAGAAAAACATTTTATATAGCCCACCTAATCATGAAGGGATTCACATCTAGATCAGGGGAGGTCGTCATGCCTCTTTACTCATCCCTCATCAGGCCCATAATTGAGTACAATGCCCCTTTTGGGATGTACCTTATCAGACACCTGAAACAACTGGAAGGACCCCAAAAGTACCTCACCAAGAGGATCAAAGGGCTCAAACAGATGCCATATGCTGCCCGGTTAAAGAAACTCCAGCTCTACTCAGTGGCATACCACCTGTTCAGGGGCGATCTGTGCCTGACGTATAAAGCCATGTCCAACCCGGAATTAATGGACACGCTGCACCTCAGAAAATCCAAATCCCATCGAGCTACGCGCTCGAGAGACTTGAACCTCAGCACTGAAATAAATAGGACATGCTGGAGGGACAGATTCATAACCCAGAGGCTCCTTTCACTCTGGAATAAAATCCCAGTCCAGGTTAGGCAGAGTCCCTCATTGACTCTCTTCAAGAGGAATCTTGATGAGTGGATGGGAGATCATAGGTTTAACCCGGGTATCACTTCTGTGTCACTGTTAGACAGAGGCACAGTATACTAACCTCGAAAAAGGGCATAGCAAAATTAATTTAAAATGGGTGGCGAAAGCCAAACACATTCTGGCTAGGCTTATAAATGCCCTAGGGCAGATAACCTAGTATGAACCTATGAACCTATGAACCTATAAGAGAAGTACCATTTATATCATATGATATGGGAGCAACATTTCTACCAAGTGCTGCTATTCTGCAAGTTAATTTTTGCTGGTTTCACAACAGCTACACTCAGTTAAGAACCAATGTCCCTTGTCCTTCGCTTAGTAGAAGTAAAACAGTAGCGCTAATACCAGGCTGGTTCCTGACAAGTGGAGGTGGTCTTTGGTGATCAGCAGTCTCATTCCAGATATATCAGACATCTGACAGCTTGCTATGGTATTGTCTCTATTAGGTGCCCTGGGTAGCATACACAGCAGCTCATCACAAGGGAACTAAGCTGCACACAATTAAAATTGAGTTGGTTTCCACCCAAATGACAACCAGATGAGTTAGGAATTTTCATATGTGCCACCCAATCAGAAGCATTCAAGAATCAATCTCCCTATGATTCTTCTCTGACCAGAAACAAAATAGTTGCACTAATCCCACGCCAACTCTTAAAAAGCAATTTTAAGGCTATCTGATAACTAACAATCTCTAGGATTGCTAATAAATAATGTCTCTCTTCACATCTCTTACCAGGAAAAAAGAGAAAATTTAACCCAAGCTGATTCCTGAGAAATGCTTTGTAGGCTACAGTGACTGATGGTCTTGCCTCACATGTTGAAGATTTTAAAAGTAAGATTGAAAAGGGGTGGGGTTAATACTCTACGTACTCAGTGTGCACAAAGAGGTGGAAAGATGTGAAAGAGATACTAGTTGAAGCTTTATTAGTCTAAGGAAGGGTCTCACCAGTCTGTACTTCTACTGCTCACTGGTATGATAAAATGAGATGAGATTGGCAGAAGATTTTAAAGTCAAAGCAGCCCACTCAAGAACCACTGAGGTTAACAGGATGGGAGGGAAAATAATCACAAAATGCAGCAGCCATAGATCTGTGACAGCTCCTGAAGACTACAACCTTTTCCTGTTCTTGTTATGTTTAATAAATGCTATTTCCCAGCTCCTACCACTAAGCGCATAAATTTAATTCCTTTGCAATCAGAGAATGAAAAGCAAATATTTGCTAGCTGACCCTGAGTTACAACTTTTAAAATTACAAGATAAACAACTTTAATGTGAAAACAATTTTAAAATAAAGCACACTTAATGGAAAAACAAATTGTAATAATAATAGCAGAATAGAAACAATGTAAGCATGCAAACTTTAAAAGAAAATTCCAAAACATACTGCAGCAGCAGTCACAGATCAGTGGTAGATCCCAAATGAAAGTATTTTCTTGCTCTGCTTACCATATATAATAAATGCACTTCTCAGCTCTTTACACAAACCTGTGACAGTATCTAAAACATAGCTTGCAGAAAACCATGATTCATTTTTTTAATGATCTCAAATTCCAATTATTGACAAACACCAAGCCGATTCCCTGGAAGCCCCTTTCTTGTTAGAGGAAATTGCGGGTGCAATCATGAGCTAAAAAATGAACAAAGCCCTGGTCCAGATGGTTTTACCTCAAATTTCTACAAAACCTTTGCTCACAAACTGATTCCTATTCTTCTTAAAATATTTAACCATATTTTAGAGAGTTTGGATTTAGCGACTCATATTTAAATAACTCCAAAACTATTTTCATTCCAAAACCCAATACTGACAAAGTGAATCCAACAAATGATAGGCCAATATCACTCATCAACATAGATATTAAAATCTTTACTATAATGCTAGCAAACAGACTTAAAAAAATTCTACCTACAATTATATCCCCAGAGCAATCAGGTTTCATGAAAGGAAGAAAAACATGGGACAACACCCTTACACTGGATGCAGCTATATAACTACAGGAGAAGGATACATTTCCCAGATATCTTCTGGCACTGGATGCAACTAAAGCATTTGATAGAGTTAATTTAAATTTCTTGTTTCTAACATTACAACATTTTAAAATCCCAAATGATTTCATAAATATAATTAAAATATTATACAAATATTCTTATACCACTTTGGTCATCAATAAAACCTACTTTAAGCAAATAAAACTTGTTAATGGTACAAGGCAAGGCTGCCCCTTTTTACCTTATCTTTTTAACATATACATCAAGCCCTTATTGCTATATCTATCACAAAAAACCTTTCACCATATACCAAAAATATTGTACAATAATGTTTTACTCTCAGCATATGCAGATGACCTAAACCTATATTTCACATTACCTAACACGGATTTAAACAAAATCTTAAAATCTAATTGACATTTTCAGGAAAACATCCAGTTATGAAATAAATCCCTTCACATCTCTTATCTTTCCAATCAACCTGCTCTGACATAGCTGATCTCTCTTTCCAGAATCCAAAATGAAACTCAACTATTCACTCAAATAGCCGGGTATAAAGTTTGAACAAAATCATAAAAACTCTTTTCAAAACAATCTTCTTAGGTCTTGAATGAATATTGAACATGAACTGGATCAATGGAAAAACATGAAACTTTCTGTCCTATCCAAAATAGCAGTTATAAAAATGAACTTTCTACCCAAAATACTTTATCAACTCAATGCAACTAATTCTATCATCCCTATGTACTTCTTTAGAAGAATGAATAGAACTCTAATGAAATTCATCTGGTTTCCAAACACTCCTAAAATTGCTTTCTCAAAGCTAATGCTTGGACTGCCAGATATCAAATCATACTACGACATAATTTGTTCCAGTCAAATAACCTTAATAGCAGAGCATGACACCAAAAACAATACTTGATCTCCACTTTGGATCAAATTATGATATGCTCATGTCAAAACAGCAAATATTAATCCCAAAGCTCTATCTTTCATAGACAAATCCATATTAAAAAGCCTTAAGTTACATAAATTAATCAAACATAAAATCAATTCATTTCAAAACCTGTTTTCTTCACTACAATTAGAACACACACTTCTTTTACTGTAGCCAATTCATTTACATCCAAACCTTAAAAATAGGTAATAAATTGATTAACTTAGACCAATACCTCCAAATTAAGAATTATACCATCTGGGACTTCTACAAATTAAAAGACAGTTCAGTAAACAATATTAAAAAAATCTCAATCTAGACAACAAATATACTATAATGCTGAAACAAATTAAAGAAGTTGTGTCAACAATTAAAGGTATCCCTGAAAAGGTACTGGAGGAGGTAAATCTTACACAGACATTATTGAAACTCCTAATGCTCTCAAAAACTGCTAAACAACACCAAAGAAAAAGTAAAAATGAAAAAGCAGCAAACCAAAAACCAGGAAGGAACTGGACCACAAAACATATTTTCGTTAATGCTCTCAGCTACATACAAGTTGATTTCTTCCATTAGATATCAGTCTTCTCTCACATACACACAATATTGGAAGGTGAAGAATAACAGACTAACCAATGCCCAATTCTCTCAGGCTATAAATAATACAATCAAATTCTCTCCTTATAAAAAACTCATTTACACTCAGCTAATAAATATTAATGCCTATTGCACGTCAGAATGTCTAAATAAATTTAACCCAAACATATCACTTCTTTGTCCATTCTATCCTTCAAAGATGGCGGACTTCCTACATGTACTTCGGTACTGTAAATACACACAAAATCTTTGGAATGCATTAAGAATCAAGCTTAAAAAAATGGGCTATGGGAAATCTACACTTACATAGGAGTTCACTATTCTGCATGTTAGTCCAGTCGATATGCCCAAATCTGACCTTTACACCCATATTGCTCTCTTTGAGTTAGCCAAACTTTATATTGCCCAAAACTGGCGGGATAGGATAAAAATTGAATGGAAGGGTTTTACAAACATGGCACCCATAAATTGATCATAGGAGATAGAATCAAGCATGTGAGATATCAGAGTATTTGGAACCTTATTCTTGAGCACATTTTGAATTAAAGTATAGCATGAGCGCATCCACCAACCTAACCACCAACCTAACCTTACTTAGCTTGGAATCCTCTTCATCTCTCTTTCCTCCTGGTAAATAGAGGATGAATGACTATGTCAATTTATTACTGGTTTTTAGTAGTCTTGTGTATATCTAAAATTTTGACTCATTGTGGCACTGTATGTAAATAACTGTACATAGTGTGGTTAGAATTATCCTTTATCAACCACCCATCTCTAATCTTGTAACTCTCACAAATGAGTAATTGAATATATTTACAACCTCCTCTCTTCTTTTATCTTCCTTGTTCTTTTTAAATTACTATCTGTAATTTTTATTATAGAAGATTAAAATGTACACTTCTGTTGTTGTTCTATTAAGGTGTTTTCTCTTATATGGTAATGTCAACCTACTGTTATTTTATGGTTTGTGTAATAAGTAATTGTAAAAACAATAAAATAAAAGAAAACCATGATTAAAATATCAGCAAACTAGTTGCGCAGTTTATAGGACAAGCAAAGGGAAGCAAAGAAGAGGATTTGTAATCTTCTGAATAATGCCATAACTTTTACATCACAGTAAGTTGACCATGTTCATCCATATTGACAGAGTTAAGTGCTGGGGAATTTAGTGGTAAGGTATGTCTGGGAGGTGGGTACATGAGTCCATATGAGGGGTGCATCTGTGAGTGTATGTATACGTATGTGCTTGCCTGGGAGGCAGTGGTAGAAAAAGCAGAGTGGGGATCAGGTATTGGTGCAATGGGTGAGTGTGTGAGCATGGATGAGTGGTAGGAGGCTGTATGAGCGTGTGTGTGTGTGTGTGTGTGTGTGTGTGTGTGTGTGCGTGTGTGTGTGTGTGTGTGTGCGTGTGTGCGTGTGTGTGTGTGTGTGTGTGTGTGTCCTTTGTTGTGTGTGTGTCCCCCAGGGTGTGTGTGTGTGTGTGTGTGTGTGTGTGTGTGTGTGTGTGTGTGTGTGTGTGTGTGTGTGTGTGTGTGTGTGTGTGTGTGTGTGTGTGTATGTGCAATGGATGAGTGCATGAGTACAATCAAGTGGTATGAGGTTCTGTGTGTGTGTGTGTGTGTGTGTGTGTGTGTGTGTGTGTGTGTGTGTGTGTGTGTGTGTGTATGTGTGTACATGGGCCTAGGCTTTGGTGGTTGCCATACATCCGTAGACAGATGAGCAGAGTCTACAACATTGGGTGGTGGAAACACTAGATACCAGAGATTACTCTAACAGTCATGCATCATAATGGCATTTTAACAGTATGGGGATAGGGGACTGGAGGAACACTAGTCACCAGGGATTTGATTTAAAAATATATTAACAAAAATACAGCACTACATAGATGGCAAAAGGATTTGAATCATGTACCCTTCATAACAACAACCCATGCATTTGTCTGCTGCACTAACAGATACACTTTTACAACAGAAGTTTATTACATATATATTTAGGAGCAAGGGCATTATGCAAAGCCTGCAACAAAGAGTTACACATGGGTGGTAGGGACAGGAAATGTTATGCATACCTGCCATAGCATGAATTTAATGAAGTCTGTGAAGTGTGAAATGAGAATGTTTGGCATTGTGGAAATACGTACAGTGTATCACCTATGGAAGGTTCATAATTGTGGAAATCATCCCTGAATTATTTGGCAGAGAAATAGAAGTCATCATGGACAGTCGGACAAGAGAGACAGGTATGGGGTAAGTGGTACATGTGCTTGTACATGTTTTGCTGTGTAGCTGCATCTGCAACTGTGACAAGTGGTGTTTCTGCTTTCACAATGCAGCTGCCAACACTGTTGACTATCATAGTAGGTACTGATCTGCACTACGTGGAACATAACATGCTTCAGAGACATGCAAATTAGCCCATAAGAAGGTATTTCGTCATTGCTGCCTATGTATGCCTGAGTCGCAAAATTCTGAATCATAATAACAGGGCCTTATTACCAGCCCATAAGGAATCTTAATGAATCCCCAGATCTGTGTCAATCTGAAGCAAAAAAAGCACTGTTATCATAGTGATGGTCAATAATGTTCATGTGAAAGTCTGCTTTGTCTCTTATATGTATTTAAAATAGCACTTGACATGACTTCCTAATGAAAGTCTTACAGTTTTCTGATTAAGTCACGAAAAAGCAATCAACAAACTTTGGAATTACTTAACTGTGACCAAAGACAAGAGTATTAAAACAGTAACAAAGTTTTTTTTTTTTTTATTTAGGGAAACAAGTTGTATCTGCACCCATAAAAGGCATAGCTGTACCCCTTCCCACCACTGCATACATATACAAATGCTGAAGTTATGCTCTCTCATGGAAAAGAGAAATCTCTATGACAGTACAGTGTCAATCTTCAGATTACTAATACAGCGATGGTAAGCCTGGCACCCAAACTATTTCATACATGAGAAGATTTTGGCATAGTTTCAGAGAATGCCATCCTACAAACCTAATTTTGACTGCAGCATTGACAGATATGATCATTTCATCACAGAAGTACTCTTATCTTGTTCTGTTGAAAAAAATAATAAATCAGAAAAATTCTTAACAGCAGTATATCCAGTTATACAAACAATACACTGATAATTTATTTATACTATGGACTGGAAACAGCGTTGAGCTTGAGGGATTTACTGAGTACAAAAATGCCACAGATGTTACATTATATTCTGAATCTTATTTACAAATTCAGGACACAGCAGGGTGAGTTCAGTTCTTACCCGCAGAAGCGGTTCTGCCACATTTTGGGTCAGTCTGGAGCATGTAGCTCAGTATTTCAGGTGACAGCAAAAACTAGTACCAAAAAAAATATTGCTTCTCGTGGCAGCACCTACAGAACTTGCTTGTAAATATCACGTTAGACAAACAAGCCTTGTTTGCAGTCGCAGCACAGGGTATCTATACCAGCTATACAGGTAAAGACAGGCCCAGACCCAGTCAGCTGTGGTGGCTGCTAATGAATTGGTCCACATGTGAAAGGAATTTGGCAAAGCTATGCGGAATGACTTTCAAATGGTCTCAGTGAAGTCATGGCAAAATATCAATCACTTTGTTGAGGTATGGCATTTGACATAACTGAGGCCTCTGTCAACATCAATTAAGAAATACTGACCTTGAACAGTGACTTTGACAGGTGTTGAAATGAGCACTTTAATAAACACCTAATCCCAAATGGTGTGTTTTTCCTTAAGGAGGGTGAGTAGGAACCATCTGTTAGGCTTGGTTCTATTTCTCTACATGATGTTATTGCACTACTCAAACAACTCCAAAGTGGTATGGCCATAGAGGCAGCATTAATTCAGCTTGAAATACTGAAAGCGTTGAAAGTTGTCAAGGTGTTGAAATTAGAACATATTTGTATTTTTCTTTAATCTGATTGGACAAAACCTCTTTATTATGAAACAGAGCTATTAAAACACATTTTCAAAATGAGCACATACCGGTCAACTTTTACTTCCACAGATCTAGATAAAACATAAATCATTAGGGTAAAGCCTCCAAATTACAGACTTTGGTTCAAGTAACTTAGAACAACTCAAAATAGTTTCCAATTCTAGGACAGATGGAACAAATGCTTGATAACAAATCAGGGGCATCCCTGCAAAGTCTGGACAGTTGAAAGGTTTGAGAAGAAAGGGAAGACGGTGTGTTTCATTTATAGAGGTATCTAGTCCCAGAGCTTCTGGAAGAAAGGCTAAACTAAGGTGCTGGAAATAAGACTCCATCTGATAGAAAACTATGTGATTCAAGAGAGGTAATGTGGGTTCAGTTGAAATAGTGAATCATATTTTTGCCACTGCACAGATGCTGTAAAATGTATGAGTGCTAACAGTGCTATCTATGTAGTTAATGCATCTAAAGAAGTCATATGAGTATATAACCTAGAATCTCTTGTTGGAGTGTTAACAATATATGGAATCGTATGGCTGCTTACCACTTACGGTCCAGTCCCATCACTGCAGAATGCCAGTTGTGCCTGCATTCTCAGGAATAACTAAAATACATTCTGTTTAGTGCACTGCATTGAGAAGATTTTGTCTGGTCTCCTTATTGTTCATGATTCCCACAGACCAGATATTAGGGCACTAATAAAATTTGGATAACATCTTGTCAGGGAATGTGAGGGGTGACTTTTTCAATATGTTTCTCTTGGTCTTACTTTACTGTGATCCCTGGCTATTACTGGAACAGATTGTCATTCAATGACTTGAAAATCAATACCTCCAAATCAAGGACCATTGTTATCTCTGGCTGAAAAATGGATTGCCCTCAAAAAGTAAAGAGTGCAGTAACTCCTTCAAGTGGAGAAGTTTACATATCTTGTAGTAGAGAGCACTGTAAAGCTGATGACTGAATGGTTGCAGAAGTGGGCAGGCGTGTATGGATTTGAATACATTCAGGTGATAAAACAAAGACCTGAGTCACAGGATGGAGCTCCCTGTTTACTGCTCACTGCCTCAATCCTCAACAGTGGCTCTCAGCTTTGAGAAGTGATGAAGAGAATGAAAAAACATAACATAAGGTAATGGAAATGAGCTTCATTCCCAGGTCTGACAGATTCACTGTCTGTCACAGAGTGAGGAATGTCAAATTTCAGGAGGATGCTCCAGTTCAGATGAGTGAATTGAGGTGAGCTAAGCATCTACAGATGATGATTCTTAATTTCTCATACAGGAGGTATACTGGGCCTGCCTCACTTATGAAAGGCTATGGAACAGACAAAGGACATTCTGATGAGATCATATTTCTCAGCTACTTATTAACTGCTATTGATCCCGCAGCATGAATTGAGAACTGTTGCTTGGGATACGGAAGTCTAGCCTGCCATGCACACCATCTTACCACTGTAGCTCTTACAAAGACAAGGATGGAAGGAAGGACGGATGGCTGGATAGATAGATAGATAGATAGATAGATAGATAGATAGATAGATAGATAGATAGATAGATAGATAGATAGATAGATAGATGGATAGACAGATAGATGAATGAATGGATATATGGGTGCATGGAAGAAAACATAGCTTTCTTGAACATATTCATACACAGAAAGGAGGTAAAGTTGTATATGATCGCTGTCAAAACTCCAGTCTTTCTGTAACATAGTTGCAGTTTAGCAGCCTGTTAAAATATAATTGCTAGTGAACAATGTATTTTTTTCCTCATAATCCAAAAGATGATACAAGGAAAGCCAGAAGTCTTCAGCAAAATGCAGAAATTTATTGAAACTAACACTGCCCACAAATTAAGCATTTTGTCACAACTGGCTTTACCAAAATCTGCAGATTGTTAATGTTATCCACATTTAAACTGCCAAACAACCAATAAAATTCAAGTTAATAATATGCATGTGTATATGCCACAATATACTACTTGGTAAATCTCATACTATACGTGCATTAAAACCTTTGTACTTAGTATAAAATACTTACACAATAAGTAAATAATCAGATTAGATGAAAATCCATTTTATCTGATTTACCTTATAGCACATTTTGGATATTTTTTTCTTTTTGAAGGTAGTTTGTGTTTTTTTCTCATAATGCTTTTGAATGCATATCCTTTCACTCAGCTATAAATCAGACACATCAAGCCGCCAAAAGTATAGGAAGCTCATAACTGGTTGTTGCTTTAAGGTAATAAAGTATGCCTGAACAGTGCTCAGCTGAGGGTATCTTTAATCTTGAGTGAGATACTCTGAAAGGAAGATAAACAAGAAAAGTTTACATGTGCATGCAGCCATGTGTTACAACTACAAAATAATACAAAGTAAGTGTAATAGTTTATCACTTCTACCCACGGCGTCAGAAACAATACTTGCAAACAAGGTAAGGCAAATAAAGTCATGGGGCTAAATCTGATACCTTCAGATTTGCTGATGAAAGTCAACACATAAAAAGCCGATACGAACTAATGTCTTTATACATTTCCTATAATCTACAGTAAATTATTTAAATGGCAGTACACAAATGTTTAAATCGCTCCATGAACGCACATATTAAGCTTGAAAATAAGGTTGTTTATTTTGCTTCCATGTGGGTTTGAAAATCGATCCTATATTTTCTGATATTACTGTTGTTACTGAATTTTTTTTTTACTGTGAGGAAAATTCATGGGAAATGTAAAGTACTCGCTACTCAGCGTATGCCTGATTTCAGAAAACATGATTACAATAATGTCATAGTGAGGAATAAAATAATTTCCTTTTGATCTTTTTTTAGGAAGGCTTAGGACATCACAGTACTGCTATAATTATGATAACATTCTTCTTTTTTAGTCAGGAAAATGCTTCAGGAAGCCTCTTTTAATCAAAGAAAAGAATGCATGAATGAATGTGTCCCATTTAATTTTAAGTTGTTTATGCATTGCCTACATGGAAAGAATTGAAAGTATGAATATTGTTAATGGAGCTATAATTTACACTGCATTATTTTTCCATAGATAGGTAGGCAATTTCACATATGAGTTGCTTTTGTCTTGACAAAACCTTAGGTATAGCATAAATGTTTGAGTTAACATAAAATGGTTCAAGTCCATTGGATTGTAGTTTGAGTTCTTTTCATGTTCAGGAAGTTGTTTATACAGGTGTTTGAGGTACTGATATATGTTAAAATGGTCTAATGTCTCTGAAATGTATAGAACTCTAAGTAATCAAATACATAAATGCATTGATCTGCATAAGTACAATGAGATTTATAACACTTTTGTGTACAGTGCTAGAGTAGAAGTGTAATTACTAAGTTAACAGCATAAATACCACAATAATGTTTGCTTGAGCCCCCTGAATATACTAACATGGAGGCTTCTGTCTCCATGCCAACCCCCCCAACATAAATGAACTCAGGCTAGCAAATAATGCACAAATAATAATGAACTCAATTGCTTGCAAATATGAGACCTAGAATTTGCATGTATTTGTATCCTGATATTAGGGAATGATGCCCCCTCCCCACATATTGATATTTCATGGGGGAATAACTTCTCTGGAGTTGTGAACAACCTTATTAAATTAAAAAAATGAAATAATAACCAGATATGTATAAAATAAAATGAGATCCTTCTTAAGCCCTTTCAGTATATGAAATGGGATGTGGAGAAAAAGATCAATGGTTACAGTACTTAAAGCGAAATGGAAGTCGACAACATCAGTGGCTATATTACTATGAAAATAAAAATTATAGACATTAATGATGTGTTTTAAATCTAGTTAATTATTGTAAATGTAAAGCTATTACTAGAGAAACAACTTTAGTCCATGGGTAGAGGAAGTCTGGTGAAAATCACCACACAGCAGTATCACAAATACAGAGTGCGGCACAGATGATAACGATCAGGTCTCTAAGCAAAAGGAGATGTTGGTCAAGAAATTCACATCCAGAGCAAAACTCCAGAGGGGGGTGTCACATTTGTCAGCTAATTCTTTGTAATGCATGCCTTGTATGAGCTGCCTATATATGACATTACTTATTAAAAAAATTAAAAATGTGCATGACTGAGCAAAATATGCACCGCATTTAAACTGTTAATTAAGTAGCTGTATACTTCTTCCTACCTACCATTTGTGAGGCAGATTGAGTTGTATTGCAGTTTTTAAAGCTACTAGTTACTTTCTCTTATACATATGGTTATATGTAAAGTTAACGATAACTGGCACTTTCGCATGTAAACTTCAATGAAGATTAGTAAAGATTCTTAATGACTACACAATATAGCTGGGATTAATACTCATGAGCTCTAGGGAACAACTTGCTGTGCACCAAGTAGGTCCAGTTGTACTGCTTCAATATTTAGGGATTTTCAGTTGCGCACAGTCCTACTAGAGCAATATCTCATCAAATGTGACACTGTATGATTATGAATCACATAAAAGGAGCAGTTCTATACCCTTACTAGCTCTACAGAGCAATACAAATCCTAGCCGTCCATTTACAGATAAATACTCTCTCCAATCACAGACACACACAGACGTGCACACGCACACACACACACACACACACACACACACACACACACACACACACACACACACACACACACACACACACACGCACACACACACACACGCATAGACACATACAGCAACACCTTACTGAAGCTGTACTTCACCTTGCTTGGTATAAATTCACTGAAATATATAAGTACATACAGAAACGTACTATCAAACACTTACACATTTTCTGTGCTGCTCAGTTGGGTGACATGCATATTATGAATGTGTCTGCTGTTTTTGTCTTAAGACAGTAAAGCACTGAGCTACATATGGGCTGCCTTTACTATAGGTCCTGCCTACTGACCACTGCATACACACGCGGCTCCAAAAACCTCAGTGATAAGTACTAATGGGCTGTATTAAAGTGCCCTGACCTAAGAATTGTAAAAGGTTTATGTAGTATGTAGAGCTGCATCTCTGTGTACAAAACACATTCATTCTGAATCCTGGCCAGTGTCATACGCATGTATTAACTATCCTGACAATGTATATGTTCATTTCTGTGCATATATGACATGGTATTAGAAATGAAGCTCATGATGCCAGACATCCTTGGCACCGGTTGCTGTATTTTCATTAAGCTCTTAGTTTAGATCAGTTGAATCTGTTTCATAACATTTCCTCTCAGTTTATCAGCTGAGATGCAGATATACATTTTATTACCCTTCACTGAACTATCTATTTTTCAGCTGACTTTCTTCACAAATGCCTTTGAAGAACCATGGGAACTTGTCATAAATCTGGAGACTCGAGCTTCAAAGATTTTAGCTGTAGTCCACTACTTGTAGTTTTGTCAGAAAATTAGATCATCATATTTTGAACCAAAGCATTCAATTCACACGTTAAATATGATCAGAAAGCCAAAAACAAATGTCCCATAGACAGATCCATTCATATAATATGGTATATAAAGGTCATTGTATATGAAACACTATGTTTTATTTAATAAAACAAACTCAAAACGCTTTCACAAGTTTTGTTAGAAAGTACCAGCAATAAAATTCTTAAAAAGGTTACAGTTTATCAAATGACTAAACTAATTACTATCAAAAATGTTTTAATAAGAATATAGGTTTTAAAGTAACAGTGTCATTTAATCCAGGATATCTATCAGCTCTCAGTTCATTAATCTACCTATATTCTTTATTTTCTAACATCAGTTTCATATTACCACATTTTTCTTTTCAGCTGCCACTTCTAATACTGTCAGTTTAAATGTATGTTCTGTAGTATTTTTTAACATATCTATATAAAGCTTTAGTTGTTATTTGAGTACTAATGTCAGTAGTCATGCCAACATAAAATGTTACTCATACTTCACATTCAGCAATATATATCACCTATGAAGTATCACAATCTGCATATGTTCTATATTCATAAATTTTCTTAGTTAATGAATGTTCAAAATATCTTTCTTTGTTCATGAACTTATAGGACAACAGAATGTTCCCTCCCTAACACTATACATTTTTATTGTTGTTGTTCTTTACAGACTAGCCTTTGTTTTAAATTTTGCACTTTCTTATATATAAAACTCCTGTTTTGAATTAAAAAGCAATTACTACTGAAAACGCTTTGCGTTTAATACAGGTTTTAAAAGTAATTACTTTTTAAGTCATGTGATGAATTGCAACCTACTTAAGAATTGCATTGCACTTACTTGGTAACAAAACTTGAGAGAGCATTTTGTAAAAGCTGCTTGTTTTATTAAAAAAACACATTGTGTCAGATATAACAGTACCTCTCAAAAAACTAGTAGAACATGATATTACTTTATTGCGTTTTGTTCAGTAGAACAAAATAGAAGCCTTGAAAGGCATAAAAGGCTTTTTACTTAAGCTCCCAATACTGAAATTCTGTTATGTTATGTGGCACAGCCTATTACCTTGAAGCAGATGCTAGCCAGTAAGAGCATGTTGTGTTTCAACTGAAAGAAGGTAGACAGAAAGCTTATGGATCAAGAGCAATGACTGATGCTCAGATAGGCAATCATGTTATGCTCAGAGTGAAATGGGAATATTGGCAACAGTCTCCAGAAGTTCCATTACTGTCCCAGGGATTCAGAAGCATTGTATCTATGATCATAACCAAGACTTCTCTGCTTCCTCTGCATGCAACACAAGCTCCAGTGCTCATTAACAATGAATCCAGGCAGACAAATGTGCACAGTGAACAGGGACCTGCAGGGAAGAGCCTGTAGGCCTATAATGTGGTTGCAGTGAAACACAAGCAGTAGTAGTACTCATCTATAAAGCTTAAGCCTTGTGAGTACTCAGTATGATCCTGCAAGCACACTTGTGCCTGATGGCAGTTGAGGCCAATAAACATAGTACACAATAGTGGTTGTACTTAATTATTGTTATATAATGACCCTAGCCAGACTTCATTAATTGTAGATGAGCATCAACTGTGCTTTTTGCGGCCTATCATGTGCAGCATAATCACAAATGATAAGTAATTTGGAAGCCCTGAATGGATACGTGTGAGAATTGTTTATCTATTTTTTGACCAGATTAAATTATGAAAATGTGAGTATGGGTTAGTGATGAAAAGGGAGCAAACAGAAGGTGAGCATCTAAGTAGGCTTGAAGTAGAACAAGTGAGGCAAAGTTTTGTATGGGACAAGTTTCAAATTTTCATGCATAAAGAGATGGAAAGTTGGAGAAAGAAGGAAGGAAAGGAAGTAAGTGGAAAGTAAAAAGATTTTGTTAGGTAGCATGGAAAGAGTGGCACAACTGATTAGGTGTGTGGCAACACAATGAGGGAGGGGGAAGCGACTGATTGGGTGTGGTAACACAATGAGGGAGGGGAAAGCAACTGATTGGCTGTGTGGTAACACAATGAGGGAGGGGAAAGCAACGGTGAAGTAAGTATCAGACAAAAAGAGGAAAGTCAATAGTAAAGGCGAGAGTGAACAACCTTCAGGGATGGACATGAACAACAAAGGGAGGAGAACACTAGACTGCAAAGATGGGGGTTCACAGCTGCACTTTCAGCCAAGTGAGTTCCAGTGGAGTTTATTCCCTGGTCTGATACAGTCAGCACTGCATGCTGTCTCAGATAGTGAAGACAGTGCTGGACAGGGACATAACTCAACCAGCCACTGGAGGAGGTTCTCCATCTGAACAATTCAGGCATCCAGCCTCAGGTTGATAATCTCCCCTACAATCTGGAGATGGGAGACAAAGGTGTTACAACTCTCACCATTGCTCCAGCATCTGGTTTAGGGCTACCTAAGGCAGGGTGTGATGGTAGGGCAAGAAGTGAGTGGGGCAGATTGTGGTGCTGGTGATACTGTTGGTACCACATGAGGGAGACTGACAGGCCTTGCTGGAGGGATGGGTGCAGATTTTGATGCCATTGCATATAATAGTAAAATAGATGCAGAGAAACAAAGTAAACAAAATTAGTGTATGTGATAGAAATTATAGCAACAAAGAAAGTGAGGAGACAGAAGTACAAACACAATGAAAAATGGAAGTTGATATGTATTTCTAATATGGTAACTTAAACAGAATATACTTGAAGGAATGAAAACACTTCACAGTTTAACAAGGCTGTTAGTATACTCATCTGATAGGGGGATTGTATTCTGACAGAGTACTAACATGATGGGCTACTTAGAAAAACTGGCAGGTGTCTTTAGTATGAAATGCAGTAATGATGTAAGAGACAAATGTGTATATAAAAAGACACCATATGCTGCTCAGGCATAATATTTCACTCACAGTTTTTATGCAAAGGAAATGACTGCATTGATAATGATGCCCCGCTAAACAAAAGTGTTGATCATACATGTTTCCCTGTCTAATGCTGTACTTATAAACCTGCTATTTTCACGATAACACAATTTGGGGAGACTTGAACTCTCAGGCATCTTTATAATGTGGGAGCACAGGCTTAGTATTCTGACACACCTGTCCACATATATGATACCTGTCCACATATATGACTGAATGCATTCACCAGCTGCTAATAGCTTTAAGCAGTTATACTGCTACATTTGAGCTCTAGCTGTTATGAATGAATTGCTACTGCTGTTCATATCAAATGTAAAACAGTCTGAAGTTTATATACTCATCAAGGTTCTTTTTTATATGTTATATGTTATATGTTCTAGTCTTCTCCTTTGCAGCTTCCTGTTCCCTAAGGGCTATAAAAAGAGCATTGTGTAATATTCGTGGCTGGCATGCAGTACCAGTTTAAATATATAGCTAAAATAAGCAACACATAATAGGTAGTGTTGCTGTCTTACTTCTGCCTCCCACTGGCCAAGGAGGTTACGGTTGTGACTGCTCATGTCATTATAATGATAAAATCCAAAATAGCAACTAGTGTCAGTGTGTGGGCTTTCCAAACTCAGTGGAGTCAATCATGCTCCCCTGGGATCAACAAGTGAAACTAAGTAAGGAAACGATAATTACACTGGCAGATCCTGTCAAATTCTTGATCAGTATGCTGCAGAATTCTTATAAACCAGCACTTTTCCTAATGATTCTATCTAAAAGATTTAAGTAATCTATCTGATAGAATCTACTGTATGAAGGCACTCATATGGATACTCAATAAAGTGGGAAACATTAAAGAGCAATCAGATTGTCCCATGTTTTTATTTAAACATTTAGATAAAATCATTTGGAAAAAGGTCAGTTTAAGAGAATTCCTCTGTTGACAGGATCTACCAGTCCCTTCATTAGTTCCTCAGGCCACCGTAATGCTCATGGCAATCTTCCCCTGTACATGTGATGCAAGTTGCGAGTGTGAAAAAACAGGTTAGACTATTCCAGGCATCAGTCTTAGACTGAGCCCCTTGGTAGCCCTCCCACAGGAGCTTCCAGGTGTTGTCTTTTTGGAGGTGGTAGAGACATACATTTGACTCCTCCTCACACCATTGTGCTTTAAAGCAGCACTCCCCTCTTCTTTTCTAGGCATGATGTCTTACCTTGAAGAATCTCAGCGAAAATATAGTAGACAATTGACAGCCAAATTAGGTCTGTTTTTTTTCACTTATCACACAATGACAGGTAATGATGTGATGAAAACTCCTCAAAATATAGGCACTTTATTATTATAGTTCACAATGGCACATTAAGGTGTGAAACATTTCAGTCGCCAATCCCTGTACATGTTGTTAAGAAAACTGTCACTGCAGTGACTTCATGTATACAGCTCACTAAATATGGAAGTGCCATTCCCCCGACCCTGAGACCCTTTCCTGGATTGTGTCTTCGCAGTCTTGCACGCCGGGACCCAGGCATGTGCACGACATCAAGGTGTGCTCATCATGCAAAGTGAGTGATTCTGAGCACTAATTAGCCTGAAACAGTAACGAGCTGAGCACTAATTAGCCTGAGCATCACGACCAGCCAGATGACTCTGTATGATGCCATTATAATGAGAGACACCAAGCCTCATCGTACTGTACATACAAAATGTGAATTTCAAGAGAAAATAATGACTTCAGCAAAATTTCTCTAGTTGTACAAGGTAAGTTCTACTTTTTTGAAGTCCATTCATTTGCAATGTGGAAGCTTTTAAATGGTATTTGACCATCTGACAATAGGATGAAGATTTTGAGTGCTTGTAAATGTATTGGGCAGAATGAATTGAAAAAGGAATTGCAAGGGTAGATCAATTGCTAGGCTACAAGAATGTTAAGCTTAACTGGAGACACACCCATGAGTACATTTGCTCAAGCACTGTTCAATACATTTAACTACTGGGTACATTGCACATATCTCAGTAGCAAAAATATTTGTAGCAATGATAGGAATCTTTATGTCTCCTTGTTCATTTGGCATTTTGTTTTGTGGGGAACAGGTTCTCCGTAAACCAAGATGAATAACATTACTTAAAGAGTGTAGATACAGATATATAATTATCAGGGAAAATAAATGCATGCTATATAGTCAAGGAAGATAGTGGATTTTTATTATTTGTAATGGCCATGTAGGAACAAGGCTGTTAATTCTACTGTTTTCCATTCCAGCAGAGAAATGTATAAAAACAGGCCAAGCAGCGATGCATCAAAGGGGTCATCATCCACATGTATGTTCTGAGATGTGGAGAATGAGGTGCTACTCCAGGTTGTTCATTCCCATGACCAATGGCTCCTTGCTCTGCATGCAGCTAACCAGTTCTACTGTCACTATGACTGGGAAGAAACTGTAGTCAATATTAATGCAGTTGGTGAGCATGACTATGGTTATAAACACAGATATTATATGATATGATATGATATGCAATGCCGAATAAAGAGCACAACTCCTGGCATGGGACCATGGGTAACAGGTAGGGGGGGTTATGTTACAGAGACAGAGGAGCTCCTGGCCTCTTTCAAAGAGAGTGGCACCTCTATAGTGTCCTGGATGTTGGGCCAGAGATAGATTGGTCCCAGGAAATATCCACTGCAGATGCCACAGGTATTTAGGCCTATTTCTGTGTATCAATACCTGCAACTTTTCTGTACCCCTTAGTCACTTTTAACACTTAATAATGCTGTTTGACTTATGATATACAGGAAGTATACAATCTTCTGCATAAGGTATATATGTAGAAGTATACAGCTTTCTGCATAAGGTTTGCACATAAAGTATGACATTTTATCACTGTTCTGTTTATAAAACTCTCAGGTGCATTAATACTTCTGGAAGTATGTCATACTTAATCAGTATTTTTTGTGCTTTAATATATTCAGAGGTGATCCTTTATCCAGCATGAGTGCTGTGGAACTAGTCCTGCATGATGTTGGAAGATTTTCAGCATCTGATAATGATGGTGGGAATGAACTAGCACAGTCAGGGACTAAAAAGTGTGTTGGACACAGGAAATGTGATTACTGTGTCCCCAGCACAGACCATGGACAACACCTGCCTCTGTGCATGCAGCTACCAAGGCTACCAACACCTTCCATGGAGGATGGGCTGATGGGGAACACTATTGATCAAGGAGGTATGCAGGCCCCCAGTAGACAGATGTCAGAATATGCCACTAGCACTCTTGGACAGAGAGGTACACACAGGGGCGTTGGTAATGGTGTTTGCTGGAGGCATGGTTACTACCGTCCCCCTGGGATTAGTTTGTCAGACATCACAACCTAGCCTATGTGCATGGCCATAGTGGACACAAGCTAGTACCACCATAGGATGGTTGAGATAGTAAGGGTGATGCAGGATATGTGTGATAACCCAGAGGTCTGCATGTCCCACATGTATGATTGCTTGGGTAGACTCAGTCACACACTGGAACATGCAAAATGTTCTCTGGCTTGCCTGCTATGGGTGAGGAGCCATCCACAGAGATGGTCATCTGACACATTCACAGATGTTAACCACCATGGTCATGGATGACCAAGGCCCCACTCCCACAGTGCTAACACTTCCACAGCAGCATCTGTCATGAAGGTATTTACTCCCAAAAGAGGGCAACTCCATGCTCAATGCCATTGTCAAGCTGTCATGTCTTATACTAGATATCATTCAAGATCACACAGCAGACTAGCATCTAGACAGGGTTATGGTATATCCAATGCAAATCCTGGTAAAGATAACTCTTATGGATGAGGTTGTGCACTGGATGCTGAACACTTTGCCATGTATGCCCTGGACCTGTCAAACTGATCAAGCTGCATTACTGCAATTACAGCAAGAGTCTGTCTCTCTACAGATACACACTCACATCACCACAGACTCCATTATTTCACACACCTCCACCGACTCTGGCCCTTCTCAACAAGAGATACATTAAATGCCCTTCTCCCCCATACTGACATTTCAGAGAAAGCACATTTTACTTCCAAACTGCTGAAAACTCAGATTCATGCACTTCTCTGTGAAACACGTGCACTGCTGTGCGCATTCTCTACATGTACAAATGATGATAACTGCTCCCTGTCCTTTGCATATTATTACATGGTTTGCATATGTCTGATGCACAGCTGGCCAACCTATGTATAGGTAAGCATAGATTGGAATTGGTTTTGCATGCTTCATTTTTAGTGTATTTGCTTTACTCTAGCATATTGTTTTTTGAAGCTACATGTAAATTGCTGCTTTTTTGCTAGAGTTGCAGCATGTTGCACTCCTCCTCCTGGGATAATCATCTTCTTATTCTGCTAGCTTCTCCTCTGCCTCCTCATTTGTCTCAGCCTGTGCCATCTGTTGTACTGGAAACTGCTCATTCTACAAGTCCTCACCCTTCTTGAAACTGCTTCCTAATTATAATAGTGTGTAACATTGCATGGCAAGGACACTACTTTTGCACAAGGAGCTGGGCCATACTGCAGGACACCATCAGATGAATCCAGACAATGAAAGCATCTCTGCTGCAACCCAAACCCATGCTCAGTAATGTTACCTGTTTGCAGTTGAGCATAGTTGTGGCCATGGTCTGTTTTAATTTGTGGATTTTTTGCAGATGTCCAGGCAACATGATACCCTGTGAGAAGTCATCCCTTGCAAACCTTTGGTACAGGTCACATGAGTGCTATATGTGTACGCTGTGAAAACTGCCTGGGTAGCTTGCACACACATTGTAGATTATACCCTGTGTATTATAGACCACCTGACTGTTAACTGAATAATAGTTGTGATTCACATACCTCATTTCCCAGTTTAGGATGTAGGGCCTTTACTTCAATGTGGGTACTATCTATGGCCCCAAGTACCTTTGATAATTTGACTATATCATAAAACTCCTGCATGGTGTTGGCTCTTTCTTTCCTCTGTGGTATGTGAAAACTACATATGCTTCCGCACTTGATGTCAAGAAACTGATGCAGTATTCTCAAGGCAAATGCTTGAGATATCCCCACTGTATCCCTAGCAGGCCAGTGAAAGGCTCTTGTTGCTAATATACACTAAGCAACCAATACTGTAGTATTCACTGTGATAGGTTCTCCATGACTCCCACAGGGCTGCAGAGGAAGTTGACACATGTCCACAGTTACTTGATCTGTATTCTTATCAACATGTCAGTGTTGTGGAGTCTATTGTTAAATGATCCTTTGTCACTTGGGATGATGTTGTGCACCATCTGGCAGAGCAGCACCAATAACAGATTCTTATGCTATGCTGATGAGGTCATAACAAGGCCAAAATATGCATATCCATAGCTAGTCGGGTTTGGCTTTATTGGCCTGAAATTCTCCATTAAAACGACTTCAAATGTAAAAGTCATGGGCAATCAGAATCGCCATATAGCTGAAACACCTGATGTTCATTAGGGTAATTTGCATATATCCCATGTGCCTCTGTTGCAAGAGGTTTGGGAGGTCACTCATTGGAAGTTCTAGCTTGGCTGGAGTTTTCATTTATTTTTTTCCAATAATATGGTCTGCAAATTAAGAGCAAACCAGGTAAGCTAGTGTGTTTCTACCTAATCCCAAGAGAACATCATTGTCATAACAACATAACGTGGAGTTAATGGAGAAAGTTTTGGAAGTTCTCCAGACTATATCTCTATCACTATGTCTACTAATAAGATGATAGATCTTAGAGTCATTACTAGTGAAGAGTTTTGAAGTACACTTTACAAACTGCAAAGATATCAAAATATGAATGTTTACTTTTGATATCGATGTGAGCTTTCTTGTGTGCAGTCTGTTTTGTTTATAAATTACAGGGTTATTATTCAATTACTGTTTCACAAGACTGCTTTGAATAAAACAGATGAATCATATTTAGGAATCAGTAAATGTAAACAAAGGCCTTTTAATATTCTTTATTGACTGAAGATCTGTGACGAGGCTGAACAAATGGCAAAGAGATGCAAATGCCTGAAATATAGTCAGAAATCAAAGCTAAAAGGCAGAAAAGATATCCCAAGAAATTCTTGCCCTTTCCTGTATGAATTTTTTTCTTTCCTGTACAAAGTTGTACATTTTTTTCCAGCATGTGAAATGCTGTAACAATTTCACAGCTGGTGAGCAGTGACATGAAACTGCACATACGTCATAGTGTTGCTACTGCACTGTAGTCATGCTTCTCCTGGCATAATATTCCTGGTGCACTTATATTAGACATCAGTGCATGATATATTTAAAGAGGAATGCAATTCTGCAGAACAATTGGAATTTAATCACACTATGTCATATCCTAGGTATCCATATGGTAACAGCTAAGTGGAATGAATGGTCCAGAAACCAATGAGTCTCTCTTTAGAATTTCAACAGTTATGAATTACTTCTGTAGTACAGAATGATATTATTATGATCTGTATATGTCTCGCTAGCAAGACTGTTGATGGGAAAGCATTTCAAGTCTAAACTACCTACTTCATGCTAATTAACACCTAACATAAGAATTATAGCACAAATGTTAATGAAATGGAATTCTAGTTTGGCAGATAATCTAAAATCATCCTATGCTGCTACAAGGTAAAATGGTAAAGATGCATGTTGTCCAAAATATGAATTACTGATATGCAAGAATACAGAAGAACTGGGAAATCTTTCTTTAATCAATCAAATCCAAAATAAATGCAAATGTTTATGAATTCAATAGTAAGTAATAGGTCTACTACATCACAGCTGAAAGAAATATTACTGTTTTCTCAGATTGGGAGTGTTATTTCTATTTGATAAGTTATTTAAACACAGAGACTGTCTACAAATGATCTATCTGCGTATGGATATTTCAGACCATCAAGTTTATTTATTATTTATTGTATTTGGTTACTGGGAAAGTTTGACTGGGCAGAGAGTTCCTTTTCAATGAAGCTCAGAGAGAAATGCTTCAAACCAAAACAATAAATCATAAGACAAGTACATCATAAAATATTTCTTTAAAACATTTAAATACATCAAAACTGTAATTAATTGTATCATTTAGTTTCAACAGGAAGTGTTAAACAGCTTACATGAAAACGAATTCAAGTAGACAAAATTCTAATAGAAAGAGAGAAATGTTAATTTGTCTTATGAAGAATCAACACAATTAGGTTTGTTTATAGTCATAAGTATGTAAGGTATTAATAAGTGGGAGAAGGATGAGTAAAGAAAGGAATGTTGATGAGAATATAAAAAGGATAAGAATGAAGACAGAATATTACAGAAAAATCTTGGAGTGGATAGTAACTATAGCACCGCATCAAAATATATGTGAGTGGGACAGAAAAAAGAGAACCAATTACAGAGACAGAGAAGAATTTAAATTTGAAAATAAAATAGAAGCCATTCTTGAAAGAGGGAAGAGGAAGAACAGAAATATAAGAAACACAGGGAAAGTAGTATGTGATAGAAGGAAGGTGCAAACAATGACAACAAAAGAGTAATATCCTGGGTAAATCTGAGGTCGATATCACTTGGAAATGTTTCATCTAAATTGGTTCTATTGTAGTAATTAGATAAACAATAAGTTGTGCACAAAGTTAAATATATTGTAGCTAAATTCGGGGTTTCTCATGACCACAGTTATGAGTCTAGATGTTATTATTTTACCGGGAAAGACTTTAAATCAGCTACCTGATTTAGATGTAAAGGAGTGGAGTTCAAGATTTTGGATACATAGTTAAATATAATAACTTGCCAATACTGTTGCTAAATTCAGTTGTGACATGCAGTAATTTATCACCTCAGCATGACAATTGCAGAATAATGCTGAATACTACCTAAAAATGAAAAGTATTGAGTTTGTAGATTGTGTTGTGGGTTGTGACTGGTTGTGAGTGTGTGGTAGTGTCATAGTTCAATACAATTAAACTGTTTAAGGGCCAAGCAATGGTAAGACTTATAAAAATGATATGCTATGAATTTTGCCACATTATTTTCATATTGTTCTAGTTTATTTTTCTGAATAGTTTGCTGTTTAGTAGGTATAGGTGAGGCACATGGAAGATTGGGAAGTATGAACTCATCACAGTGATAGCAGAGAGAGAGAATGTATGTCTTTGTGCGTGTGCATGCACATGTGTGTGTATGTGTGTATTTGTGTGTGTGTGTGTGTGTGTGTGTGTGTGTGTGTGTGTGTGTGTGTGTGTGTGTGTGTGTGTGTGTGTGTGTGCGCGCGCGCGTTTGGGAAGGCAAGGTTTCTTTTCTGGTAGACTCTGTGAGATAAAGTTTGGTACTATGGAAATAGCTGAGTATTTTAACTGCTTGTTGCTTGTTGTATATGACGGTTGAATTTCATTTGGTCATCTATGATTACACCTAGTAGCTCTGTAAGAGTTACTAGTTCAGTTTTGGCATTCCAGGCTGACATTAAGATTGACAGTGTTTTTTGATCACAGAGTTACTTAGAGTAAATAGAATTAACTTACTTTTTTTATGGATTTAGGATTTGTTAAGCATTATCAAACCAGGCATCATTGAAGGGAAATGATTCGAGAGTGAGTTGTTGAAGTTTACATAGGTTCTAGGTCGAGAAAATGAAAGTAGAGTCATCTGCCTATGTGACTACAATGACCTGTTTAGTTGCAGTGTGGTGATCATTTATGGAAATATTTAATAGCAAATAATCAAAACAAGGCCTGCTTCTCAGTACTGATTTATTCATACAAATTTTAAAATTCAAGTTGGAATATTTATGTTTTAACTCAAGGTTAAGCAATGGATGCTTCATTTCATCCTTATATGCTAGTATTAATTTCCCCCTGTAGTGTTCATAATGAATTGAATAAAGTTGAAGCCACTTACATCCTTCCATATAACTCTTAGTTTTTTAATGTAGAAATGCTTACAGTAAACATCTGTACATATTCTAATGTTTTTAATTCTGTTTTTATGTATACAGGAATGAATTATTATAATCAGTCAATAGTCTAATGTATGTTTTGTATAATTCAGTAATTTTCTTGGATTGCATAATGAAGTATTTTTCAGCAAACATCCCAAATGCCTCATAACTTTATTTCTAATGATGCACAAAATGCTTATCAAACAATTTATTTATTATAGCAATACCCAAATTAAGTATGTCACCAGCTACTGACAAGGCTACTCCATCAAAAACTAATTGTTGCATAGGTACCATTTTACCAAAATGCATAACATGACTTTTGTTATTGTTAAATTTTAAGACATTTTCTTTTGCCTGTCTAGTAATGCTTTCTGTATAATGATTTGTGCCTATATAATCATCATTTGATGTTGACAAAATCTCAACTTTGATGCTGTCAGAATTTTTTCATTCAACACTCGGTATCTCTTAATAAAGTATACATAACCAAAGTAAACACAAAAGAACCCAGTATCAGTCCCTTGGGGACTCCCATGTTTGGTGATACTCTATCAGAATGGATACCATTTACCATGACCTGGTGCAGCCTACCAGTAAGCCAGTTTTCTATCTACTTTGTATTATAGTATTTTATACCATTCTTCTCTGAAATACTTATTATAACGTAATGGGAGGAGTATTAAAAGTGCTACTTAAATCTAAATGCACGTTTCCTACTTGTAATTCCATATCCATGGCTAAGATAACAGGTTCATAAAATCTATTAAGCTAGTAAGACTAGATGTACCTTTGCAAAAAACATCCTGATTTATATCTAAATAGATCCAGAATTATTAGCCTAAGACAACAATTGCAATAAACATCTTACAAAACAATTTTCCTAAAATAGGCTTCAATCTTATAATCTTATAGTTTTGAAGCATTGCCCTGATACCCTTCTTCAAAATAGGATTCATAATAAAAGTCTCCCATGTACTGGGTAGAAAGTTATTTACAAGCATATTGCTAAACATTCTACTTAAAGTATTAATCTATGATGTTTTGATCTTTGTTAATAAAATGCTAGGTATCTCACAAAGACCCACAGATATAGATTTTCTGACTTTATCAAGAGAAAGTTTCACCATTTCCTCAGTAATTATTGGACACCCTTATAATTTTAATTTACAATCTACATAATCTTGATCTTTGCCAGTTAGAGTATTTGGATAATGAGTGAATAAATTGTTAAACTCTCATTTACTATAATTGTTTGATTGTCAGTTAAATTTCCTTTAATCACCAAATTCATAACAGTGTATTTAGTATTGTTCTCATTATTTATATATTTATTGTATAACTTCTGTTTGCATTATTTCAAACCCGACTAATTTCAAAATTGGTACTAACTTCCTTTAACATATACTGAAATGCTAGTGAAATGTTTCTTAACTTAAATGTATTTCCCCTTGCATAAGATACTCCCTTTATAATTGGACTACTCTCTTCTTCTTCTTATGAAACTTTATCATCTTATTATTCCACCAAAATGGAAACTTACATTTTGGAAAATCACTCATATACTCTACCCTAGTCTTCCCTATAAAAGGTATTAAAGACTCCAAAATAGTGTAACAAGAGTCTACATCAGTATTATATTATATTCAATTAATATTAAGAAGTTTTATATTAGTTTCTCATACATAGCCTTATATATGATCTGAAAGTCCTAAATGGATCCAGTCTAATGTTATCTATTATTTCATCAAAACTGGTTAATATAATGTCTAAAATATTCTGCCCTCTAGTGGTTCCACTAAACAGTTGGGGGGAAAAAAATTCTGACTTAATATGGCTAACCCCAGGATTTAATAAAAATCCATGTAGGCACCGTATAGAGCCTACACAGAATGTATCGTATACATGGCCGAAGTACCCCCTCAGCAGCATACCATGCATATTAATTATGGTGCACTGCCAAGGGAGAGCATAGGAACAAGGTTATTGAATCTGTGTAGGGGGAAGTATAGAGGCTGCCTGTGGTTGTGGATGTCTGGTCAGATGTTATGTATTGGGAGAGGCTCCCTGTAATGTTCCCTGCTACTGTTGAAATGCTGTGAATTGTTTCAAATGTGTAATATTTTATTTTTATGATTATTTGTATTATTATGATTGATTTTTCTATTCTGTATGTATGTCTGGCATATTGTAGAGTGCAGCAATGCCAAGCTGTGCTTACATATAGGCAGCTGACACCTGACAGACATCTAAAAATAGAAACCAGATGTCAGTAATTACCATAATTATGTATTGTGTTTTTTTTTGTTTGTTTGTTTTTTTTGTAATTGCTGTTTGTGTAGTGCAGAGGGCTGCAGAGCCAAGTGGCATTCATGCAGACATAGCTGACAGCTGCCAGACATCAAAAAATAAAAAAAAAAAAACAGATGAAATTAATTATTTATTTCTGGGTCTATTTAAGTATGGTTGCATGGTGTGGGACAGTGCTTAGCAATGCTATCAGGTAACCCAGTAGAATTTGTGAAGGTATAGTAGTTTTCATAATATCCATGCAGCTAAATGGGTAGAGTTACAGCCTAATGCTTAGTAAGTCATGGGTTCAAGTCTGTAGCCATGATAAGATGTCTGTAATTTAATATATATGTTTAATTTTAAAAGCAAATTTGTGAAATGTGGCACTGCCGTGTTGTCCTAACCACTGCTTAAACATGGCAATGGCTACTTTGTTTGTGTGGTGCTATTAGCTAAAACTTTGATTGTGCGAGTTTTCACACTGCTTAGCTGGTTTGTGCAATGCTAAGTGATGCAGCACTTTGTTGAATGCTGCCGAATGATGTGTAAGAGTGAGAAAACCACCTATATCAGGCGTCCAGGGTCTTTGTTGGGCTCCTGGTATCAAATTATGAACCCAGGCTGCTGCAGGGAGGTTTCCAGGGCTCAAAATGTAAGGCGGCCTGAGACCGGTTGGCCAGGGAACTTACCAGTGCTACTGGTATCCCCACCGTTATGAAGACGAGAAAGAGGTGAATCTTGGACACCTGGGTCCAAGAGACACAAACCCGGAATGCCCACAGATATGTAAGTATGTTTTCCACTGTTTTATCAAACTGCAAGCTGAATGTCTGCAAAACTGGTAAAGGTGTGCTTCTTTTCCAACAGCTGCAGCTGAGACGGCTTGCAATGTTGAGTCCCATACTAGACACCTGGCCAGGTTGCGCCGTGAGTATGGTGAGTACACATTTATTATGCTAACTCTAGTGCAATAAGAAAGAAAGAGTAAAGCATTTACTGCAATAAAGTATACACAATAAAAACTGTAGTGCAATAAATGGACAATTAGAACTGCAGTGCAATAAATGGGCAATTAGAGCAATAGTGCAATAAATGAACAATAAAAACTGTATTGCAATAAATAATACCAGTAGCAGTAAGCAAAATGGTGTAAGGCAGAATTGTGTTGTCATAATCATTGCAGTAGAGCTGCATGCATTGCTTGTCTATGGTAAGGTTGCTGAAGTCAAGTGTAACACTATCTCCAGGCCATAATGCTCTCTGTTCCTCCTACTCCAGATAATAAAGGTAGATGTAAGGTAGCCCACTCTATGAGCAGATATTGTGTGAACTTCACAGACATTTATCAGCAATACCAATAAAGTGTTAAGCAGCATTGTTTTAATAAATGCAGTACGGCTGTATTTCATGCATGTGTGTTCTACTGTCACTGCAGTCAAGTATAAGAGTGTAAGAGTGTAATAGTTCTAGAATGCAAAACAAATTTAGTCACATAGCTCTCATTTCCTCCCACTCCAGGAACAAAAGGTATATGGGTGAGATAGCCCATATTATGAGCCGATATGATTGTGTTTACATTTCACAGACACTTTTCAGCAATACCAATAAAGTGTTTATTCCTAAATAAATATGTCTACATATTTCCAGTATGGCTGTATTCCTTGCATATCTGTACTAAGTTGTTGCAGCTAATTGTTACATTTTTTGCAGATGTCCCCTGCAGTCACAGCTATTGGGGTCTATTCTCATGCCTGCCAAGTAAGACATGATGGATGTCTAGTTTATGTACTGTACACAAACATGCCTCTCAAGTGTCACAATTTCTCATAATGTAATTAACACAGCCTAATCTCTCTGACACAGGATTACCAGAGAAATTATTACCGGAAATGCAATGTATTACCAAATCCATTTACAGAACCCTTTGGTAGTTATAGAAGAAGTCCACATTATGTGAAAGTGTTCTGTGTAGTTGTGTACCTGCATTTGCTATTGCTTGACCCATACTGACCCATGCTAACAGCTTGAGAGGTATGTATGTGCTACATCATCTATACGATAATTGTAGTCACTGTACTCAGACATGACAGTACACACCTGTAGAGTATTTATTATCAGTGTTTTCAGGGATATAGTTTGCATTGTCAGTAATGGAATGTTTTTCTCTCCCTCCCCACCCCTTATCTTTATTTATTATTGTTATTTATTATTATGATTTAATATTAACATATTTTGTTAAACCAACTATATTTTGGTAAAATGTCATTTATTATTGTTATGTGTTATTATGATTCAATATTAACATATTTTGCTAAACTGTTTTGTTGGCCTGATGGCTTAATTCTTACTGGGATGCTGTTAACATACTGACTGTTATGTTACTTAATGTTGTGTTACAAATAATATACATTAATATGTATTTGGACTGACAAATATGATGTTCCATTCTGTTAATACTAACAATGGTTTGGTTATTATTAACCTTAACTTATTGCTATACCTCATTTAACACAGCACATGAAGGTGGGTCAGTTCCAGCTGATCTGCCTACCTTTCCTCATCCAGTCCTTGGCACCAGGTCCAAGCACTTCTAGGACCTGGACTGGTGGTGCTCCCTCTGCTGCCCCAGCACTACCTGTGGCGTCAGGTAGCACCACTCCATGGGACAGGGATGGGCTGGCCAATCTGGTGGGACAGCCACATCCCAATGCCCAGCCTCCACCATTGCCACACCTGGGCAGTGATGGAGCAGTGCAGACAATCCCATGGGTGGGGATGTGAGTCACACTGCTGCCTTGTGTAGGCACATGGGACTTAGATTCCACAACACCCTCTATATCCAAGGTGTTGACCTCCTTTATGTTTCATACACCACCCCTCTCTGCTGTTTTGTTGTCTTGTCTGTCTGCAAATGCATCCTCATCTACCCAACTTACCTTCCCCACATGTATGTATTTTCTACAATAACATTCCACTCTCACCTTAAATAAAAATGGACCCAGGCCCAAAAGAAAAAAAATATTGTCCCATACATAGCTCCCCCTTTTGCACACATGACAACTATATATGTATAATTTGGTCCAATTGGCTTGACAACAAAGTTATGTTGTCCTCATCACTCTCTCTGGGGTTGAAAGTTCAAAGTCATGTACAAATTCTGTCAAAGTACACAGTTGTTGCTGTACAAGGAATGGATAGCTATGGTTCTTTCCTACACCCTTCCTGCACATCCCTACTTGCCTATCACTATGTTTTTCCCCCTGCTTGTACCCCATTTCATCACTTTCCTATCTCCCCATTTTTCTTTTCTTTATATTTTATTAGCACGATGCTGCAACTAAGCTGAGCTAAATAGAGCTATATTGACTATATGTGATTTTAAAATTGTAATACACAGTTACAAAATAAACACCTGTCCCATATTTTGAACCCAAGACCATCACACCTGCAGACCACTGCATTAACCTGTCACACCACACAACTCTTAATTAAAACAGCTGGTTTAAACAAAACATAGTAATTTCTGGTTACAGTAATTAAGCATATTTTGGGGTAGCTGCTTGCCACACCACACCACGCTGTGCAAACCTAATTAAAAAGTAATGGTAAAAATGGGAGTGTATCTTTGACTCTGGTGCAATAGTACAGCAGAAAAAAGCTAAAGACATAATAATGGATGTAAGTGAGGCTTGTGATAGCAGGTAAATGCACCCTTTTATCAGCAACATGTATAAAGACACCTGCAAAGGCATTGATGGCAAAATACATGTTTTTCTGGCACCATGGTGCAGAAATACATCCATGTAAAGCCACACACATACTGATGGATATAGAAAATGTTTGTTACAGCCTGTATGTGTGCACATATATCTTAAAAATACAGCTGCTGTGTCAGTGACTTAGTAGTACAGTCCGTTAAATGCCTTGCAAACAGTACATTTTGCCACACACAGTCCTGGGTTCATATCCAGTGGTGTGTAGCACTGGAATTATAGTATTGTTATATTTATCCCCCATGTTGGTCAAGAACACAAGAAACATGTGGCCCAGTACTCTGTTAGGGATACTGTTGCTTAACATATTTACCTTAAACAAATGCCTTAATTGGACTGGAAAGGGTAACCTCACTCTGGCTCTGCCTCTACAACATGGCTAACACAGCTCCCACAGTTACCTCTACAGCTTATTGTCCTCCAAAGTGCTCACACTATCCACCTATGCCTATTACCTGCATCAGCAGCTGCAGCCTGTAGCACACCCATCTCTATGTAAAAGTTGCTGCTACAGACCTACCCTCTGCAATGAGGTAGTATCCTCACCCCAGTAATGTCTAGTAGAACACATCAGAAAGGGCTCCTAATCTACATGAAGGGCTTATATATTGTACTGTGGTTGCATGTGATTGGCTGATGACAGTGCAAATCAGCTGTGTTGCTGCAATTAGCATTTCAGAACCACAGATTGGTTAAGAGGCAATCACCTGCTGATGAGAAGCATGCTAAAAGGCCAAGCAGCTGTCTATGGGAAACCGGTCTGTATGAGACTATCCTTACACAGAACACATGTATTTAAAATGTTAACTATCAGCACATATCAGCAGAGGAGTACTGTATTCCATCAAGCATGTAACCATTTTCTTTACATCAGGATGCATATGTGTGAATATACTTAAGGGGAATAGGGATCACATCAATATGCCATTCTTAGAACTGTGATAATGACATGTCAATGATCTCCAGAGTTGTTACACATACAGATGATGTGTAATACCTCTAAGATGGAATATATAATGTCAGTGTGGCACACTGGGCTCTTGGGACTCCTCCTTTACAGTCATTGTAATCGCACACTGCTATTTCTTTGGCACAGTTATTTTCACATATTATCAGGGGGGTTGGCCCTTGGGGACACACTACAATAGACTGCAGTGTTGGATTATGATTGTACAGCAGGATGTGTCATGGCACACATGGGAATACCTGACTATCAATAGTATTATAGTTGTACCCACACACTCAGTATGTGTGCACACTGTGGAATATGACATGTGTGATCAAGCAGTGGATATTGTCAGCCATTCTGTCCTTGCTAAATTTCTACATAGTGTACTTCCATGTATTTAAACCTGACATGTGTTCCCACATTGTTGTCTTCTAGGAAACTTGTATGCACAACATTGTGCAGCTTTCACAGATGCAGAGAATAAGTTGATCCTGGAAGGGCTCCGTCAGCACCATGAAGTTCTATTTTCTAGGTGGAGGCACAACAAGGAACGGCTGGAGGCATTGTGGGCTGACCTTTTCCGTGATAATAATTCCACAGGTCATCAGAAGAGGACATATGTGCAGGTGTGACACCATGCAATGGACATTATCAATGCTGCATGCAGAAGTGGCAGATGTAGCCAGGGTCCATGGTACCACTGGTGGAGGACCTGCAGTGGAACAACCTCTCTCAGCCACAGAGGAATTCCTAGCAAATCGAGGCACACATGACAGCTCCCAGGCATCCATCACACTCTACATCGTGGATGTAGGTGCCACAGTTTCCACAGCAGAGGAGCATCCAGATAAGCTCAGGTTGATCAGAACTGCAATACTGTAGCATTCATTGTGTGAAGACATATGTAGTATTATGTGGGTGTCAGGTCTGTCTGTTTTTGGGAGGTAGGGTTTAACTGCAGTTTGACTGCCATGCTCAGATTTTGACCATTATAACAATTAATACAGTAACTACTGTACATGTGAGAAATATGGATGTACTACCATGTGGTGTTGGAGCATGTGGTGATGCTGACATTACCTCTCCCTCAACTTTTCACAGGTCTGTCAGGTATCGCATAAGCCCATGGTCCTGCTCCTGGTAAGCATGACACTGTTTTGTTATCGATGTATGTTTAAAGCACTGATATCCATACACTGTCATCTGAGGCCTGCTGCCTGCATTGCTGTACTGTTGGCATGATTGCCAAATGCACAAATATTGTCTGACTGTACACATGTTAGACTCATACCTATGCCTTGTAGTTGTGACCACACTGATAGATGCGACAGTATTGTCAGGACAGTACAGAGTGTCACATGTGTCAACTGTGCAGAGTCTACAGTAATGTCAGCAGCATACCTCTTTGTTGCTGATGAGACTGCAGTGTAATGAGAGTTTATTTACAAGTAACTAGAGCCATTAGTGGGAAGAGTACTTTCTTCAAGTCCTACTATATGAGGTTGGGTTTTCAACAGGTTTGTTATAGTGGCAACAGTGTACAGAGCCTTACATATATCACAACATAGTACTGCAGAGCATAATAGCGCAGGTAGCAATGCACTGCTTTTTCTGTTTTTATCACAGGTGACCTGGGGGTTGGTCTCTGTCCCCTACACAATCTGATGTCAGTGTCTCCACAGACTCTGATGATGATGGCAGCCACAGTGTGGCACAGGTGGGGGTTTCAGAGGCTGAATCTGTCCCAGAGTTTGGCATCCCTCATCTACCCCTATTGTCACTGCATACAGTCTGTATGCCAACACATACCCAGTCCCCAGAGGCCAACAGAAAATGGACAGTCAATGGGTGGGAACATTGAACAGGAAAGTGTGGTAACTATGGCTACAGTGAGTGTAGATGCTGGCCATAGCCAGAGACCTGGCAAGATCCCACACAGGTGAATTGACAGGAGTGTTTGTAGGATGCCCCCTGTCCCTCTACCCCCTGTTGCACATGTCACATCATAGGTCACTCGGCACATGTTTTGGACCATCGTGGAGGCACAGGCAGGTTCTGAACAGAGCACCAGATGCATGCTTAGAGTTATCAATGAAGCACAGTCTGATATCCGTGGCTGCCTCCACTGTATTGGGGACACCCTGGATCAGTTGACTGATGCAGTGGCCAGAAGGTGGGCTGAGAATGTGTCTAACTTGGACCGCACATTGTCTGTGCTGGAACATGTGGTTGGAGATGAGCATTGGAGTCATGGACGTAGGTCAGCAACCCAATCTGCTGAAAGTCCACGTGGCTGTGTGCAGTCATGGTCCTGTAGTGGCATTACATTCAGTGCTACAGAGGGGAGTGCGCTGTACACACCATGACATGGTAGGCCATGGGCTCATGATCTTGGGTGTTCCCATGGGGAACACTGTCCCAGCAAACAGCAGTCATCGTCAGGTACTAACACCACTTCTGACCTTGCGCATGGAGGTTCTAGTGCAAATCTTGGCAGAGCCAGTTCCCTTGTTTGGGACCAGAGATGGTGAACTGTCAACTCTTTCATATATGGTCCAAAGCTGTCTAGCATACACACATATAGGGCTAGCACTTAGCTTTATGGTGTATGTGCACACACTCACACACCACTGTCAAATGCAGGACACCCACAGACACACACAGCCCATTTCCATGGTCCATCTTACCTGCTTCTCTTCCTCACTCATACACATGCTGTCAACATATTGGGTCAGCCTAGGCCTCCTGCACCCCCAAACAACACCTGTGCAAGTGATGATACCTGTGCCACATCCCTGTAATCCTCACTATCAATACAAGGAAATGAAGCTATGTGTCTGATCCACAGGGTGACTATATTAGCTGATATGTACTTGTGTAATGCAGTGTTTTTTTGCCATGCACTTGTACTGGTTAAGGGCAGATACTGTATGCTGGCATTTGTCATGTGTACACCACATGCATTTGTGTACCTTATGTTGTATGATGTTCTAATGGCTGTATAATTCACAATGACAGGTGTGTGATGGATCTGTTTCTGTTTCAGGGGTCTGTTGGGATAATCTATGCATACACAGCAGCAATATAGCAGCACAGAATGGCATGTCAGCATAGCAGAAAATGTCTTCAGCAAGGTACAGCACTATAAGTGCATAGTTCCATAGGTTCATATGTGTATAACAGGCTAACAATGACAATGGTGGCATTCAGCATACTCATGCATCCCTAATCTGTGAACAAATCTGCTACCCTTGATAAGTGTCACCAGGGATTTGGGAAGTCACACAACTAAAAGCTGTGGTGATGGAGATGACCCAAGTACAAATATCCTGTGTCCAGTACAGGGTGTATATCATAAATGGGAAAGCCCAAAATACTGAATGGCATTACATCGAACACAAAAATGTGAACATTGACAATATCGAAGCCACAGAACATCAAATTCTTACCCAGGTCAAGAATTCTGTGGGCCATTCCGTGGCTTCGCTATTTCCACCACTGTGGTGCAGTCTCGGAGTTGGTATATTTAAGTAGGGGGGTGGGGGGCAAATTCCCCCACATTAGACATTGGTTTTTGGTTTGCTTGTATTGTATGTGTGTTTCTTGGAACAGCAATTTTTTTCCCTGGGAAAAAATTAGCTGTTCTAAGCTTTCGATTATATCACATTTTGAACTTCAAGTTTGAGCTTATGGTGTTCAATATTTTGGAAGTTCGATAATGTGATATAGACCCTCCAGTACAGACAGCTTCCTGACACCAATTATGATCATTGTGTTCTGCATCCCATTGTGTAATCTGCACATGATGTGTGTCACAGCAGATGTGTGCTTCATATGCATGGAGGGTCTGTTTCATGTAAAGTGTACTGTCCGTGTTACATACCTGTCTCTCCAGCATGTACTATGGATACTACAGTGATGTTGCAGGTGTGTAGGACAGGTGAGACATGTGTTAGTCCTGTCACGGATACATGGGAAGTACACAGTGCGATCAGATACCTCCCTGTATGGAGTCATACACATCGTCTCCAAAGCCTGTAGGAGACAGACTACACATATACAGTCATGACAATTTTATCTACACTGTGTATTGGTGTACCAGGGAACCTGTGAGGCTGCTACAGTTGTATGATATGCCTGTGGAGTGACATAGCAAGGGTGCCATTGCAAACAATGATAGGTGTGATGATTGCCACAGTCAGTATAGTAGTGACAGTCTGGGATTTACATCCCAAACCTGTTGGTATAGGTTGTACAACAGTGAATGCATCCCCACATCTTATCAACCATTGAAATTCTAAGGCTACATTATTTTCTGTGTCCATAACTCCATGTGTAATGACTCAATTTTCTGCGGTGTGTGGACACTACAATATTTTGCAGGGGTTGATGATTTCCCACAGGATAGTATTCTGCAGTTGTTGTCATTTAGTCTTTGTCAGTGGCTCAGAAAACAACTGGCTGTGTCTTAGTCCATCTTGGATAACTGCTGGTTCTGTGTGGGATTTTGTGAGAGCTTCTAATATGCAGTCAGCTGTTAATGTACTCAGTCAGAGGTCATTGACAGTGGCTGTGACTGCAGAGAAGGACTAGGTAGATGGGGTATGCCAATAATGGAGGATGGTGAACTCCACCAGTGACTGCTGTCATTGTAGCATAGGTCTCTCAATGCTATATTCCCAAAGTATGACTGTCAGACACTTGCCTATCCACCAGGTGACATAACACTCTGTACATGATATACACAGTTTCCAGCAAGGCCTGCTGGCCTAATATTGTCATACATCTTATCAGGTCATGGTTGCTGGTGTGAGACATATGTCCGACATCCAAAACATAGTGTAACAGTCAATGGGCTCCACCGGTTATAGTCAATAGGCATGATCTGGCCTTGAGAAAAAGTAAGAGTGCTTGGTTCAGTGTTAGTAGGTGTATGACAGAGTCAGTACTCATAACCATGCTAACTCCTATCATGGCATTTCAGCTGACATGACTCAGAGATCTGGGGACACCACTTGACACTACATGCTAGTTGTCCACTGTGCAAGTAAGTATTGCAGTCACTTCCAGCATGTTACAAGAAGAGAGTCATGCAACGTGTCTGTACAGACCACAGACAAACATGTTAGGGAAGTGTACTATATACACACTGTGTTGCTTAGTCATACTGCAGCTCACTTGCCCAAAGTATGGTCCATGTCCTTACCTGCAATGCACTACAGCAGTGGTGTGACATCCCCATGTTGGGAACCAGTGTATTGCATCACGTGTTTACCAATATGGGTGACCAGTACAGTCTCCACAATGGGAGGTCTTCACTGGTAGAATCGTGCCACAGATCAGTCTCCTTAAAACTACCAACTTTGTACCTTCCTTGCAGACAATACAGGCATATATGTCAAGAAAGCCATTTATTACCTCCTGTGGGATGGTTGACATAAAGTGACTGCACCTCCTTTTTCCGATGGGACAGGCAGGTATGCAGAGCTCTACACCCATGCAGTATATCAATAGCATTACAACTGTATGAAATCGACTGTACATGACAGGAGGGACACAGGCTCATCATGGCTCAGCAATCCTGACTGGTGGACAACTGCCATTAGCAGAATGTACAAGAACAGGTGGACAGTGCTGTGTGACAGTTGGGGGGGGGAGGGTGCCTCCCCTAACATTGAGGCACTACCTGTTCAGCTAAAAGAAGCACACAGTGTTGTTGTGATGTTGTGTAGACATGGTAAGTGAAAAAGGTAGCCAACCACACAAAGCAGATCCACAACGCACAATGTAATTACGTGTGACCACAAAGGACAGGTCCAGATTGTCAGTGAACTCATGTCATAATGCCACATATGATGGGTCTGTACTCATACCTAACCTGTACTCACACAATGTTTACGTCAACTACACTCTCTTGTCCCCACCATGTGACACATGACATTCCTATAACCTGTCCCATAACTTCGTAACCAGCCTCTCAATGGAAAATACACAGCATCTATTGCACATGCTAACATTCCAGGCTGCATCCTACATGTGATCTGACAAAGATTAGTAACACCATTGGGATACCCGTCTAATTATACTGACACTACTGGCTACACACCAGCTGAGTTGACAATGGCAAGTCGAGTACCAATGCAGAGAGGTGGTGCATCCACTGGCCTACATAACTATACACCTCTTTGTCTAAGTATTTGTATCTGTATGCCATAGGGGCAATCATCATGGAGCTAACCAGCACAATTATATATAATCTACACACACTTCACTGTATACAGTTTGGATGTATGATAGGGGAGCATGACTGTTACACATGGTGGATATTTTCGAGGCAGTCACCAATGACCTCATTGAGCATACATCAGGTTGCACAACTGCTAGAGTGAGCCAAGCCATCTGACTATATCCTTCACTCAGGCAACATTTAGGCATCCACAATACTGCCATTGTAGGGGTCACTAAGTGGCCCATTGATGGCACACATACATAACATAGGAACATCTCCCTGAAACAGCTGATCTGTAAACATCAGTGCTGGACAGGGCACAGTCCTGAGTCCTCCACTGCTTGGAATTTATTTTACCACAAAACATGTGACTACTGACCGACTCTCCCTTGCAATGTTGGCTAATGGCTGAAAATTGTGAGCGCTCATACAGTCTCTGGTATGTCACTATCCTGCAAAAAGGTATTGTGAGAACATGCCTGTTGACATACTAATGGCCATAAACTACGTGCAAATATATATGTAGTATCACTTCCATCAGTTAGACCTATGTGCCTGGTAAGTATCACATCAGTTGCAACATGCGATGTACATACTCAGGGGTGAAAGAACTGGGCACACAGACCTGGCCACACAGATTTACACCTAAAGTGCCTCAGATCACCATGTCTCTGCAGTAGTATTTCAGGAATCTTATGGCATAGCTGAGGCCACAGTCATCTGTAAGTGACATACCCATAACCTCCACGTACTCTTCTCTCAGCATGCCAATATCTGAGTGCAATGGCAGTTTGTTGATGTACCTTTTCAAGCAGTACTGACAATTGAACACAGCAGTATGGTGCCTCAAAAGGACACTTCATGTCTTTAGTATGTGTTCAATCTGGATCATTTGAAATGAATGTCATTGTCACCTGTGGCAGGTAGACTACTCAGAGGTGATCTGTGCCTTGTATATGCAACAATGTGTGATCCTGCTTGATTGCATATGCTGTCTATCTGTAGGAGGCATAGTAGATGGCTAACTCACTGTAAGGACATTAACCTCATATGTGACATTAGTACTACTTGCTTGTGGAAGAGATTTGTCTAGCAGACTTAAACACAACATTGAAACAAAACCCTGCCTAATGGCACACAGAACACATCAGTGCACCTCAGCACATGACATCTGCATGACTGGCTGGCTGACCATCATCTCAACAGAGGGCATCCACCTGTTTCCCTTATGGACTGGGGCAATATCTACTGATCTGTAACTACAGGTATAAAGATGTCTATGATTGTGAAGGCTGTATGGCCATTATGGTAGTGAAGTACAAATGTCCTTTGGTTCCATAACATGATGTAAAATGCTCTAACATGCTAATACACACAAACATGGCTACATTGAGACTAGCACCACTTCCAGTCACTGTGTACAGGACAGACCAAGACACACACGGTGTGCAAGTTGGCTGTATGTAGATGAGAAGACTTACCTATGTACTGGTACACAATATAGATTACAGTACGTGATGCATGTAACACACCTTATGACTGCTAGTACTATCAGTTTAGGGCATACTGCATTATGCTTGATGACATCAGCAGGCCTTGTTGCAGTCAGTCCTTTAGGGGGCCACATCACATGCTACAAATAAAATACTTCAAAACCCTTTCTATTTGTACGTTACCAAGCCGATCATATTTATGGCATATGGACATACACACATACTAAGTAGGCTGGAGTGAGATTAGAACCTCTACCTATCTAGTCTTATAACTATAGCTCACAGTACTTATCACAAGAGCCACAGCTCAAGTTTGATATGACACTATCAGCTGGTAGTCAGTAGGTGGATGACATCATCATGCCTTGTAGAAGTGGGTAGTTTGGAAGCCAGCAGCAATTTACAGGGCCAAAAAGTGCATAACCATTGTGGGTGGATAGCCCATGAGGGCATGTCAGCTTTTTTTGCAGGGGTATACACACACACACACACACACACACACACACACACACACACACACACACACACACACACACACACACACACACACACACACACACCAAGTAGCCTGGAGCGAGATCAGAATGCCTACCTATCTCGTTTTACACACTATAGCTCACAGCACTTATCGCTCATCCAATGAGTTAAGTCTGATATGACAGTCTCAGCTGGTAGTCTTAAGGTGGATGACATCATCAGGCCTTGTAGAGGAAGGCAGATTGGAAGCTAGCAGCAAGTTACTGTGCTAAATAATGCATAATGATTGCAGGTGGATAAGCCATGAGGGCATGTCAGTTGTTTTACAGGGGAACATACACACACACACACACACACACACACACACACACACACACACACACACACACACACACACACACAAAAGCACCAAGTACCCTGGAGTGAGATTAGAACCCCTACCTATATAGTCTTACAAATTACAGATCACAGTATCTGTCACATGCACCACAGGTTAAGTCTGTTGTATATGTGATTGCAGGGACAGTACTTGAGCACTACACAAACTAAACTTGTGTTGAACAGCATCTGTGGCCTGCAGAGTGATATTACTTCATACTGTTACCTGCATCTAGTATCCTAGCAGTGAGGTAACTATTATCCTAGCTATGTGTCTGCAGTAACCACTATGGCCATATGTGGCTGTTTGCACTTAGACAAACCTATGGGCAGGAACAATGCTCCCTGTCCATGCGTGCATTGTCAACATTCTACATTACATCACCTGCTCTCCTGTGTCTGTCTAAGTGGTGACATCCAGCAGGCACAGTCGTTTGTAGGTAAGTGGATTATGTAATCACCAGTAGTTTGGATCCTTCGAGCAACAGAATGCATGTGTGATAGTGCAGATTTCCTCACCATTATTAGGGTATGTAGGACAATATGAACATCCACACACATATTTATTTATATAACAGGGATGTATATATAAATGTAGCTGCGTGCATGTATGATATGTATATGTGTTATATAGATATATGTGGAGAATGTATATATTGTTTTACTATATATATATATATATATATATATATATATATATATATATATATATATATATATATATATATATATATATATATATATTTATTTATTTATATATATATATATATATAGAGAGAGAGAGAGAGAGAGAGAGCTATATATAGCTCTCTTTCTCTCTCTCTCTCTCTATATATATATATATATATCTATAACACTACATAGAGATAGATATACTATGTATATATAGATAGTGACAGACAGATATATATATATATATATATATATATATGTGTATATATATATATATATATATATATATATATATATATATATATATGGGTATATGTCAGTATGTATAGACATATCTATACATAACAGGTCATTTTGATGAAGGGGCTATGGAATTGTGCTCATTTTAACAAAGTCTCTGGGCATGCCCGGTGGGACTGTCAGTACTTATAAAGTGACTCTAGGCCACACCTACCTGTACTTCAGTCTAGGATTTTGTGTGTTACAGGCACCGACATCTTTCCCTGTTTCTGAAGTACTGCACTTCACTCAAAATGTCCATGGCATTGCCCAGCTGTCTGCTGCACTTAATATGTGACTGAGTTTCATAATGCTACTCACACATAGAGTGAAAGACTATACAAACACCAACATAATAATACCTCACATGCAAAAGATGTAACTATTTCCAGATTAAAACCATCAGCACTATCACCCATGCTAACTACCCTAGTCCACTGAGCAACACAGGCTGTCAGACAGGGAGGAGTCATTCATCACACAATCAACAGCATAAATATGTATGTTATTATTCCTGCTTTACGTGTGACATACAATGTGTGATCAAGTTCTATGTTATAGGCCTGAAATTGCCTGATATGCTGATATACCACTGCTGACTTACTGTTAAAGCAGTTATATGGGAACACTGTTGAGTTGGGGGGAACAACAGCACATGATATGCTGTGATAGACAGTAGTCCAAATAGTATGTGATGTAGTGAATATTCCAACCATGAGGCCTAGTAATTATTAGGGAACACACACTATTGGACTGAATATCTGTAGTCCCATGTGGATGTTACTTCTGTCCACATAGCCCACTATATTTTCTCGCATAACTGCAGCAGATCCATACATATGATACCCTATTACAGTACTCCTTATGAGTAGTGCGTAGGTTAGGGACTTACCTTGTGAATGCAGCAGTTGAAAGAACTGTAGTTCAGGGCTGACTGATACAAGCAGTACGCAGCCAATACATGGATAGGTACAGGTTGTTTGTGTTGCCTGACATCAACAGTTTTACTATATGTATGTGAGTAGGAGTAATATGTCAGTCCCTAGGGCCCTAGGTTGTCAGTGAATGTGCTATGTGTTGTCTCTTAGACAAAGCCAGGGTGTACTGGGCATGCCTACATCTGCCTATAGGGACATCATTGGGGGTTCCTCCTCTGAGTCCCCCTGTGAATCTGGCTGTGGTGACCTAGGCAGTGGGGGGGGCTGGGTATCCCTTCCCTTTGCTGGTCCTGCTGCAGCTGTTTCCAAAGGATCATATTGTGTACCATGGCACATACTGCTCACATGTGTACATGTGGTTGGAGAGTACTGCAGGCCTCCACCAGATATATCGAGGCACTGAAACCATGTTGTGCATATGTCTCATTATGACATTCCTCCATTGGTGTGTGTGCATTTCTGATGGGTGTCATTATCCAAGGTTCTAGTGTGTAGCCAGCACCCCCCAGTAAATGGCCGTGTGGGATGTCCCCCCTAGCAAACATCTGGTACAGCTATGATGCATGCCAGATAATGCAGGCATGATAACTAACAGGGCTGCCAGCACACACATTCATGACAATCTCCTGGGCATTGCACATGACCCGGCAGTTGATGGAGTGGTACCCCATGCAGTTGACATAGATTCTACCGTCCTCACCAGGTGTTGACATAACGTGTACATGAGAGCAATCTATGGTACCCAGTACCTCAGGTTAGTAGGCTACACAGTAGAAGTTTTGCATATTGCTAGACTTTGCCTCAGTGGTGAGGGGAAAAGATATTTGTTCACTGTCATGTGCATAGCATCCTGGAACTAGTGATGCCTGTGAGACCCCCTTCATGTCCCCAGTTGGTCTTTGGAAAGTCCCTGTAGCTAGTATTCTAAGGGCTATAAATTCCTTTGTATTCACTGGGATGGGTTCCCCTCTGTTGGCTCTGGGTCTGAGTTGAGGGAGGCAGAGCTCAGTGAGTTCTTGCAGTATGTCCCTGTCCACCCTGCAGCAGTCTACAATCTCCAGCTCATGTAGTTCCTGGAAGGTTACCCTGGGCCTGAATACTCTTCTCCTTCTCTGTCGAGGCGTACTCTCAGCAGCAGCAGCAATAGCAGCATTGACTTCAGCATCTAGCACATACAGATGTAGCACACCTACAGCAGCCCCTAGCATTCTCTTTGTTAAAATTCCCAGGCCTGTACTCCAATGGTGCAGAGTATGGGGGAAAAATAATATTTTAAGGTGTATGCGTACTTTATAGTGCTCTGCTGTAGGTGCTGACTTTGTGATTGCCTACCTATGATGCATTCCACCTGCCTGGTATATCATTAACATCATTTAATGGCCCTAGTTTAAGTTAAACAGTGGTCAGAACTAATTAGTATGTCATTGACTTTTAGATACACTCAGCACTGTGGCATGCTGCACAAGCGAGCACCCTGTAGGTAAACAAAGCTGAGCACTTAGTACTCACCCCCTAGATTTCCATGCTCAACATAGCAGTGCACTGCACAAACACATTTGAAGCACAGTCCCCTTAGCTAAACAAAGTTTAGATGTGAGTGCACACACCCTCCCTGAAAGGCACACCCAGCAATGCAGTGTGCTGATCAAAAAGGCACAGCTAAGCTGAAATAAGCTTAGATGTCATTAGACACACCCTCCCCTGATGTCAGCTACCTCCTGTGTAAACACCAACATGGTTCTCTGCCTACACAAAGGAGGATATGTGGACACGATTACCCCTTTTTGCTAGTCAGTAGCGCCACCTCATTTGCATAGGGATCTGTGCTCATAGCCTGGAAACTATATGCTACATAGTCTACCACATTAGCAACATCACCAATGCACCATTGTAGACACTCCACACAAGGTCTTTTAATACATTTCTGTCACATAACATTAATTTTATTTTTTACAATTTTTTTAAAGATTTTTATAAAACATATTTGTGCACTGCAGCATGCCACAAAACATGTCCAGATTATTTTTAAAAAATTAATTTAACTTACTTACTTTCATTTTTTAGACCCACAGGAGGATAGTTTCTCTCATATCTGTATGTGATATGCCATTTCTGTCCATATAGCTACATTTTTACAGCCCTATTTGTCTGTCTACATTCCTGTATATGGAATTTTTCCTTGTACACTATGGACACTGACACTGGGTCTAAAAAGCTAACTAACTGCTTGCTGGATTGCTCTATCTGCCTCATTTGCTTGCGATTCACCTGCTTATCAGGTGATTTGCATGCCACGGAATTTCCCATGTTGGTGCGTTTGTGCGAGCTGCCCAGCAGTGTTTACTGAATCTAAAGCCTGCTTATTTTTGTATAAGCAGTGTGGAGTGATGCCTACATGGTAAAAAAATGTCTAGGCTTTATTAAATTCTCCCCTAAGACTTTTTGTACAATAGAAGATGGTGAGAACCAGTGTTTCCAATTAACTTCAGGATAGTTTAAGCCACCTAACAAAATAATTCTTGGGAAATGCTAGCATTGTCGTATTGTGTTTTATACTCAATTTTCTTATGCCTTGATATATTGATAGAGGGCTTTCTATAACAAAGAATAAAGTGCAGTAGTCATGAAGTGCAATGAAGATTCACATATATTACTAAAATCTCTAAGGACTTATAAGCTGATATCAGATTAGCTCTCAAGGTTTCATGTAGCAAAATTATAACTCTACTTACCTGTTCTCTTTCTCTTAAACACGCATATTTGCTATAAGCAGGAAAAGTGAGCATTCTAGTATCGTATGATTCTGTTGTTGTGTCTTTCAGCTTTTCCTGGTTAGGGGTCGCCACAGTGGAACTCCAGTCCGCTAATGATTGGCAGTAGATTTTTACGTGCAGAGTTGCCAGCTCTGACGCACAACCATCAACGAAGGTACACCCATTCACGCATGTCTCCACACAGAAGACGCTCTTGCTGAGAATCGAACAGGACAACGTCTTACTGTGAGGCAACAATGCTACCGCAGCACCATAACCGCAGTAACTATCAATGCATATAATTGTTACACTTTCATTTTCTGATATACTTTTAAGTCCATCTAATGTATTTCCCAGACTTCTACCATTAAATAAGTGTACAGTCAAAATATGCTGACATCTTTTTTGTTTTATTGTCCCGTGATCTGATGAATAATTTCTTCTAAAAAAGAAAGTAATAGATATCCTGTAATTGTCCTGCAACATGTTCAACCCCACAATGATTTAAATAAAAATAATCAGTGGATAAAAGGTTAGAATTACCACTCTTACTTTCAAAGTAAGTCAGGAGTGTAAAATTATAACGTATGGATCCCAACCAAGTATTATGTATGCATACCTTCATGTGCATAGTCATTATTATCAGGAGATGGAAGAATTTCACTTAAAGCAACTCTTAAGTTATCTGTCTCCAATATCATAATTATTTCAAAATAGACATCTTCATATTTAAAGCAAGTATGTCATACATAATTCACACCACAATGTAGTACATATAATCTACATCTCCTACCACTGATCTCTTATCAGTTAAGGTACACTCAGTAAATTTTAAACCAGCCAATGAAGATTCATTTTATCTTTACTTAAACCAGTGATTCATCTCCTAACAGAATTAACTTTCTTGAAATTGAGAAAGTTCTCAGTTTCAATTTACTTGTTAACTTTGCAATATGTAACAACAAGTTTATAATCAATTAAATAACTATATTTCACTAAATATTACAGGGTATAGCTAATTTAAGAAATCTATCATGAACTGAGGTGTCACAATCTAACTTCTTAACAATTAATTCAAAGTATGCTAAGAATATTACCTCACTAAGCTTTCAGTCTCTGTGGAGCCCACAGAAAAGCACAATCTTTCCCTATAATATGGCAATTTATAACTGCATCCATACCTACAACACCTGTACATAGGAGAGCTGCAAATCCCAAGCCATTAAAAGGAATAAATAGAAATGAAGCCAACATTGTGACACTGCCAGCCCAGCTATCTGGAATTTTGTAAATAATCGTATGTCATTTGTGAATATTAATATGATTCATATGCTTGTCTTACCAATGTAAGAGAACTGTGTGTTTTGTAATGAGCTTCAAGAATGTAACCATAGTACACCCTACAGGAAAAGAACAGAAATGTATATAAACTATATATATGTGCATGTTTTAATAGTAGAAGCTGGAACATACAGAGTTAACTTGCAAAACTTCAAGAAAATAAGTTGGAATCAAAGTGTTTATGATTGTGTTATCTCTCATTTCCAATGCAGACACAATGTCTAGAGCTAGAAGTTTTTCAATTGTCTTGAAAGTAATTTTAATTACTAGGTTTAAATGTAAAGTGTTTTATTGCTTCCTAGCAGTTGCACATCTGAGTGATATGTACTTCTCACACATAGATTATAAAATTCTGTTGGTATCTGTTGGCCTCAGAACTGAAGGCAGGTGACAAAGAGTGATGTCATCCAAGCTGACACAGGAGTAATGTTTGATATTAATTTAAGAACGGATTCAAAGAAAGACTGGGCATTTTGTATCTTGTCTTGGACCTAGAAACATCCATCATCTGCATTTGCCTTGCTCTGTATGTAAGTTATTTAGGACATAGTATTTCTTAGGTATAGACAGGAATATAGTAAAGATTAGTTTAGATGTTTTTTGTATTTATTTGAGACTGTTCTGCAATGTTGTTTTAAAATATTTCTTGTGATTCTGAACTCTGTAGTTACTGTGTTGAATACTGTCTTGTTTTTTTATTATTTATTATTAAATATATTTAAACTTATCTTTGTGGATGATATTTGTGAGACACATTTAAGCTCTTAGAATACTTGCATATGTATTTGGTGACACTGTACAGGCCACTCCTAAATAGCCTTGGTCATGATCATACTTACCATTTGGATAATGGTAACATTACACAGTAGGACTGGTCACCCTTTGTAAGGGCCTTTATAGTAGCTGATAAGTAGGTGTTGGTGGCAGTGATAACTACCTTATAGTCTGGGCAGAAGGGATCATAGTTAGTAAACCAGTGTCAGCCTTCCCCAGGTGTTTGTGTATGTGTGTCTGTGTATAAATAAAATCTCAAAGTGTATGAGTGTGTGTGTCAGCTACTTGGGAAGGGACACAAAGCACTGGTGGGACAGCGAGGATGCTGTAGGTCTTGGCTTCACCCCAGCTGAGATCTTAATCTTATAGCTGTGCCAGTGGGGAGTCTTATTAGGGATCTGGAAAAAGAGGGAGAAACGAGCCCCACACTGACTGTGATCTCTGTGTGCTCTTAAGGGAAATTATACTTTACTGTGTGTGTACTTTTCATCTTCCCATTGTGTACATCCCTCACTGTTACCAGTGGTGAGGATTGAGACTCCTTGATTACTGGGACAGTGCATGGTTATCACAAATATATAGCAGTTTCAAACTACAAAAGTAAAATGCGGCTTTCCCCCTCTCTTTTCATGCATACATATTTCAAAGAAAAGCAGCGTGTGTGTGTGTGTGTGTGTGTGTGTGTGTGTGTGTGTGTGTGTGTGTGTGTGTGTGTGTGTGTGTGTGTGTGTGTGTGTAGACAAACAACAGGCTTACATGTAATATTTCATACAGATCAATGCATCTTTCTAACATAAGGTTGATATCACACATCTGGTTATATGAAAAATAAATAATAATTGTTCCATTATGCAGAATTTATTGATCATGGCATTCATGTATTGTGTGATTTTCTGACTTGACCAGTTCAGTAAAGACTCTATTTGAGTGCACATCATATCTTATGCCTCTTTTTTTGACTAGCTTGACTATGTCCATACTGATTTTTTTTTTATATATTCAATACTTATGTGTCTAGAAACTGTGACTATCATCTGTGTGACACAACATGCTTCACTTATATTTATATTAGCAAGACTCATGCAGATAGAGTTGGCAGCTGTTAGGAATTTATTCTGACAGTAAGAAAATCATGATCATTGTCAGGAAATCCAGTTTTGTTGAATGTTTGCCAGGCCTTTTCAGTCATTCTCAGTTTCTATATATTTCTCATATATATTTTGTCAAACTATGTACTATTTTCCTCTTATTTCCTGGCAGCACTTCAGTTCAGTAGTCAGAATAGTCTGTCTGTTCTAACTGAAATTCTGAGGTGAGTGAAATGTGAATGATAGGTAGCCAATTTAATCTAACCACTTCATGTTGTGTATGAGAAAAAATACACAAAGCCTGAAAAGCCTGAGTGTTCTTTTTATTATTTTCGCTGTCGGTCTATTTTTTGACCCCCGTGTTTCACTCCCTGATGATGTTCACACATATATTCTTGAACCCAATCATTCTTTTCACCATCCCTTATTCAGGTGAGGAGTCCCAGCTGAATCCTGTTAGACCCTGTAAATGGGACATTTTTCTCAGATAAGAGTTGCCTCATGGTCTATTTCCCCAAAGATGACCAGTTTGCTTCCCCTTCCTCTATTCAGCCCAGTAATAATGAAGGGGAGTAAAAGACATAAAAATGCCTTTAGTTTGGCTATAAAGATTGCTTTTTTAAGTATTTTTCCCATTAGCCGTTTGTTTAAAAAATTTAAAAGAAGCGGCGGAATCTTGCTGTAGCACTGGAGAAAGACCCTCCTTCTCTTGGGAGAGAACATCCTAGTAGTTTGCAATCTCTAAGAAATCTACTCCTCCACTGATGAAAGGTGATAGCTGAATGGCAATCAAATGTATGACTCAGGAATTTTTATGAGAAGGAAGTCCCTGATTGTGTGCACTTAGCATGATGCATGCATTGCTGCTAAATCAAATCAAGAATGCACAACCTTACATGCCCTTGCTGCCAATGAATTCTGCCTTACAATCAAAAAGGTACACCATTATCTCCAACAGGGTGAACCCCAGGTTGCTGGCAGATCCTGCCCTCCCTAGAGGTCAAACATACTCATCTTCCATGCCTGTGTTGTCAAGTGTTCAAGTCACTACTAAATTCCAGGTTACCCTGGCCATAATCAAGGCTCTGTCCTGCTAGTAAATTGGCACAGGCAGACTTCCTTTAGTAAAATACAGGCTATAAAATATGCATATGTATTTTGTTTGCTTTAATATTAGTATAATGGATATGAATGCAACAACAAAAAAAAAAAAAAACAAATTCTGGAAACTACAAGGTATGCTTTATGAGAAATGATATACAAATAGCATTTATTTACCTGTCATCATTAACTCAGTGCAGTGTTTAGATTTTTCTGATTTTCTTTGCTTTGCTTTTCTATTGCAACTATTTCAGTAAAGAGGTTATTTGTAAAAACAAAGATTCTATAGAATAACTTTAACATTTTTAAGCTCTGCATTAAGGACATTTATTAATTCTTCCAAGCTGTCACTAGCATAAGCGACTCTGAAAAAGGAGCTGTTTACAGTTTGTATCAAAATGGGTGGGACAAAAGACAGAACAGGGAGTTTTGTCTAATTGTTCCTGTTCCAATGGTGGCAATATGGTCTATGCAAGAACCTTGTTATATCAAGCATATAGTATATAGCAAATATTTATTTTCTGATGTATGACAAGAGCTTAATTGAGTTTAGAAACTAAACAATATGCAAAGCATAGTTGATTCATATACTAGAGCATAAACACCAGCCAGCAGAGAAGAGTGTAGGAAGCTGGAATTGCTTTAAAACCTGAAATGTGTTGCTGCATTTCTTTTTTTTTGTTTGCAGTAGTACAAAGTATTTTTACAACTCTTAAGCCTGTTGCATGATGACAGATAGATCACATATGGCCATTCTTTGTGAAGCGTCACAAATTGTGCTACAACATTTAATGCTGAATAATGCCTTCAAAGCTGTAAACCACTTTTTTATTTATTTCTGTCTCATAGTACCCTGGGACAGCTAAATCTGTTATCCACTGGAAAGAATTCTATGACAATTTAGTGCTCATATATTTTTTTTACTCTGAATATCATTGGTAGTATGTGAAACAAATATTGCCCTAAATAGTGTCAACAATTATGATTGGGTCTCTTGGATTATAATTAAGTTATATGCACTTTAAATAGATGCGGAGATTCACCTTTTGAGCTCTATTTTGCTATGCTCTTGAGGTGAACTTGACATCCATTTCTCTAACATAGAACAGCTTGGTTATGGTCAGAGACCTGCACATACTCCTTTATAAAACAGTGAGACTATCTGTGAACTATGCTATAAAAAGGTTATTTTTCTTCTCATTTTTGAACATAATTTTAGTGATCTATTTGTTTAAAAGACCACATCAGGGATTCATTTAGGTTGAGGGCACATTGCAGACAAGCCAACAATATTTGCATTTCCAGTGCAACAAGCAGCAAAGCTAAGCTGATATGCATGTGGCAAGACCAATATGCATGATGATGAACCTCTTTCCATGGCCACAGCACATATTTGTGGCTAGATTAGTGGTAAACCACCTCACAGCCGCATCAAAATACAAGCAGCTGAGATAATCAATGATGGCATATGAGCACCCCCAGTAATGCAAACACATACATAGAGTTGTATAATGTTGATATAATCAATGGTAATAAATGTATACATATAGAAATATGCAATGGAAAGGAAAGTATCACAGATGCTGAGACTGAAGTAGAGGTTGCAATATAATAACTGAATCCATAGAGATAGACAACATAATTGTGCTAGCAGTTGTGAAAAACACTTCATGGAAAGTAGAGCAAAGGTGTTTTGAATAATGTGAAGTATACATACGAGATGTGGAATATAATAAGTTAACATAATGTAACAACATGAACCAGATCTGACAATATCAGTGTGTCAGCAGTGGACCTCCATTATATTGTGAATTTCATTAAAAAAAGAATAAATGTTACCCTAAGTGGAGTCACTCCATCAATTTAGCCACATGCCAGTATACCCACTGTTTCCTGGCAAGGTGAGGCCCTCCAGAAGTCAGTGTGCAAGGGGTCATAAAACACATACCTGGGAAATGTAATATATGTGCAGATGGATTGCAAAAAAGAGAAAAAAATCTCAATGGGATTGAACTTAGAACTCCCACATGTGAATGTCTCCTAGCATTGCATTAGCAAGGGGAAATCCAATGCACTAGTCAGGCTGTAAGTATCATAAAACATATATCTGGGAAGTGTAGGACATGTGGCAGTCTGCAAACAGAAAATTAATGAAAATGCATACAACTACTAGAATATCTGAAGCCCCCAAACAGTTGTAATGACACAGTAAAAAAAAATTGCTTATGTACACTGATCCATCAAAAAGCCAGAATAATAGCAGTAAGTGTGTTTTATTTAAACTGTAATATGCATCAGAGCTCAGCTCATTTGTGCAACTAATTAGCATGTACCAAGGATTTTCCTTCATTTTTTTGCCACTGGACATAGATTGACATTTCTTTTTGATTACTACTGGCCATTGATGTTCTTCTTCAACTTCTGCAAAACGTATGAGCACAGAAAGATGGCTTTGAATTATATGATTATTCTTGGTGCATGTGTTGTATGTCTGCTTATTAATATATAAATTTTTTGACAATAGAACACTATGACAATGGGAGCGTAGAACAGACTGAGATTAAAAGTGAAGCAGAGTGTATATCACAAGGAGAGCAAATATGGAAAAGCATGTTGGAGCTGGGCTAGGAGACCATATCTCACAATTTTTCACTCAAAAAATACAAGAAGAATCCAGAAATATATTATGTTAGAAAGTACCAGCCTCCTCCACATAATGTACATCCTTGTTAAAGGATTGTTTACTTTTAGAGGAACTGAACACACAACAGCATTGAGACAGAAACACAAACATGAATGGACTTGAACTCCTGCTTATGCCACTGACATTCTAGACCAGTGAATTAGCAAGGCATACAACAGAAGCACTGGTAACAAAGGTGACTGAAAACACATTTCCTGGGAATGGAACATGTGATAGTGTGACAGCAAAAATGAACCTGCCTGGCTTCAAACACACTTTGTTCAATAATATATTCTCTAGAACAGTACATTAGCAAGGCATGCCAAAAAGATGCTCCTATAAAAGCCAAATGGAAAACACGTTTCAGGAGACTAGAACACATGATAGCAGGACAATAAATAATAAATCAGGGCTTACAATCCTCCCCTAATGAATTGGTAATATGCACATTTACAATCCTCCCCCTAATGAATTGATAATATACATGTCCCTTTATGACTACAATGACACATGGAAGGTTTAACAATGCAACTGTTAATGTCACCTTATGTTAGTATTGCCTGGTGTCACACATTGGTGGTCACCTCATTTGCATGACAGAAGCCAATTTCTTTGCACATGCAAATAATTTTCCTCAGTTTTGTCATACAGCAAGAAGTTTAATTTCTCTGTGCTGACATAAAGATTGTGAAGTTGTTAGCACAAACTGTATGTCAGATAACAGATATTTCTCATCGTGAAATATAATTTCTATCATTTTTGTGTTGTGATAATTTTAGAGGGAAGGTAGTGATTTTATCATAGCACATAGTTGCTTAGTGACTGTGTAAAACTAAAACATAGTATTAGTAAACAGCATGCAAGAATAAGGGGATCCAAACTCATCCCTACAGTACTCACAATTTATGCAGCAGTAATAAGCTGTAACCTACACATACTATATTTACTGCTTTTGATTTGCATTGCTTGTCAGACTGCTAGACCTCAATGGGTTTGAACCTCTGCCTACTTAAGTCATATTCTATAAACCTGTGTCCTAGCTAATGACACCACAGAAAAAATGGCACAATGGGTGTCAGAAAGCACATATCTGAATTAATGTTGCTAACAGTACATGAGAATGAATATATGAAATGTTAAATAGATTACAGTACTCTGAGGACCAAAACCCTCCACCTGTCAAACTGTCATATCAAAGTAGTATACTTTACAGCATATTTGTTCACTATGACATTATTGCATGATATACATTGATTTTGACATTGTCACAAATTACATTTATAGGTTTATAGGTATGTAGTAAGCTAACAGCCATGGAACCTTTATAAGCCTAGAACATAGGATTACCCTGGCATCGTGCCACCCAACCTTAGTTCTCAGGGCCTCTGTCGAGTAGAGCCACTGGAGTGAAATTTCTATTTCCCATCCACTCATCAAGATTTTTCTTGCAGAGGGCCAGTGAGATTCTCTGTTTGACATGTAAGGGAAGTTTATTCCATAGCATGGGCAGTCTCTAAGTTATGAACCTGTCCCTCCAGCTTGTTCTGTTGATTATGATAATGAGGTTGAGGTCGCTGGAGGGTATGGTACGGAGGATTTGGGATTTCTTTAGATGTAGCATTTCTAACAGAGCTGGGTCGGACATGCCTTTGTAAGTCAAGCAGAGATCGCCTCTAAGTAGGAGATATGAGACAGAGAATAGTTGGAGTTTATTGTGTCTGTCCATATAGGACAAGTGTTTAAGGCCTAGGATCCTCTTTGTGAGGTACTTTTTTGGCCTCTCCAGTTGTTGCAGGTGTCTAGTGAGGTACATGCCAAATGGGGCATTTTACTTGATGATTGGCCTAATGAGGGAAGAGTAGATGGAGACAATGAACTTTTTTCTTTCTGGAGGCAAAACCCTTAGTAATGAGATGTGCCACATAGAAGGACTTTCTGACCATAGTGGCAATGTGGTGGTCAAAAGAGAGGTTGCTGTAAACCTGTGTTCCCAGATCTCTTATAATGCCTTCTGTGTGCAGTGGACTACCATCGATGTGGTAATTCATGGGAACTGGGTTTTTCCCAAAGTGGATGACGACACATTTTTTGGCATTGAGCTTATGGCCATGCTTCTGACGCCAGTTGTTGGTCTCAGTGAGGCCTTTCTGTAGGATGTCAACATCACTTGTGAAGTTAATAATAGCTCCCAACTTGCAATCATCTGCAAACATGTCAGCCAGAGTCCCTTTGTGTTGGCCTGGACTTCAGTGAAGTAGATACCAAACAGGAGAGGACCCAGGACCAAACCCTATGGGACTCCACTTGTGACTGGTTGGCAATCTGACTTGGAGTCAGGCTACTTTCACACTGTGGGTTCCATTAGTGAGCCAGTTTGCAACCCACCTAGTGATATAGGGGTTGATGCCTAGCTTAGTGAGATTTTCTATGATTCCTGAGTGGGGAATAGCATCAAAGGCCTTGGCCAGATCAAGGTAGGCTGTATGAATCACCTTGTCTTCATCCATAGCTCTGGTGACTGACTCAAAGAAGTTGACCAGGTTGTGCAGGCATGATCTCCTCTTCACAAAACCAAACTATGTGGGATGTAGAGTTTGGAGATTCCCTGTATCCATGTTTATTAGGTCCATGATGATGCGTTCCATAGCTTTGCATATCAGATTTGTCAGGCTAATGATGCAATAGTTCCCAGGGTTTGTAAGTCATTCCTCCTTTGTGGAGAGGAATGACTGTAACAGTGTGCCATTTGGTAGGGAGAAAGCCTGAGGTGAGGCTGTGATTGAACATGGCACACAGGTGAGGTGACAGTTCACTCTGTAGTTCATGTACAACACAGCCAGGGATATTGTCAGGTCCCATAGAAGCTGTATTCTTGGCCTTGGACAGTGCTGCTTTTACCTGTGCAGCAGTAATACTGGGTGCCTGGCAATCTACTGGCATTGTAATCGGTCCTTTGGTGGGGAGAGAAGGTTAAAATTGGCACTGAATCTGTCAGCCAGTATACTGGCAATATCTGCTGGCTCGGTATAAGAGTTACCATTGTGTAGTAGCTCAGAGCAAATCTGGGTATTGCCAAGGAGATTCTTTACATAACTATAGAAGGCCTTGTGGTTGTCTTTACTATCTGCTACAATTCTGTTTTCATAGCTAGCCGTATAGGCTTTGATGAGGGATCTCAACTTTTTGTTGAGGCTGATAAGGGAGACATTGGATTCACAATGCTGTCTGCTTAATTCACATTCTCATGACCTATATACCAGTTATCAGTGACAAAAACATATAATCCTGTTCTCAGGAACCACACATCTGAAGTGATATTGCCAGTAGTGTGTGAGAATGAAAATGATCAGTGTTGAAAAGATTACAGCACTCAGGAGATCAAACTCTCCCCCTCTATCCAGTCAGTATGCCGTACATTACATTTGTTCACTAAGTATTATTGCACAATGCACATTTCATTTCACACTGATAAAATGTCCTCTTCAATGGATTTGACACCCTGCCTGCATCTTCTCTTCTTAACCTGTGTCCCACCTACTGATGCCACAGAAGAAGTTATACAACTGATGTCTGAAAGCACACATTTGAAGAGAGTGTTGCAACAGTGTGGAAGGCAACAAAATGAGCAACATTAAACACACTTCATTTATCAGGGGCTGAAACACCTCTACATACCTTACTTACATGGTAAGAATCACATCAGGAATAAAATGTCCCATAGAAGCTGTTACAGATAATCTATTAATATCAACCTATGCTGATATCTTTACTGTTTTCTGTTATGCCCTGAGGATAAGTTCACTCATGCAGTAGCCACCAAAACATTATAATGGTGGAAGGAATTTTATTTATTTTTGCTATAAGACAAGAACTGTCATTTATTCCTGCACATGTATGGATAGCAAAATTGCTCTCTGCCAATTGTCATACATCATTTGAACACAGAATTTTCTTTTTTTCTAAATCCTTTGTGGATATGTGTATATTGTGCTTATAGGTTTATAGGTAGGTACTAGACTATTGACCCAAGGGTATAAGTAAGCCTAGCCAACAAGGTTCCCTGGCTTACACCACCCAAAAAAGTTATTTTCCTGTGCCCCTGTCGAGCAGAGCCACAGAAGTGTATTTCCTATTTCCCACCACTTATCAAGATTTTTCTTGAAGAGTGTTAATGAGGAACTTTTCTTGACATAGATGGGTAGCTTGTTCCAGAGTATGGGAAGTCTCTGGGACATGAATCTATCCCTCCAGCATGTCCTGTTTATTATGGTGACAAGGTGTAGGTCCCTAGAGTGTGTAGCTTGGAGGGATTGGGATTTCTTTAGGCGTAGCATGTCCAACTGCTCTGGGTTTGACTTAGCTTTCTATGTTAGGCAGAGATCACTTCAGAGTAGGTGATATGCTATGGAGTAAAGCTGGAATTTTTTGAGATGGTCAGTGTAGGGCATCTGTTTGAGGCCAGTAATCCTCTTTGTGAGGTACTTCTGTGGCCTTTCCAGCTGCTGCAGATGTCTTGTGAGGTACATTCAAAAAGGGGTGTTATGCTCTATAATGGGTCTAATGAGTGTTGAGTAGAAGGGAACAATTACCTCTTTTTTCCTAAATGAGAACCCTTTTGTGATGAGGTGTGCCATGTAGAAGGATTTCCTGACTACTGTGGTGATGTGGTTATCAAAGGAGAGACTACTGTCTACCTGGGTCCCCAGGTCTCTTATCACACATTTGGTGTTAAGTAGACTGCCACCTATGTGGTAGTTCATGGGTACAGAGTTTTTACCAAAGGGGATGACAATGCACTTTTTGGCACTGAGCTTGAGGCCATGGCTCTGACACCAGTCATCTGTCTCAGTGAGGCCTTTCTGTAGGATGTCTACATCATTTGGGGACTCAACTATGGCTCCTAGTTTGCAGTCATTTGCAAACTTCATTATCCAAAGGCCTTCTGTGTTAGCCTGTACTTCAGAGAAGTAGATACCAAACAAGAGAGGTCCCAGGACTGAACCCTGTGGTACTCCACTTGTCACTGGTTTGAAGTCAGATTTGGAGTCTGCAACTTTTACAGTGCGGATTCTGTCAGTGAGCCAGTTGGCATCCCGTCTTGTGACATAGGGTTTTATACCTAGTTTAGTGAGTTTAGCTATAATTCCAGAATGGGGGATGGTGTCAAAAGCCTTGGCGAGGTCAAGATAGGCTGTGTGAACCACCTTATCCTCACCTACAGCTTTGGTGACTGCCTCAAAGAAGTCTATCAGGTTTAGGAGGTATGATCTGCCTTTCACTAACCCGTACTGGGTGGGGTACAGAGTTTGGAGGTTACCAATGTCTTTGTTTATGAGTTCCATGATGATACATTCCATGGCCTTACAGACCAGGCTCGTCAGGCTAACAGGGTGAGAGTTCCTGGGATCAGTGGTGGCTTTCCCTTTGTGGGGTGGGATAAATGTTGCTGTGCACCATTTAGTGGGCAGAAAGCCTGATGTGAGACTATGACTGATCATGGTGCTTAGGTGGAGAGCCAGTTCATTCTGAAGTTCATGTAAAACACAGCCTGGGATGTTGTCCAGTCTCATGGATGCTGTGTCTTTGGCTTTAGAGAGTGCAACTGTTACCTGCATAGTTGTGATTACAGGGACTCTGCATTGTTCTTGTATAGATATGGGCCCTTTAGGGGTTGAGAGGCGGGTAAAGTTAGCACTGAACCTATCTGTCAGGACGTTGGCAATATCAGTTGGTTCTGTAATTTTCATGCCATTGTGCTGTAACTCAGAGCAGATCTGGGTGTTGCCATTGAGATTCTTGACATAGCTATAGAATGCTTTGTGGTTTTCTCTAGAATCAGTGGTGATATTGTTTTTTGTAGCTAGCTTTGGAGGGTCTTATAAGGGATCTCAGCTTCTTACTGAGGTTGACCAGGGAACTCCTCCTCTCATAGGATTTTACTCTCTTTTGTAACAGTTTCTTCCTTCTGTTGTAGAGTTTGTTTAATGCAGGGGACCACCAGATTGGCTTCCTTTTTTTGGAGGATAGCATCTTGGTTCTGTTTGGGATAACACGATCCATGCACTCATGTAAGTGCTTATAGAGTGCATCTTTGTAGGATTCAGCAGTCGTAACTGTATTGTCCATCTGCATGGGTGTCATGAAGTTCGCCACTTCTGTCTTAAGAAGCATGAAGTTAGCTTTGGAGAAATTTTTTACCATGATTTCCTTAATGGGGGGGGGGTCAGTATGTGGATATCTAGGGTGATTAGCTTATGGTCGGATCTGACCAATGAGGAGTTGACTTCAGGTGTGGAACACTGGTCACTCATGTTGGTAATGGCTAGGTCTAGGATACTGTTGCCCCTGGTGGGTGATGTGGATAAGTTGATCTAGGGCATTGTTATTTATGAATTCCAGCAAGCGTTGAGTGAAGGAGTTGCTACATGAGTAGTTTTCCCAATTAATGGTGGGGTAGTTGAAATCACCCATTATTAGGTTGAACCCTAATATTTTCCAGTATATCAAGAAAAGAAACGTGCAAATCCTGGAGCATGGTGGAGGATCTGCAGCAAGCTACAATTTGGATAGCAGTTTTGTCCAGAGTTAGTTGCACTTGAATAACCTCGGATGCATTATGCTGAGCAACTAGCCTGGAGGTGTGGATATCCTTAATGAATATGGACACACCTCCGCCTTTGGTGTTCCGGTCCAGATTAGGTGGCCGAAAAGTGTGGTATGAGTTATAGCCTGGTAATGCTGGTGTGCTCTCTGGAGCCTTGAACCAGGTTTCAGTAACTGCACAGATATCAATGTTCTCTATTTTAAGGAGTGTCTTAAAGGAAGAGAATGTGAGTAAATAATTGCACAGGATGAAGGCCTGTTTGCTTCAAGGAAAGCTCTCAATAGTTAAGAACCAACAACTGTCATTCTGATATGCTTTATATTAGTGTTAGCTAAGGTAGCTATGAAAGGAGGCAAGCTGCTTAGGGATAAAGAGTCACACATACCAAGTGTAGAACGCTTACAGACTGCAAACACAACATACAATACTCCAGTATTTTTTAAACACACTCCAGAATAAGCAGTGCTCTGTTCAGTATAAATAGTATAATAATTACACTAAACCAGTGAAAGACGTACAGCTAAATCTTTATACTGTTAATTTACTACAGAAATAATGCACAGAAATGTTTATGCAGATAATACTTCACATAATTATTGAACAAATGGGCAATATGTGTTACACTCTACTGACACCTTACCAACAGCTGCAAGTCAGAATCTCACAGACTAGTTCAGATGTGACAATATACTTTTCTGCAATGTTATTTTGATGTATCAACAGCATTCAGTACTATATTCCATGGCTATTAGTTTTAATAGTTTATAACACTTGAGTGTATGACAGACCCTTTCATAAGTGCGATGAATATACCCTTTAAAACTTAATTTTTGGAACATCAGTCCTAATGAGGTGTACTTGGAAGATCTGAGCCTGAAAATGTTTCAGTCCCTAAGATCTAGCATTCCAATGCATGTGCAGTACTCACTGCAGGTGCTCAGGTATGCACATGGTATGATGTAGAACACAACATGAGATTCATCATACAACTTGAGCAATTCAAAAACAGTAATAAGATGAGCCCTAATTAACATACACATTGTGGCCAGGGAGGAGAATATACATAGTATAAGGACAACATGAAGTAGGAATCATCACCACTTTACGGGAGATGTTGGTGCAGTGCAATAGTCTGCCACCTTTAAGGAAAGTGTTGCTTATTACACCTGCTTCTTTGTACATGTTAGAATTTGTGTGTGACGTGTACTGTAAGGGCTACAAGGACTGTTTCAGTTTTTTCATTAGTGTAGTTGTATTAGTAAAAGCTGTCAGTATACGCTAGCCAGTATAGCATGCCAGCATTTTAAAGATGGATTTATGAATGTAGGTGGCCATAAGCTACTGTAATGTATACCTTCAGTGTACGTTTGTAGAAGATCAGCACTACAATGGGTGTGGGTAATACGATTATAGTTATGAAGTCGTATGGTTGAAACATTGCACTCATTTGCCTGTTATTGTTTTGTTGGGAGAATTAGAATAAATGGTAATCACTTTGATTGTGGTGTTGACTGTTTTGTGGATACACGTATGTTGCTGTCAGGCCAAAGTTCAATCCTGTCCTGCCAAAAGGCTCAGTTCAGTGATGTTGAGAAGAAGGAGGTACTACAGGTCCTCTGTCATCATGGTAAATCGCTCATCACACCACATACCTAAAACAAGTGCTTCCTTGACCATGTCTGCCAGTATGTTATCAAAAATGGCAGGGTCATGGGTGCCCAAAGAAACAACTGTGGTATGGATCACTAAAGAGTGAGTGATATGATCTTTGCTGCCACCCACAGAATAGAGGTCATATCTTGGCAACAGATGGCAACTGGTGATGGGCTGTCTACTGTACCACTACTTATGAAGATTGAGGAATTCCTGACCTCACCCAAAGCTTGTACCACCTCCACAGATTTTCAGAGTAGCGTTATGGATGTTGAGGCACAGATGGTGAATAGGACCCAGTGGATTTCTATGGGTTATGCCTCAGTATGTAGTGCTACGTTTACTATCTGCTCCATCCGTAGCTGTTAATCACATTACTGTTTATAATGCATATCTCACCTATTCCATGTAGGTACATCTGATATCAATGTGTGATAAACATCTACACAAAATATGACAAAATTACATGTTGGTATCTTTGTTTACAGTTGCAATGATATCACTTAAATGTATAGTTGTGGTGCTTGGGCATATGTACACTGGATATATTTTGCCTTGGTGTATTCACAAGTGAATCATTGCCTGGCACTATTGCTGTTAATTACATGCCAACAGAGACATGCCTAAGAAACAGGTGGCTACAGTCCCATTCAGCCAAAAAGTGTGAGAAACAGGGAGTGTGAACTACACATACTCTCCACAGAGTATAAACACAGTCTGTATGCCTGCTCATACCCATGATATATTAACATGTGAGAGTGGATAGGTTATTTGGGACACTGTATAGCAGGAAATTGTTGTAGCCCCAATTACAAACATTTTGGAATGTGTCTCTAGCCATTGTGATCAGGAAGATCCACACAGGGGAGTCAATAACAGTGCTCACAGGTGGTATGTTAAATGCCTTTCCACTGAAGATGGTGTGCCAGTATCTGCTACCCAGAGTATGTAGAGGTCCACTGAGGAGACACAGCAAGTTTTACCAGGGCCTTGGTAGAGGTTGTGAGAGTCATCCAGAGAATGTTAGCTAACTTACAGGACTGCATGAACCATATGTGAGATTGCAGATCAGGAAGTATGATGAACTGCAACATGTAGTGTCTGTTGTGGGTCATTATCAGTGGTAAGTAGCAGTCCTAAAGGCCATTCATCTGGTACATACTCACATTAGCTGACCTGGCCATGAATAGTAGAAGTCCTAATCATGCAGTGTTAGCACTTCCACTGCTACATTGGTTGTGGGTGAGTCTACACCCAGGAGAGGCAGCCCCTGTGGTCATAGTCATGCTAGATCCCCTCCTCCAACAGATGTCAGCGTCAGTCATGTTCGCTTAGCACATTGATATCTAGCCAGGATCATAGAACAGCCAGTGTAGTGCTTAACAGAGCTAGTTCCTGTTCGTGGGGGCACACACAAGAATGTAAACCCTCTACCATGTATGCATTGGAGCTGTCCAGTAGGCCACAGTGCAGTGCTGCCTCAAGTGCTGAAACTGCAGACACAAATGAACACCACTGAAGCCTGTAGGACATCCAACACACACTCAGTGTGCTAAGCCATCCAACACAGTAACCACCTATAAAACTCTTTACACTGCCCATAAGTGCAATTTTTACTTTGTTAGACCTCAGCACTCACATTCACATACTTTACTGTGAAAGACATGCACTCTTGAACCTCCTTTCTCATCTGTGCAGATGATGATAACTGTCCCTGCCTTTTAAACATTGTGACTTTGGCTTGCATAGGCTATGTCTGATACACAGAGCTGGCTGGCCTATGCATGGGTAAGCACAGTTTGGTGTTTTTGTGTGTATCATTTTACTTTTCTGTGTCTGCTTAACTATTGTATAATTATGTAGTAAAACTCCTTTCTCCATTTCTGCAGATGGTGATGAGAGTTCCCTGCCCTTTGAACATTATTACTTGGGATACCTATGTCTGATACACAGAGTGGCCAGCCTATGCATGAGTAAGAACATTTTAGTGTTTTTGTTTAATATCATTTTACTTGTCAGTGTATGCTTAGCTATTGGATTGGATTCCCCACTATTAAATTGTGTGTAATAGCACACACAGTTACAATTATTGCACATGTAGGAGGATCATATTGCAGGGGTCCACTGGACGTATCCACACAGTGAAACCATGACTTCAGTAGCCTAAACATACACTCTGTGATGTTTCTGGTTTGCTATAGAGCATAGTCATAACATTGCTCATTTGGCTTATATGGCTTTCTTGTGTGGTGGCTCAGTGGTGCAGTGGTTAGCATTATCACCTCACAGCAAAATGTTCTCTGGTTTGATTCACAGCTGGGGTGCCTTCTGTGTGGAATCTGCATGTCCTCCATGCATTTGCATAGGTCCCCTCTGGGTGCTCTGGTTTCCTCCCACATTCCAAGGTCATGTGTCTGGATCATGTCTCCCTGGGCCTCCACTGAAAATGGGTAGTGTCCCAGTGAGACTTTGATAAACAAATGTTAAATAAAATAATTAAATGTGGGAAGTCATCCTCTTGCACATCATAGGTAAAGGTGTCAAGTATGCCATATGTGAAGTAAGGAAACAACCTGTGTGGCCTGCCCACACAATGTACATAATACCTTGTACATTACAGACCACCTTGCAGTTGATGGTATGATAGCCTTTGTGGTTCACTCACCTCCTTTCCAGTTCATTACTAGGAGTCTTTAATTTGATGTGTGTAAAATCAATGGCTTCTGCACTACAGTAAAATGGGCTATAGCATAGATGTCCCACACATACCTCTCAACCTCTTAATGCAAGAAATCTGGACAAAGTTTAAAATAATGAGGGTGGGGGCAATGGCTGAAAAAATAGGGACAGATTTTAAATATTGGTTTTCTAAACTCAGAAATTTGCCAGAAAAAGAGGTGTTGTGTTAGCAAGCATTTTCTGGAGAATATAATCCCCAAAATTTTGTACAATTCATGTAATCACAGTGTAGAGACTACACAGAAATGTATCCATGTACATGGCCATGTACATGGCCATGGTTCCCCCTCAGCAGCATGCCATACATATTAATGATGGCATGCTGATGAGAGAGCCAAGGAACATGGATATTGAATCAGTTTAGGTAGAGGTGTAGTGGCTACCTGTGGCTGCAGATGAGTGTGAGGATCCTTGTCATGCACCCTGCCACTGTTGTAATTTTGTGAAGGGTTTCAACTGTATAATATGTCATTTTTATGATGTATGATTTTTTCAATTACTTTTTTTACTGCATGTTTGTGCAGCATGGAGCACTGCAATGCCAAGCTGTGTTCAAATATAGACAGCTGACACCTGGCAGACATCTAAAAATAGAAACCAGATGTAATTAATTATCATAATTACATTTTTTTGTTTTCTTGTTTTTTTTTTTTCAGTTACACTTGTGCAGCGTGGCACGGAGTGCAGCAGAGCCAAGCACAGCTCATACATACATGGCTGACACCTGCCAGATATCTAAAAATAGAAACCAGATGTAATTATTTATTTATAGGTGTGTTTAAGAGTGTTTGTGTGGTGCAGCGAGGTGCTCAGCAATGCTAAAAGGTAGCCTAGTAGTATACGTGAAGGTATACTAGTGATTATAACATCCAACTAGCAACATGGGTGGATTTATGGTCTTATATGTAATAGATCGTTAGCTTGAGTCTATAACAAGCAGAATATGACTACAAATTAATGTAAGATATGTTTTTTAATTTTATGAAACTATTTTGTGAAATTTGGTACTGCTGCGCTCTGCTAAGCACTGCTTATTCATGCTAAGCAGTGCATAAACATGCTAATAGCTACCAATGTTTGCACAGTGCTAAGCCTCGCTAAAACCATGGTTCTATGAGTTTTCATTCTGCTTGGTTTTGCTTAGCTGGTTTATGCACTGCTAAGTGACGCAGCACTTTTTATGAATGTTGCTCAATGATGTGTAAGGGTGGGAAAATAGCCTATATTAAATCCAGTAGGTGGGAATTCTGCAACAGTCATTGGAGTTCAATCGACTGTTGATATGGCTGGTGGTGTTGGTGAAGATGTGCACTTTTGGGTGCATAGGTGGGGTATTCAGGATTCCAGGGTCATGGTCAGGCTCCTTGTTAAAAACCATGAATCCCAGCTGATGCAGGGTAGATTTCAGGCTCAGCGTGTAAGGTGGAGGCCTAGGACCAGTTGGCCAGGGAACTCACCAGTGTTACTGTCATCCCCGGCACAGGTGAGCAGTGTCATCACCATTATGATGACCTGAAAAGGAAAAATAAAGGAACCCTGGACACCTGGGTCCAGGAAGCTTGAGATTGCAATGCCCCACAATTATGCATGTCTTCACCTGTCTAACCATAATGCAAGCTGAATGTCTGCAAAACTGGTATGCATAATGGTGTGCTTCTCTACCAACAGCTGCAGGTGAGAGGGCTTGCAATGTCGAGTCCTATGCTGGGCTCTTGGCCAGGTTGCACCATGAGCATGGTATGTGCAGATTTAGTATGCCAACTATAGTGCAGTAAGCAAGAAAGAGTAAAGCATTTACTGCAATAAAGCATACACAAGAAAAAGTGTAGTGCAATAAATGGGTGAGTAGAACTGTAGTGCTATAAATGGGCAAGTAGGGCTGCAGAGCTGTAGTGCAATAAATGAACAATAAGAACTGTATTTCAATAATGCAATAATACCAATAACAGTAAGCAAAATTTTGTTCAGAAGGATTGTGTTGTCAAAACCATTGCAGTAGAGCTGTATACATTGATTGTTTATAGTAAGGTTGCTGCAGTCAAGTACAACGCTGTCATAGCTGTTGCCAGCAAATGTAATGGCCTGAAAACTGTATTGCTTAACTCATAGTACTCTCCAAGGTTGCCTCCATGTTAATATTGGTCATATAATGCTCTCTCTTCCACAGACATTAGGTAATAAATGTATATGGGTGAGGTAGCCCAGTCCATGGGTAGATATTGTGTGTGGACTTCACAGATATTTCAAACCAATAACAATAAAAAATGTTCACTAGCATTGTTGATGCTAAAATACAGCTTTTTTAAATATATGCAGTATGGCAGTATTCTATGCATGTGTGTTCTACTGTCACCCAGTATAGTATAACACTGTAATAGTACTAGAATGCTAGAAGAATGTCCTGTAACTTGTATTGCTCAATTCACAGTATAGTTCCAGGTGATCCCCAGGCAAGCATCAGTCACTCAATAGCCAGCAGTGACTTAGTAGCTCAGTCTGTTAAAGGTTGTGTATGCTCTACATTTTGCCACACACAGTCCTGGGTTCAAATCCAGTGGTATGTAGCACTAAATTTTTCAGTATCAGTCATAAAATGCTCACATTTTCTCTCTCACCAGGAACACAACAAATATATGGGTGAGGTAGCCCATATTATGAGCAGATAATGTGTTCAGATTTGACAGAATGTTAACATCAATACCAAGTATGTGCTTATCAGCATTGTTGATTCATAAATAAAGCTATGTAATCCCAGTATGGCTGCATCTGTTGCATGTCTGTACTAAGTTACTACAGTCACTTATTACATTATTTGAGTGTCTGCTGCAGTCACAGCTATTGGGTTCTACTCCTGTGCCTGCCAACTAAGGCAAGGTGGATGTCTAGTTTAAGTACTGACGTACACAAACATGCCTCTCAAGTGTCTTGATCTCCTGTAATGTAATCAAAACTGCCTAATCCATCTGTTACATGATTAGCAGATAAATTATTACCTGGAATGCAATGTATTACCAGATCCATTTACAGAAAAACTGGGTAGTTATATAAGTCCACATTATGTGAAACTGTTCTGTGTAATGGTGTACCCGCATTTGTTATTGCTTGGCCCATACTGACCCATGCTAACAACTTGAGAGGTATGTATATGCTACATCAGCTATAGAAGAATTGTAGTCACTGTACTCAAACCTGACACTACACACCTGTAGAGTATTTATTATCAGTGTTTTCAGGGATTTATCTGCAATGTCAGTAATGGAATGTTTTCTCTCTCTCCCCATCCCTTATCTTCATTTATTTATTACTGTTATTTATTATGATGATTTAATAATAACATATTTTGTTAAACTAACTATATTTTGGAAAATGTGGTTGATTATTGTTAGTTTTATTATGATGCAATATTAACATATTTGGTAAACTGTTTTGCTGGCTCTATGGTTTACTTCATACTGGCACTCTACTACCATACTGACTGTTATGTTACTTAATGTTGTTTTGCACATAATATACATTAATATGTATTTGGATGAATAAATATGATGTTAGATTCTGTTAATACTAAAAATGGTTTGGTTATTACTAACCGTGACTTATTGCTATACCTCATTTACCAGAGCACATCAAGGTAGACCTGTTCCAACTGCTCCTCCTACCTTGCCTCAACCGGCTCTGGCACTGGGACACAACACATCTAGGACCTAGACCAGTGCCCCCTCTGGTGCCCCTGCACTACCTGCCGTGTCTGGTAGTAATGCCCCATGGGACAGGGACAGGCTTCCCTCTGGGAGTGGTGGTGGAGGGACAGTTGTCACCTGGGTGGAGCTGCTGATCTTGGTGAGCAGGATACTCCACCGTAGCTGTGACTGTCTCCTGCACCAGATTGAGGGCATGCTGGACAATCTGGTGGGGCAGCCTTGGCCTGGTCCCCAGCTTCCAGCACAGCCACTCTTGGGGCAGTGATGGATCAGTGCCTACAGTCCTATGGGTGGGGACGTTTGTCACACTGCTGCCACCTGGAGGCACATGGGACTCAGATTCCACAACACCCTTCCTATACAAGGTGTTCATCCCCTTATGTGTCACACACTGCCCCTGTCTGCTGTCTTGTCTGTTTGCAAATGCATCCTCACCTACCCAACTTACCTCCCACACACATACCTATGTCCGTTCTCCAACATTCCACTCTCACCTTAAAAAAATGGGTACCTGTCCCAAAATAAATAGCATCCCATACATAGCTCTCCATTTCGCATACATGGCCACTGGACACAGATAATTTGGTCCAATTGGCTTAAAAAAGCAGTTACATTTTTCTCACTTCTCTCTCTGGGGTTCAAGAATCCAAATTCATCTACAAATTCTGTCAAAGTGCACAGTTGTTGCTGTACAAGAAATGGATAACTATGGTTCTTTCCTACATTCTTCCTGCACATCCCTTCCTGCCTTTCAGTATGTTTTTACACATGGTTGCCCCATTTCACCAGTTTCCTATCTCACTTTTTTCTTTTCTTTTTATTTTTTAGTGTTGCACTGAACAGCATGTCGCATCATGCAGCTTTGCTAAGCTCAGCTAAATAGAACTATAATGACCATATGTGTTTCTAACATTGTAAGACACATGTACAAAATAAACTCCTCTTCCATGTTTTGGCCCTGAGTCCATCACACTAGCAGCATACTGCATTAACCCACCACACCACACAACTCTTAACTGAAATAGGTGGTTTAAACAAAACATAGTGATTGCCAGTTACAGTCATTAGGTGTGTTTCAGCTAAGCTGCACATTGCACTGCCTAAACTGGAATAAAAAGTAATGGAAAAAGGGGAGTGTACCTTGGACTTGGGTGCAATAGTACACCACTAGACATCCAAAGACATGATAATGGATGTAACTGAGACCTGTGATAGCAGATAAATGTGCCCTTTTATCAGTGACATGTAGAAAGTCACCTGCTAAGGCATTCATGGCAAAATACATAGTCAGCTGGGACTCTGGTACAGAAATACATCCAAATAAAGCCATGCACATACTGATGGATGTAGACAATGTTTGTCACATCCTGTATGTGTGCACATATATCTTGCAAATACACCTGTAGCAGTGACTCAGTAGCTCAGTCTGTTAAATACATTGTATACAGTACATTTTTACACACACAAAGTCCTGGGTTCAAATCCAGTGTTGGTTTGCATTTCAATTACATTATTGTGAAGACAGCAATTGATGAATGACTCATTCACTCATTATCCACACAAAGCATTGCAAATTAAATAACTGCTTTTCAATGCTGGAAGTGACAGGCCTGCAGGTAGGGACACACTTCACATATCCATATAGCATTACTATATGTTGCCTAGTACTCTGTTATTGACACAGTTGCCTTACATATGTACCTTAAACATATGCCATAATTGGAGTGTAAAGGGAATCCTTACTCTGGCTCTGCCTATACAACAAGGCTGACACAGCCTGCGCATATACACCTACAGCTTGTTGTCCTCCAAAGTGTTCACACTCTCTGCATATGTCTATTACCTGCAGTAGCAGCTGCAGCCTGTGGTACACACAGCTCTTTGTAAAGTTTTCTGCTACAGACCTACCCTCTGCAACAATGTAGTCTCCTCACCCCAGTAGAATCCATCTCAACAGCTAATAAATGTGCCCTGTTCTATATGAAGATCTTATATATTGCACAGTGGCTGCATGAAATTGGCTAATGATAGTGCAACTCAGTTGTTTTGGCAGCAAATAGCATATCAGTGTCACATACTGGTTTAGAGGCAATTACCTGCTAATGAGAAGCATATTCAAATGCAAGCAGCTGGCTATGGGCAAAAATTCTGTATGAGATTTTCCTCACACAGAGCACACCTTTGCAAAACATTAATAGTAGCACATTTCTACAGAGCAGTACTGCACTCCACCAGCCATGTAACTATTTTTTTGTGAATAACAGTATGCAGATGGGAGGACAGAGGTATGGGGAATAGGCATTACAGTGCTATTACAGTGGTAAGCTTGTCTTAGACCTGTGGTAATGACATGCTGCTGTCTTACACAAACAGGGGATGTACAATATATCAGGGTTGCATTGTCTTTTGTAATTGTGGAACTCCCTTCCTGTCCAACTAATATCCAATAATTCTATCACCCAATTCAAAAAACATCTTAAAACTCACTTAATGAACAACAGGCTATGCTCTTGTATCACCCCAGGATAAAAACATGGATTCTAGATAACCTCCATACTCTCCATTACTAAAAGCTAGCTTCACATCCTAATTATGGTCCAAACATGACTATTAAAAATACAATGCATTTCACTGTCATCACAAGCGACCATCACCAAATACTTTATCTATTATCCACCAACTACTGTTTTAATTGTATGTATAATTTGGCATATTCTAAATGTACTGTGTAATGTAATCCCTTAAGCTACTCACAGTTACTTCATGTAATACTTGAGAAATTAAACAAATTGGACTGTCAAGATAAGACAGCACTACCAACTATTTTATCTTCTAACTGTTGAATTGTTTATATATATAACATGTCAATTTCTGAATGTATCATGTAATGTCTTCCCTATGTTGTTCATATTTACCTTTAAATTATGTTATATGCTGTGACTGTGTAAACATTAACTTTCTGAATGTAAATATCTGTCTCTGTGAACTTGTCAATTTATGTAATTGGAGCTTTTCTCCCTGGGCCTCTGCTGAAAATGGACCTGTGTCCAGTCAGAATTTCCTGGTTAACAAATGTAAAATAAAATAAAAATAAAAATAAATAAATACATTGTGGCATACTGGTGTTGTTGGACTGTTGCTATATAGTGGTTATAATAGCATACTGCTATTTGTCTGGCACTGGTCATATAACATATTATTGGGTGGCTGGTACTAGGGGACACACCACAGTGGACCAGAGTGTTGGATGCATGATCTTACAGCAGAATCTCTCATGTCACATGGGGGAACTACCTCAGTAATGATACTATCTCAGTTGTATCCACACATGTAATATGTTGTCACACTGTGGAGTATGACATGTGTGAGCAAGCAGTGGATAGTGTCAGACATTTTGTTCTTGCTGTATCTGTATATAATAGACATCCATGTATTTCATCCTGTAATGTGTTTCCCTTTTGGTGTGTTTCAGGACTAATGTATCATAGATAGGGTGCTCTCTTCTCAGATGCGGAAAATGAACTAATACTTCAAAGACTATGGCAGCATCATCACATCCTCTTATGCAGGGGGAGGCATAACAGGGAGCAGCAGCCTGGATTGAGGAAAGACCTTGTCTGGGATGTAAATGAGACTGGCCACCAGGATAGGACACATGAGGAGGTTCACCACTGTGATACAGACATATTGAATGATGCACGATGAAGGGCAGCTGATGTAGTCAGGGATTGTGCTGTCACCGGTGGAGGATCTGCAATGGAACAACCACTCACAGCCACTGAGGAATTCCTGCCAAACCTAGGTACACACAACATCTCCCAAGCATCCATCACACCATAAATCATGGAGGTGGGTGCAACAGTATCCACAGCAGAGGAGCATACAGGTAAGCTTACTGTGATCACCATTGTAATACTGTAGCAGTAATCCTGTCAGAAGGATACATACCTTTATGTGGGTGTCAGATCTATGTGCCGTGGGAGGGGTTTAAGCTCAGTTGTATACTCATACTTAGAATGTTACCAATACATCAAGTAACACTAGCTACTGTACATGAGTGATATATGCAGGTATTACCTTGTTGTCCTGAAACATGCAGTGGTACTGAAATTACCGCACCCTCACTTTTTTACAAGTCCATCAGGAGTTGTCCAAAGCTGTGGTCCTGCACCTGGTAAGCTTGATACTGTTTTGTTCTGGAACATACATATGCTATTAAGGTAAAGGGCCAGAATAATTCCCTATGTACACTTAATGTTATGTGTAACCAGAGTAGAATGTTTTCATGTTCCAGTCTGGAACAGTTACCTAAGTTTCCTAGAGTGGGTAATCACACAAGTGTAGTTAAATGAGCAGAAACAATTTTGCTGTTATAGTTCAGAGTGAATAGACTTCCTGATGTACATGAGAAATTAAACTGACATGCCTTGTAAAAACCGAAAGGTCAATGGTACATAGCTTAGGCATTGAAACTTGTATGTGTATATATTTGTTAAGACAGGTGTACTGGGGTTTTATGTGTTGTTTTATCAGGTATAGTGTCATATTGCATACCTAAAAGGTACATTGTACTTGTCAAGTGTCACATGGTTTACCTGATGTGCTTGTTATAAAGGCCTTGAGTCGAATTTGTATTTTGTTGTGAGGAAGTCTGTTGTGCATGAAAGCAGAGATTGAAGATGCAAGACTGGTAATACAGTTGTGGATCATCATTATTATGACTCTTTATGGATTTTCCATACTTAATAGTGCAGGTAGTAATGTACTGCTTTTGTCTTGGTTTCCACAGGTGACTGGGGTGGGGTTGGGGTCTCTCCTCCACACAACATGATGTCAGTGTCTCTTCAGATTCTGATGATGATGGTGGCCACAGTGAAGCACAGGTGCAGTTGTCAGGGCTGAATCTGACTCAGAGGTTGATGTCACTCTTCTGCCCTCATTGTCACTGCACACAGTGTGCCCACTCATACCCAGTCCCCACAGCCCTCAAATATTGGACAGGCAGAGGGTGGAGACATTAAACAGGCTAGTGTGGCAAGTATGGCTTCAGTGAGTGTAGACACTGGCAATAGCCAGAGAGCTGGTAGGGTCCCTCACAGGTGGATTGACAGGAGTGCTCATAGGAGGTCTTGAGTCCGTCCACAACCTGTTGCAGGTGTCACATCACAGGTCACTTTGTGCATGTTTTGGGCCATCATGGAGGCACAGGCATGTTCTGAATGGAAGGCCAGACATATGCTTAGGGTTATGGATTCAGCACAGTCTGACATCCGTGACTACCTCCACCACATTGGAGACACCCAGGATTGGTTCACTGATGCAGTGAACAGACAGTGGACTGAGACAGTGTCTGTCTTGCACCGCAGATTGTCTGTGCTGGAACATGTAGTTGCAGTTGGGCATCAGACCCATGGATGTCAGTCAGCAACACCATCTTCTGAGAGTCCACATGGCCATGCACAGCTAAGCTCCCGTAGTGGCAGTACATCCAGCGTTACAGAGGGGAGTGTGCTCTCCACACCATGATATGGCAGGAAATGGGCATGTGGTCCTAGGTGGTCCTGTGGGGGAAACGGTCCCAACCGACAGCAGTCACCGTCAGGTACTAGCACTGTGTCTGACCTTGGGCATGGTGGTGCCATGGCAACTCCTGGCAGAGCTAGTTGCCATGTTCAGGGCCAGAAATGAACTGTCAACTCTGCCATGTATGGTCCAAAGCTGTCCAACACACACATGTGTAAGGCAGGCATTGACTGTGTACACGCACATACTCACACACCACTGTCACATGCAGGACACCGACAGGCACACAATCACCTCTCCATGGTCCATCTAACCCACTCCTCTTCCTGACTCACACATATGCTGTCAACATTTTGGGCCAACCTAGGCCTGCAGCACCCCCACACATCACCCTGTGCAGGTGATGATACCTGTGCCACATCCCTGTCATCCTTCCCATCAATGCAGGGGAATGAAGCTATGTGTCTGATGCACAGGGTGACTATATTACTTCACATGTACTTGTATAATGCAATATTGTTTTGCCATGCCACTTGTAGTGGTCACCAACATACACAGTATGCCGGCATGTGTCATGAATATGCAACATACTTTTGTGGACCTTATGTTGTATGATATACTGTTGGTATTGTTATACAATGACAGGTACAGCACATACCTGTGTATATTTCTGTTCCAGGAGTCTGAGGGGATAATCTATGGACATGCGATGGCAGTGAAGTGGCACAGCATGACATGGCAGCACACCAGAAATATGACTTCAGCAAGGTACAGCAGTATATCTGGATGACTTCATAGGTTCACATCTGTATGACAGTCTACCAAGGACAATGGCAGCAGTCAGTGTACTCATGCATTCATAATTTGTGATAAAGTCTGCTACAGGGCAAGGTGTGACCATGCTGGAGTGCATATGCTGCCTATCTGTAAGGAGCACAGTAGATGGATGGCTCACTGAAAGGACATTAGACTACTATGTGACATTAGTGCTACATGCTTGTGAGAGACAGTTGTCTAGCAGACATAAACACACCCTTGAAATAGACCCTGCCTAATGGTACACAGACCACCTTAGTGTAGCTCAGCACATGCCCTCTGTTTGATTGGCTGGGTGACCACCATTTCTACACACAGTGTCTGCCTGAGTCCCTCTTGGACTAGGTCAACATGTGCTGAACCTGTACAAGGGATATATGGATGTCTCTGATTGTGAGAGCTGTATGGCCATTATGCTAGTTAAGTTCACATGTCCTGTGACCCCATAACATGATGTATACTGCTGTAACTGCCTCACACACAAACATGGCCACATTCATGCTAGCACCACTTCCACTCACTGCATACAGGACATGCCAAGGCACACCCATGCTGCAAGTTGACTGTATGCAGATTAGAACACTTACCTATGTACTGTTACACACTACAGATCACAGTACCCAATGCATGCAATACAACTCATATTTGCTAGTAATATCAGTTTAGAACATATAATGCTTGTTGATATCAGCAAGTCTTGTTGTAGTCAGTCATTTGGTGGGCCATATCACCCACTAAAAATAAAATGATGCAAAACCCTAACTATATCTGAGTTACAAAGGTTATCATACATGAACCATAGGGATACACACACACTCACACCATGTTGGGCAGAGTGAGAGTAAAACCCTTACTTATCAAGGCTTTTTCACAGCAGATCACAGTATTTATCACATGTGCTATGACTTACATCTGATACTGCATTGTCCGCTGGTAGTCTTAATATGGCTGACATCATCAGGTCTTGTAGAAGAGGGCAGTTTAGAAGCCACCAGCAAGTTACAGGCCCAAAGACAATGCAGACATCCACACACATATTTCTGTATATAAGAGGGATGTATATATAAATGTAACTGTGTGTGTGTGTGTGTGTGTGTGTGTGTGTGTGTGTGTGTGTGTGTGTGTGTGTGTGTGTGTGTGTGTGTGTGTGTGTGTGTGTGTGTGTGCATGTGTGTATGATATGTATATGCATTATGTAGATATATGGGTGGGTCTATGTATCTTTTTAATATATATAGCTATATATATCAGTATATATCTACTTGACAATACATAGTGATAGATATACTGTGCATGTGAAAGAGAGATACTGACAGATGGCTACGTATACGTATATGTCTGTATGTATAGACATTTATACATAGCAGGTCATTTAAATGCAGGGCCAACAGAACTGCTCTCATTCTTACTAAATGTACGGGCATGCCCAGTAGGGCTGTTAGTACTTATAATGTGACTCCAGGCCAGACATGCTAGTATTCCAGAACAGGATTTTGTATGTTACAGACATTAACATCTGCCCATGTTTCTGCAGTACTGCACTTCACTCAAAATGTCCACAGAATTCCCCAGCTATCTGCTGTACTAAATATGTGACTGGGATTGATAATGTTACACCACCAATAGACAGTCTGTTTACTACTCAGTTATCCTGATTTTCACAGAATGTCCAGAGTTTTGTCTTATATGTTTGGTTTGTTCCTCACACATTTATAGTCGTCTGGAGTTTTATTAAATGTTGACATCAATACATTCTACTTACTACAGACAAACAACTGTGTGTCAGACTTTATATCCATCAGAAAATATGTACTACTGCAACATCTTTAATTCCAGCAACTGTCTAGGTTTATGTGCCCAATATTTAAACTCTGTCCCTATGTTTGGGCCTTTGTCCCCCCAATCTTTCTGGCTTTGTCCAGATTTCTTGCACTAAGAGGTTGGGAGGTATAACATTCTGTGAAAACATCAACATACCACAACCTCACATGCAAAAGATGTGAGTAATTCCAGATTAGAACCATCACCACCATCACCCATACTAGCTTCTCTAGTCCACTGAGCCACATAGGTCGCTAGACAGACAAGGGTCATTCATATCACAATCTACAGCATACATATGTACATTGTTATCCTGCATAAAGAGAGACATACAATGTGTGAGCGATATCTATGTTACAGCCCTGTGATTGCCTGCCTGGCCCACTGATATACCATAGGTGATATTCTGTTAAAGCAGTTATATGGGTACACTTCTGAGCTGGAGGTGGGGAAACAATAGCACATGATCAGCGTGTGTAGACAGCAGTCCAAATATCATGTGTGCCCACTGTTTAACAGCTCCCTTCCCTGATGTCATGAATATTCCAACCATGAGGTCTAGTGAAAATTAAGGAACACATACCATTGGACTGGGTATCAGTTGTCCCATGTGGATGTTAACTCTGACAAAATAGCCCACTATATTTCCTTTCATAACAGCAGCAGATCCATACATATTATACCTTATTATAGTAATCCTTACAATTTCTGTGTAGGTTAGAGACTTACCTTGAGAATGCAGCAGTTGACAGAACTATAGTTCAGGGCTGACTCTGTGTGATGCAAGCGGTGCACAGCCAACACATGGATAGGTACAGCTTATGTGGGTTGCCTGGCATCAGCTATTTTAATATATGTATGTGAGTAGGAGTAAGATGTCAGTCCCTAGGGCCATAGATTGTCAGTGAATTTGCTATGCATTGTCTCTTAACCAATGCCAGGGCATACTGGGCATGCCTACATTTGCCTACAGGGACATCAGCAGGGGGCTCTTCCTCCAAGTCTACCTGTAAGTGTGGCTGTGGTGACCTAGGCACTGGTGGGGGAATGTATATCCCTTCCCTCTGATGATCCTGCTGCAGCTGCTTCTATAGGATCAAAAGCTTTTGATACAGTGTTCCACTCAAAATTACTTTACCAACTCGAGACCATAAACTGCTCTTCACTCACTCTAACCTGGTTCCACAGCTATCTACATAACAGAAAACAATCTGTTAGATGGCAAAACAAGCAATCCAACTACCTAGTCAATAGCACAGGCGTTCCTCAAGGGTCTATTCTTGGACACTTGCTTTTTAACATATTCATTAATAATCTCCATAAAGAATCCTTGCAAGGTATACTCATTCAATATGGAGATGATTTAACAATAATTACATCCTCTACCAAATGTCTCATATCTAAAGTTAACACAGAATGCTTTTACTTCCATAGAATCCTGGCTTAACAAGGCTCAACTGCTACTTAATCCCCAAAAAATCAAAGCTATTACTCTTTGCTATCAAACCTAAAGCTCTAGACTTTAAAATATTCTGTCAAAACAATACAGAAATTTAAATAATAAAAAACAGCTAAACTACTTGGCATCACTATTGATGATGAACTAACCTTTGAAAATCACATACTCAACTCAATCAAAAAGACCCACTTTAAGCTGGGCAAACTCTATAGGCATAAACTCTATTTGGACAAGTCTACCAAGCTTAAACTAGCTAATGGTCTACTTCTACCCTCCCTCCTCTATGGCAGCCCCATTTTTACTAACACATCTCTCCTGAACAAATATCAGTCATGCTACTACAAAATAGCTAGGTTTGTCTCCAACATGCCAACTTGGACACATCATTACCTGGCCATTAAATCTATAAACCGCTTTGAATTCATTCACTACCTATATTACTCCCAACTTACTCTAACCCACAAACTATTACATAATCTAAAGTACTGCCCATAACTCTCTATTACCCAACTAGACTCATTCACATGACTTAAACATGCACTTAAAGAACACTATCTTAATAACCATGTCTGTCCATGTAGCAACATGATAAAACCACCTTAGATACTTTGGGACACTCTTTTCAACATGTACTTCCACTAAATGAATATAGCTGCAATCTACACTATCTGCCTTTTTATCCAGTCTTTCTTTCTTTCTTTCTTTACTTCTGTAACATAATAAACAGAACTGCTTACTGTTCTTTTACTTGAAAACTTTCAAACAAAAATTACTCAATTTATAACTCTCCAGCTTAAGATATTGTATTGTATACCTCAATATATCGTGTTTGTCTTTGTATTTTCACTTTAATATGCACTATGTAACAAATTTATCTTTACTAACATAACAAACAAAGTAAAGAAGACACCAAAAAACTTTCCAACAACTGGTACAGTTCCACAGATGTAAAAAAATCACCAACTGCAAAAAAATATATACACCAACTTTTTATTTCTTTTTCTCTAGGCCTTGGTGTAACACTTTCATTGAGTATAAAAACCTAAAACCCAAACAAGGCATTTTATAACAAAAAAACCTTCCCTCAGTAAACAATTAAAAAAAACTAATTGATTAACAAGCTTATACAATTAGATAAAACATTTCCAATTTACTTCAGTATTAAGTCCCAAAGGGACCAGTGTACCATATTTTAAAATGTATACTGATTCTTTATATAAAAATGTTTCCTTTAATAAAACAACTTTACTTGTTCAAGAATACAACCCTGAAGCAATAAAAAAATGACTATTGTGTTTTTGTTTAAAATGCATGGCAATAACCTTTTCTTCCTTCTGATTCCTGAATGTGTTCCATAAATCTAGCCCTAAATGTTCTTTTTGATCCCCTATATAAAATAAATTACAAGGGCATTTTAGGGCATAAATTACTTCCTTGCTATTACATGAGAAACTGTCTCTCGGTATAAACTTAAAGTTGCTAATATATTCAAAACACCTTACTAAATGTTGACATGCAGTACCGTTTCTACAGCTTGTGATTCACATGGGGCTGACACTATTAATATTTATAATAGGTAAAATAAATTTCCCATGCACCAACATGTCTCTCAGGCTCTTGCCTTTTTTATAGGAAATAGAGGGCTGGCTTGGAAGTATGTTACTCAAAACTCTATCCCTAAACAGAAAGTTCTAGTAATATTTAACTGTATCAATATATATATATATATATATATATATATATATATATATATATATATATATATATATATATATATATATATATATATATATTTACTTTCAATACTAAATATAGAAACAGAATAAAATGTCTCCATTTCACTGACTTTATTTACAGCATTTCCTCTCCTACCTATCAAAGGTATTCCTTCATTTATTTTACAAAATGTATTCCTTGCTTCTGTTATAATATCAAAACTATAACCCCTCTCTAAAAACATTTGTATCAATTCAGCAATTTCTTTTTGGAAAAATTACCTCATTATTGCAAATTCTAGACAGTCTTGAGAATTCTGCATATGAGAAAGATCTTATAGTATGAAAGGAATGACAACTGGAGGCATGGAGATATTGACTACCATCCATACATTTTCTGTGTACACCTGATAAGATGGTACCATCCTCCAGACCCTCTAAAGTTATATCTAAATTTGAGACCTTATTACCGTACTGTAAGCCATCAAGAATTCTGTTGTAAATCCCTCAGAAAACCTTCAACTTTATTTTGTCCTCCTTCACAAATAAAAATTAAATCGCCTATGTAACAAAAGTAAAATTTTACATTTTTCCTTCATAAAATTGTGTTTATATAAACACTCCAGTTTGTAATATGCCATGAAGAGATTTGCATACATGGGGCAAAAGGTGCCCCCATTGCTGTATCCTGTTTCTGTCTATAAATTTGGTCATTAAAATTAAAATAATTATTTCTTAGAGAGAAATCTACCAGTTCTACAACATAGTTGGATAGGGTATAATCCCCTAAAAAGTACAATAAAGAGCATAAACCATCTTCATGTATTATGGAAGTGTAAAGACTTTTTACATCAGGTACTATCCAATATTTATTACTAGTCCAAACCACTGATAACATTTTATTTAAAAAATCAGAGCTATCTTGAATATAAGACAAAGTGTTCTGGGCATATGGGAGAAGTACCTCAAGTAACAGAAGGCCTATATTATGTAGGAAATACCTTCATGCTGAAATAATCGGCCTACCTGGCGGGTTATGCATGTTTTTATGTAACTTGGGCAAACAGAAACAATTAGCTAATTCACAGCTCTTAAGAGAAAAATTTTTGTACATCTTTTTTGTAAAATAATCCAACCTAATACCTTTATTCAGCAGATTTTGAAACTGCATTTTTGCTTTTTCATATGACCTATTATTACTTATCTCATACACCATCTCATCCTTTAAATGATCCATAAACATCTTATAATACTGTGAAACATGCATAATTACAATTTTACTGCCCTTATCAGCTGGTTTGATAATTAAGTCTATTCTGTTTTTAAGTTTTTGTAAAGGCTTCTATCATTTTAACGTTAAATTATGCTTAATGTTACATTTATCATGATCTAAATTTTTTCACATATTGTCAAATGCAAAATTTATCATTGAATTGAAGTGTGAAACACTCTCATTACAAAAAGAAGGCATACATTTACTTTTATAAGGAACAAATGCTGTATTAATTAAACAATAATCATTATCCATTGCAGATTCAAACATTGCATCAAAGTCATCACAACAGGAAAAAAAACTATCATCCGAGTCTTTTCTTGATTTGTTACTGCAAAATTGTTTTCATTAGCATAGTAAACTTTCAAATGCAATTTACGAATTAATGAATCAAACCACCTTAGATACTTTGGGCCACTCTTTTCAACATGTACTTCCACTAACTGAATATAGCTGCAATCTACACTATCTGCCTTTTATCCAGTATTTCTTTATTTCTTTCTTTACTTCTGTAACATAATAAACAGAACTGCTTACTGTTCTTTTACTTGAAAACTTTCAAACAAAAATTACTCAATTTGTAACTCTCCAGCTTAAGATATTGTATTGTATACCTCAATATACCGTATTTGTCTTTGTGTTTTCACTTTAATATGCACTATGTAACAAATTTATCTTTACTAACATAACAAACAAAGTAAAAAAGACACCAAAAAACTTTCCAACAACTGGTACAGTTCCACAGATGTAAAAAATTCACCAACTGCAAAAAATATATACACCAACTTTTTATTTCTTTTATTCTAGTGCCTTGGTGTAACACTTTCATTGAGTATAAAAACCTAAAACCCAAACAAGGCATTTTAGAACAAAAAAACCTTCCCTCAGTAAACAATTAAAAAACTAATTGATTAACAAGCTTACACAATTAGATAAAACATTTCCAATTTACTTCAGTATTAAGTCCCAAAGGGACCAGCGTACCATATTTTAAAATGTATACTGATTCTTTATATAAAAATGTTTACTTTAATAAAACAACTTTACTTGTTCAAGAATACAACCCTGAAGCAATAAAAAATGACTACTGTGTTTTTGTTTAAAATGCATGGCAATAACCTTTTCTTCCTTCTGATTCCTGAATGTGTTCCATAAATCTAGCCCTAAATGTCCTTTTTGATCCCCTATATAAAATAAATTACAAGGGCATTTTAGGGCATAAATTACTCCCTTGCTGTTACATGAGAAATTGTCTCTTGGTATAAACTTAAAGTTGCTAATATATTCAAAACACCTTACTAAATGTTGACATGCAGTACCGTTTCTACAGCTTGTGATTCACATGGGGCTTACACTATTAACAATATTTATATTAGGTAAAATAAATTTCCCATGCACCAACATGTCTCTCAGGCTCTTGCCTCTGTTATAGGAAATAGAGGACTGGCTTGGAAGTATGTTACTTAAAACTCTATCCCAAAACAGAAAGTTCTAGTAATATTTAACTGTATCAATATATATATATATATATATATATATATATATATATATATATATATATATATATATATATATATATATATATATATATATTTACTTTCAATACTAAATATAGAAACAGAATAAAATGTCTCCATTTCACTGACTTTATTTACAGCATTTCCTCTCCTACCTATCAAAGGTATTCCTTCATTTATTTTACAAAATGTATTCCTTGCTTCTGTTATAATATCAAAACTATAACCCCTCTCTAAAAACATTTGTATCAATTCAGCAATTTCTTTTTGGAAAAATTACCTCATTATTGCAAATTCTAGACAGTCTCAAGAATTCTGCATATGAGAGAGATCTTATAGTATGAAAGGAATGACAACTGGAGGCATGGAGATATTGACTACCATCCATACATTTTCTGTGTACTCCTGATAAGATGGTACCATCCTCCAGAGCCTCTAAAGTTATATCTAAATTTGAGACCTTATTACCGTACTGTAAGCCATCAAGAATTCTGTTGTAAATCCCTCAGAAAACCTTCAACTTTATTTTGTCCTCCTTCACAAATAAAAATTAAATCGCCTATGTAACAAAAGTAAAATTTTACATTTTTCCTTCATAAAATTGTGTTTATATAAACACTCCAGTTTGTAATATACCATGAAGAGATTTGCATACATGGGGGCAAAAGGTGCCCCCATTGCTGTATCCTGTTTCTGTCTATAAATTTGGTTATTAAAATTAAAATAATTATTTCTTAGAGAGAAATCTACCATTTTTACAACATAGTTGGATAGGGTATAATCCCCTAAAAAGTACAGTAAAGAGCATAAACCATCTTCATGTATTAGGGAAGTGTAAAGACTTTTTACATCAGGTACTATCCAATATTTATTACTAGTCCAAACCACTGATAACATTTTATTTAAAAAATCAGAGCTATCTTGAATATAAGACAAAGTTTTTTGAGCATATGGGTGAAGCACCTCATGTTACAGAAGGCCTATATTATGTAGGAAATACCTTCATGCTGAAATAATTGGCCTACCTGGCGGGTTATGCATGTTTTTATGTAGCTTGGGCAAACAGAAACAATTAGTTAATTCACAGCTCTTAAGAGAAACATTTTTGTACATCTTTTTTGTAAAATAATCCAACCTAATACCTTTATTCAGCAGATTTTGAAACTGCATTTTTGCTTTTTCATATGACCTATTATTACTTATCTCATACACCATCTCATCCTTTAAATGATCCATAAACATCTTATAATACTGTGAAACATGCATAATTACAATTTTACTGCCCTTATCAGCTGGTTTGATAATTAAGTCTATTCTGTTTTTAAGTTTTTGTAAAGGCTTCTATCATTTTAACGTTAAATTATGCTTAATGTTACATTTATCATGATCTAAATTTTTTCACATATTGTCAAATGCAAAATTTATCATTGAATTGAAGTGTGAAACACTCTCATTACAAAAAGAAGGCATACATTTACTTTTATAAGGAACAAATGCTGTATTAATTAAACAATAATCATTATCCATTGCAGATTCAAACATTGCATCAAAGTCATCACAACAGGGAAAAAAACTATCATCCGAGTCTTTTCTTGATTTGTTACTGCAAAATTGTTTTCATTAGCATAGTAAACTTTCAAATGCAATTTACGAATTAATGAATCAAACCACCTTAGATACTTTGGGCCACTCTTTTCAACATGTACTTCCACTAACTGAATATAGCTGCAATCTACACTATCTGCCTTTTTATCCAGTCTTTCTTTCTTTCTTTCTTTACTTCTGTAACATAATAAACAGAACTGCTTACTGTTCTTTTACTTGAAAACTTTCAAACAAAAATTACTCAATTTGTAACTCTCCAGCTTAAGATATTGTATTGTATACCTCAATATACCGTATTTGTCTTTGTGTTTTCACTTTAATATGCACTATGTAACAAATTTATCTTTACTAACATAACAAACAAAGTAAAAAAGACACCAAAAAACTTTCCAACAACTGGTACAGTTCCACAGATGTAAAAAATTCACCAACTGCAAAAAATATATACACCAACTTTTTATTTCTTTTTCTCTAGTGCCTTGGTGTAACACTTTCATTGAGTATAAAAACCTAAAACCCAAACAAGGCATTTTAGAACAAAAAAACCTTCCCTCAGTAAACAATTAAAAAACTAATTGATTAACAAGCTTACACAATTAGATAAAACATTTCCAATTTACTTCAGTATTAAGTCCCAAAGGGACCAGCGTACCATATTTTAAAATGTATACTGATTCTTTATATAAAAATGTTTACTTTAATAAAACAACTTTACTTGTTCAAGAATACAACCCTGAAGCAATAAAAAATGACTACTGTGTTTTTGTTTAAAATGCATGGCAATAACCTTTTCTTCCTTCTGATTCCTGAATGTGTTCCATAAATCTAGCCCTAAATGTCCTTTTTGATCCCCTTTATAAAATAAATTACAAGGGCATTTTAGGGCATAAATTACTCCCTTGCTGTTACATGAGAAATTGTCTCTTGGTATAAACTTAAAGTTGCTAATATATTCAAAACACCTTACTAAATGTTGACATGCAGTACCGTTTCTACAGCTTGTGATTCACATGGGGCTTACACTATTAACAATATTTATATTAGGTAAAATAAATTTCCCATGCACCAACATGTCTCTCAGGCTCTTGCCTCTTTTATAGGAAATAGAGGACTGGCTTGGAAGTATGTTACTTAAAACTCTATCCCTAAACAGAAAGTTCTAGTAATATTTAACTGTATCAATATATATATATATATATATATATATATATATATATATATATATATATATATATATATATATATATATTTACTTTCAATACTAAATATAGAAACAGAATAAAATGTCTCCATTTCACTGACTTTATTTACAGCATTTCCTCTCCTACCTATCAAAGGTATTCCTTCATTTATTTTACAAAATGTATTCCTTGCTTCTGTTATAATATCAAAACTATAACCCCTCTCTAAAAACATTTGTATCAATTCAGCTATTTCTTTTTGGAAAAATTACCTCATTATTGCAAATTCTAGACAGTCTCGAGAATTCTGCATATGAGAGAGATCTTATAGTATGAAAGGAATGACAACTGGAGGCATGGAGATATTGACTACCATCCATACATTTTCTGTGTACACCTGATAAGATGGTACCATCCTCCACACCCTCTAAAGTTATATCTAAATTTGAGACCTTATTACCGTACTGTAAGCCATCAAGAATTCTGTTGTAAATCCCTCAGAAAACCTTCAACTTTATTTTGTCCTCCTTCACAAATAAAAATTAAATCGCCTATGTAACAAAAGTAAAATTTTACATTTTTCCTTCATAAAATTGTGTTTATATAAACACTCCAGTTTGTAATATACCATGAAGAGATTTTCATACATGGGGGCAAAAGGTGCCCCCATTGCTGTGTCCTGTTTCTGTCTATAAATTTGGTTATTAAAATTAAAATAATTATTTCTTAGAGAGAAATCTACCAGTTCTACAACATAGTTGGATAGGGTATAATCCCCTAAAAAGTACAGTAAAGAGCATAAACCATCTTCATGTATTAGGGAAGTGTAAAGACTTTTTACATCAGGTACTATCCAATATTTATTACTAGTCCAAACCACTGATAACATTTTATTTAAAAAATCAGAGCTATCTTGAATATAAGACAAAGTTTTTTGGGCATATGGGTGAAGCACCTCATGTAACAGAAGGCCTATATTATGTAGGAAATACCTTCATGCTGAAATAATTGGCCTACCTGGCGGGTTATGCATGTTTTTATGTAGCTTGGGCAAACAGAAACAATTAGTTAATTCACAGCTCTTAAGAGAAACATTTTTGTACATCTTTTTTGTAAAATAATCCAACCTAATACCTTTATTCAGCAGATTTTGAAACTGCATTTTTGCTTTTTCATATGACCTATTATTACTTATCTCATACACCATCTCATCCTTTAAATGATCCATACACATCGTATAATACTGTGAAACATGCATAATTACAATTTTTACTGCCTTTATCAGCTGGTTTGATAATTAAGTCTATTCTGTTTTTAAGTTTTTGTAAAGGCTTCCATCTTTTTAACGTTAAATTATACTTAATGTTACATTTATCATGATCTAAATTTTTCCACATATTGTCAAATGCAAAATTTATCATTGAACTGAAGTGTGAAACACTCTCATTACAAAAAGGAGGAATACATTTACTTTTATAAGGAACAAATGCTGTATTAATTAAACAATAATCATTATCCATTGCAGATTCAAACATTGCATCAAAGTCATCACAACAGGAAAAAAACTATCATCTGAGTCTTTTCTTGATTTGTTACTGCAAAATTGTTTTCATTAGCATAGCAAGCTTTCAAATGCAATTTACGAATTAATGAATCAAACCACCTTAGATACTTTGGGCCACTCTTTTCAATATATACTTTCACTAACTGAATATAGCTGAAATCTAAACTATTTGCCTTTTTATCCAGTCTTGCTTTCTTTCTTTACGTCTGTAACATAATAAACAGAACTGCTTACTGTTCTCTTACTTGAAAACATTCAAACAAAAAATACTCAATTTGTAACTCTCCAGTTTAAGATATTCTGCTGTATACCTCAATATATCGTATTTGTCTTCATATCTTCACTTTAATATGCACTATGTAACAAACTTACCTTTGGTAACATTTTTTAACTTGATGTTATATAATTGTTTCTATGACTATATGGAGCTTTTCTCCCCAGGCCTCCACTGAAAATGGGTCATCTTGGCCCAGTGGACTTTCCCCGTCAACAAATGTCAATAAATAAGTCAATAAATAAACACATATTGTGTAGAATGGCAGATACTGTGAACATATATGCACATGTGGCTGGAAAGTACTGCAGGGCTCCACCAGATATATCAAGGCACTGGGCCCATCACTTCAGCAACCCACACACGCTCTCTATGATTTTCCTCGTTTGTGCAAGTGCCTCATTATAGCATTATTCCATATGTGTGTGTGTACATTTCTGATGGGTGTCATCATCCACATTTCGAGTGTGTAGCCAACAACTCACAGTAGATAGCTGTGTGGGATGTCCCCCCTTTGAAACATCTGGTACAAATGTGATGCGTGCCAGATATGGGAGTCATATCTTTGGTAAAAACTCTGTACCCATGAACTACAACATAGGCGGTAGTATACTTAACACCGAAAGTGTGATAAAAGACCTTAGGACACAGGTGGACAGTAGTCTCTCCTTTGATAATCACATCGCCACAGTAGTCAGGAAATCCTTCTACATGGCATACCTCATCACAAAAGGTTTCTCATCCAGGAAAAAAGAGGTCATTGTTTCCCTCTACTTATCACTCATTAGACCCATTATATAGTACAATGCCCTTTTTGGTATGTACCTCACAAGACATCTACAACAACTGGAAAGGCCACAGAAATACCTCACAAAGAAGATTACTGGCCTCAAATAGATGCCCTACACAGACCATCTCAAAAAATTCAAGCTTTACTCCGTCGTCTACTCAGAGGTGATCTCTGCCTAACATACAAAGCTATGTCAAACCCAGAGCTGTTGGACATGCTCCACTTAAAGAAATCCCAATACCTCCAAGCTACATGCTCTAGGGACCTAAACCTTGTCACCACAATAAACAGAACATAGCCTAGTACCTACCTATGAACCTATGATAGCTGCCAGGACTGCCAGCACACACTTTTATGATAATGCTCTGTGCATTGCACATGACCTGGCAGTTGATTTAGTGGTACCCCATGTGGTTTACGTAGATTCTACCCTCCTCACCGGGTGGTGCTTTGATGTGTACATGAGTGCAATCTATGGTATCCAGTACCTTAGGGTAGCATGCTACATGGTAAAAGTGTTGCATATTGCTGGCCCTCACCTCACCTCAGGGGTGAGAGGAAAATATATGTGCTCAGTGGCATGTGGTAGCATGGCATCCAAGAACTGGTGAAGTATCCTGGATGTTGATGCCTGTGAGACCTCCATCATGTCCCCAGTTGGTATCTGGAAGGTACCTGTGTCTATTATACTAATGGGCTACACATACCTTTGTTTTCACTGGGATTGGTTCTTCTCTTTTGGCTCTGCACCTGAGTTGAGGGAAGCAGAGCTCAGTGAGTTCTTGTAGTATGTCCCTGTCCACCCTGTAGCCCTCTACAATGTCCAGCTCATTTAGCTCCTGGAAGGTTACTCTGGGCCTGAACACTCTTTTCCTTCCCTGCCTAGACCTATTGTCAGCAGCAGTAGCAGCACTGGCCTCAGCATCTAACACATACAAGTGTAGCAGACCTATAGCAGCCCCTAGCATTCTTTCAGTTAAAATTCCCAAGTCTGTACTCCAATAGTGCAGACTATGGGAGAAAAATCAGACTATAGGGTGTATACATACATTATAGTGCTCTACTGTAGGTACTGCCTGTATGATTGGCTACCTATGATGCATTGCACCTGTCTAGTATATCATTAACATCATTTAATGGCCTTAGTTTAAGTTAAGCAAGGATCAACACTAATAAATACATCATTGGCCTTTTAGATACACTGAGCCCTGTGGCACACTGTGCAAATGTGCACCCCATAAGTAAACACTGCTTAGCAGTCAGTATGCCCCCCCAAACTTGCATGCTCAACATAGTGCCATGCCATGCAAACAGGAGCAGCAATGCTCCAATTAGCTCAGACGTTAGTGGACACATGCTCTCCTGATGTCAGCTACCTCCTCTGTGGACACTAACACATTTCTCTGCCTATACAGGGGGGATCTGCAGAGATCATTACCCCATTATACTATTCAGTAACTCCACCTCATTTGCATAGGGGTCTGTGCTCACAACCTGGATACTACATGCTTACAAGCTCTTCCACATTAGCAAAGACACCAATGTACCATTGTAGATACTGCATGCAGGGTCCTGTAATACATTTCTGTCTCATATAATATTTCCACCTTTTTTTTAATAAGGCATGTTTGCTCAGTGTGGTGTGCCATGCAAACATACCAAGATTATTAAAAAACAAATTTTTATTTTAACATTTTAAACAAATGGATATGGCCAACAGGTCCACAGTAAATAAACCTAAAAAAAAAAAATACTGCAACAAATAAAAGCCACAACCATTTATTTACATATATACAAACCTAAAACAACTAAGCACTTTTGCTAGGCTTACACTAGACTTCTTCAGAGTTGTTTTAATTAACATTAACATATAGAACAGTTTAAATAATAAATTGATCAAGCAAGTAGCCAATCAAACAACAGGAACAATAAAAAGCCATTAACATTAAAAGTAAAGGCAAGTCTACTTCTGGTTGTTATATACTTTGTGTTGCCAAAACAATGTAGGAATCAAACCTTACTACTTCTTAAAAATTAAAATAATGTTTACTTAAAGCACATGAATAAATATTTCATCATGAGTAACTATATTTATTTTATCACTTCATTTCATTAACTTGTTAATATGTTTAAGATATCTGGTCATGCCTCAATTTTAAAAATGGTTTGATGGAAATATAATCATTTAAGCCAGGTTCCACCATGGCATTTAAACATAGCTGCCACTTGGTCTCTCTTGTTTCTAATAAATTCTTAATATCACTACCTCTCTCCTTGGGCATGATCTTATCTATTACAAAAAAGATAAATTTCTCTGGTACTATGTAGATACAGAGCATTATGAACATCCCCGTTTTTAATGGCCCTCAGATGTTCACCTATTCTGTCCTTTAACTTCCGAGTAGTTTTCCCCACATAAAACCCAGAACATGACAGACAGGTGGCCACATACACAACCATGGTTGAAATACAATTCCATCTACCAGGGCACTGCAAGGAAGTGTCTAAGTTAGTTATTGTTACATAGGGGCCATTGCTGATGTATTTACATATCCTACATGCCCCACACTGGGACATCACTGACCTGTATGTTCCTTTCTGTCCTTGAACTTTCTCTTCTATAAAATTCTTAATATTTTTTCCCCTTCTAAAAACAATGTGAGGTTTTGAACCTAATTGAGTTAGGATCTCTTGGTCAAAACATAATTCCCAACATTAGTTGACAGTTTCTGCTAATATAGGGTCCTGATCATTGTATCGGATAACCATTATACTAGTTGCATGATTTTCCTTTTTTCTTAACTCCAAACCACCTTGCAAGTTAAGAATTGGTGCAAAGGATGATGCTCTCTTGTGCATCAATTCTTTTTTGATGTTTATTAATAATTTCAAAGGATATCATCTATACAAAAATAACCCTAATAATGTAAACATCTCTTTCTTGAAAGTTTCCTCTCCACTGGTCATTCAGGATATCCTTACTATCTGCCCCTTAACCACACTTCTCCTCTGATGTTGGGGATGATTGCTACTGTAATGTAGGAGTGGGTTCAAAAAGGTTGGTTTTCTAAAGACAGAACTCTCCAAAAGTCCTTCTACTTTAATCAGAAGTATGTCAAGGTATTCTATTTCATCTTTTCTCCATACACTGGTAAAGCTTAGAAAATCAGTTGTCCTGTTTAGGTAGTTAACAAATTAATTAGCATCCCCTTCATCCCCCTTCCACAGAATTAGGATGTCATACAGAAATCTATTTTATAATAGGATTCTCCCTTGGAATTCAGAATTAAAATCATACTTCCTTTCCCAGTGTAACAATACCAAGTTTGCATACACTGGGGTACATTTGGCTCCCATAGCTACTCCTGCAACTTGGTGAAATAATTCACCTTCAAAAAATAGAAAATTATTGGTGAGAATAATTTCCATGAATTCCACTAACAAATTAATCCTTTCAGAATCCATCTTTCCTATAGTAATCAAACTTTCTTTAAACATCTCTATACCTGTGTCATGGGGATAACCAAGAAAAAGTTGACTACATCGATGTTCAATAAAGTATAATCACTGGCCATTCTATATTGGCTCAACCTCTCTAAGCAGTGCCAGGAATCTCTAATTACATGCTTAGCCTCCTTGACAAGGGGTCCTGTCCATTTATTCACCCATGCTGCCAATGGTTCTGTCTTAGACCCCCTGGCTTTCACTATGGGCCTAAACGGTGGATTGCTGATGTTTTTATTCATTTTCGGAATACCAAAAATATGTGGTATTATAGGATCATTCATTGTCAAATAATTAAATTCCTTCTCATTGATTCTTCCTTTCAACATGGTATCAGATAAAATAATATCTGTCCAGGCATAAGCCCTATTGACTTCATGTCTGGACACTCTCTCATATGTCAAGTGGTCATTCAAAATTTCTTCCATTTTTGTTAAATAATCTGTCTCATTAAAACTACTCCTCCCTCTTTGTCTGGGGTCATTACACATAGATTCCTGTCATGTACCAGTGCTTGTAATACTTGATTTTCCTTGATAGTTAAGTAAAAGGAGATCTTCTTGCTCCTCTTAATAACTTTCCTAATTTATTTCTCACAAATGTTTTCAAACATAGCTATTTCTGGATTGGATGGAGGAATAAAAGTACTATGGCACCTCAATTGGCTACCAACATTGAATTCATCCCTGTCTTGAAAAACATTTGGAGATTTAACTGTCAGATATATAACATAAGGTTTAACAGGATGTCTGTCACATCTGTGCCAAATTTGGGGACAAAGGACATTCCTTTTCTTAATAATTCAAAATGTTCATTTGTTACCTCAATTTCACTGTAGTTGTAAATTGTAAACCCATTCCTGGTATGAACTTGACACTCTAAACTGTTAATAGTACCCATTCCATCTTCCAGAATTTCAGATGTATCTTTACTGGTGTTACCGTGGTGGTACAGCGGTAGCATTGCTGCCTCACAGCAAGAGGTTCTCCTGTTCGATTCTCGGCTGAAGTGCCTTCTGTGTGGAGTCTGCATGTCCTCCCCATGGTTGAGTGGCCTCCAAAAGACATATGTGAATGGGCGTGCCTTCGCTGAAGGTTGGGCATCAGGCTGGCAACTCGGCACCATAAAAATCTACTGCCAATCATTAGCAGACGGGAGTTCCGCTGTGGCGACCCCTAAACAGGAAAAGCTGAAAAGACAAACAACAACAACTTTACTTGTGTTAGAATTGGTACTAATTGACGCACTACTTAGTTCCAATTCCTGAATTTCTTCCCCTTCCAAGATTTCCCTTGGTATTGGAAATTCCCCTGCTTCCTGCCATATATTTGATTTCTCTGACCCCTGCCGTTTGTCATCTGCTGATTCCTTAATCGGTCTGATCTTCTCGACTGAAGATCCTCATCTAAATAAGTATCGCTATTATGGTTCATATTTGTTTCGTACTTCATGCGGCTGCTCCCTTGTTTTCCATCACTAGTCCTATTATTAGTTGTTACATTTCAGTTAACATTGTTATCACTATCAACATTAACATTCTTCCCTTGCACTCTCCCCCCACTCGGGCAGCCTACATTGTTCTTATAATCATCTGTATCCCTATCGTAATTTTATTTCTTAGTCATTATATTTTTCTTTACAAACTTATCTACATCATTCAACACTTTTTGTAGCTTGCCTTGTATGGCACAAACAGTGCATCCTTATACTTGGATTTAAGTCAAATATTTTCTTTTGTAAAACATTTAACTTACTGTCATTATTTTTGACTATTATGTCCAACATTTTCAGTCCTGTTTTATCAAAAAGTGCTGCCAGTTCTCGGTATGCTCCCAAGCCATTTTCTATACCCATGAGGAGCTTGCAAAGTCAAAGTCCCTTCGGGACTTGTTTGAGTAGTAAAGACTTCTGTAGAACCATGTTGTCCAGTTGAATGGCCCAGTACTTTTTAAAGAGTGTCTTGAACATTGCAATTTGCTCTCTCCATGAAGGTGCTGAGTTACAGTCCACACGACCTTGCCCCAGCTTCACTTCCGGAATGGCAAACCACAATAAAAAATCACTTCCTGATTCATTAATGTTGTTTACTGGTGCCGAAGCACCTGCTTCTTCACTTTCCAAAATTAACAGAGTGCGCAGGGTAAATAATTCAGCCTGGGTGCTAGACAACATTAAATCAACAGGGTTAGAGGTTCGTTCTTTCTTTAACAGGAATGTTAGATTATTGATAGACTCCAGTAGCTGAGATAATAAATTTTCCATAATAACCAAATCACATTCTTGAGTACGATATTCAAAAGACTCCAATGCAAACAGTCCTCACTTAATATAAGTGTGGTTTATCCACAATTTAAACAAACGAATAAGGCCAACAGGTCCACAGTAAATAAATCTTAAAAAACAAAAAAATACCCCAACAAATAAAAGCCATGACCATTTATTTACATATATACAAACTTATATAACTAAGCGCCTTCGCCAGACTTACACTAAGCTTCTTCAGATTTGTTTTAATTAACATATAGAACAGTTAAAATAATAAATTGATCAAACAAGTAGCCAATCAAACAATGGGACCAATAAGAAGGCATTAATATTAAAAGCAAAGGCAAGTCTACTTCTGGTTGTTATATACTTTGTGTTGCAGAAACAATGTAAGAATCAAACCTTAGAGGAATGGTGAGGATGCAGGGAGTAGAGGTGGTGAAGGTGGATGAGTTTCAGTACCTGGGATGGATCAACAGTTCAGAGTAATGGTGAGTGTGGAAGACAGGTGAAGAAGAGAGTACAGGCAGGATGGAGTGGCTGGAGTAGAGTATCATGAGTGATTTGTGACAAACGAGTATCAGTAAGAGTGAAAGGGAAGGTCTACAAGAGGATAGTGAGACCAGCTTTGTTATATGGGTTGGGGACAGTGGCATTGACAAAAAGGCAGGAGTCAGAGCTTGACGTGGCAGAGCTGAAGATGTTAAGATTTGCACTGAGTGTGACGAGGATGGACAGGATTAGGAATAATTATATTAGAGGGTCAGCCCAGGTTGGAAGGTTTGGAGACAAAGCCAGACAGGCAAGATTACATTGGTTTGGACGTGTGCTGAGGAGGGATGCAGAGTATTTTGGGAAAAAGATGCTAAGGATGAAGCTGCCAGGGAAGAGGAAAAGAGGAAGGCCTAAGATAAGGTTTATGGATGTGGTGAGAGAGGACATGCAGGTGGTTTGTGTGATAGAGCAAGATGCAGAAGACAGGAAGAAATGGAAACAGTTGATTCGCTGTGGCGACCCCTAACGGGAGCAGCCGAAAGAAGAAGAAGAGGGAGAAGACTTTGGCACAAATTAGTAATCAGCATTTCAGATATTTTAATTTCTTCCAATCAGATCAGAGTTGCAAGAATGTTGAGAGGGACCGTATTCCCAGGAGACTGATTACTTCTCCAAAACGGAGCAGGTATTTCAACCGAAAGAAGTATATGTAATGCGGCATTCAAAGTCAAAGTAAATATGACCTTCATAAATACCATCATTTTATGGCACACAATTTAATTTGGTAAATACCATCCATTTTCAATATATGAAGAAATGCTAAGGTCCAAGTGGGGAAATGCTGAATGACCTATAGAAAAAGCCTTTTTTCCTTAGAGATCCACAGTAAGCCTTCAGGGTCTTAGAAAAGAACCCTTGGTGATTGCCCACACAAAAAGATATCATGACGCTAATGCAGCTGGAATAGCTCTCTTGACCTCAGTGGAAAAAAAACAGAGTATAGTTAATAAAGATCTTTCAAATACTAATAAAACTTGAACAGCTAGTCCTGATAACATTCAGGTTGCGAAATTATCAATACCAAATATTGACTATATTAAACATTATTTAACTTCTTTAATCTAAGTCTCTCTACTAGTTACATTATCAAGGACTGTAAAACATTCACTGCATTGCCATTAGATGAGGATGACCAAGCCACAGACCATGGCAATTATGGATACTTTAGACTCACTAGCCACATGTGTAAAGTTATTATCTCAGACAGCATTAATCTGGATATTGAAATCCTGGACTTTCATCACTTTGACTTTGGCAAAACCAAGTCCTGCCTTCTTAATCTTGTTTATTTATTTGAAAAGATCACCAAAGCAGTAGCTAGGAATCATTTAGTGCACATAACATATCTGGATGTGGCCAAGTTGTTTATCACTATTTGAGATACAGGTGCTATTGGCAGTCTTGTAATTCTAAATACATATCCACCTGCCATGCAGTAGAGATCTAAATCGTTGTCTGTCAGGACCATGTGGCATATATGTAGGGGTATTTCAGTGTCTTAGCCTCATGCTCTTAGCTTTAACAAACTGTGACAGAAAGCTGCATCTTTTTTATTGGCATTAACATTTTGTTTTAAAATGAAGTTAATGGACTTTGAATGCATTGAATGGTCTCTGGACTTTAAAACCAACACTTCAAATAAATGCATTAGGTAATACAGTGACATTTATTGATTTGGACAAGTGCTGATGAGGGATGCAAAGTATATTGGAAAAAAGATGCTAAGGATGAAGCTGCCAGGTAACAGGAAAATAGGAAGGCCTAAGATAAGGTTTATGGATGTGGTGAGAGAGGGAATGCAAGTGGTTGGTGTGACAGAGAAAGATGCAGAGGACAGGAAGAAATGGAAACAGTTGATCCGCTGTGGCGACCCTCTAACGGGAGCAGCCAAAAGAAGAAGAAGAAGAAGACTGAGACCTGGCTCAAGCCACATGTTAAGGATGACTCCATAACTCCACCTGGATATAACATTCATAGATCTGACAGAATAGGCAAAAAATGTGGTGGTGTTATCCTTCTTTATAAAACTAACCTAAAAATCCAGCTCCTACAAAAAGAATCCCCAGATTTCAAAAATGCTGAAACTCTATCTGCAAAACTCTTTATTAATTAACACTAGCATCTGAACATACTTGGCATTTACCTACCTCCAGGAAACAACCTGTCCACCCTAGAGTCAATACCCCACTGGGCTTCCTACTCCCTTCCCCAGGAAACTATCTTGCTAGACAACATCAATATTGACTGGAACTCCATCCACTCTCCCTCAACTAACCACATTAATTTATACAACTTCACCCAACTCATATATATACCCAGCTGTATTGATAAAACCTCAAAAAAGGAATCCACATTAGATTGGATCCTCACAATCCACCCCAATACTGCCCATCAGTGCAGTACACTGGCCAACTCTCTAAGTGACCACAATCCTACTTTTTGTCTTAGACAAACTTAAATCTAATAAATCTCCCTCCCTCCCTACTTCACACCTGCACCCATAAAAACTTCCCCACTAACCAATTCTTGGATGCGTTAAATTCCTGCAACTGGTCTACCATCAAAACCCTTCCATTAGACCAGGCAGTTGAATACTTTATTCCACATTTCTTAACATCCTAAGCCACCCTTTCCTGTTCAAACAATTAGGACTGATAGTAATACAGCACCATGGCTATAAAAATCCACAAGATCCTTACTCAAGGAAAGGGATAAAGCCTGGAATACCTGGTGCTAACTCAAAACACCTACAACTAGGCAAACCTTCCTTGAACTTCACAATATAACAACAATGACAAAAATCACTACATTTCTCTACAAAGGAAATAGTTTCAACCCACAAATATTTTGCACAGCAGTGAACAACATCATGCAGCCTAGCAAAACCTCTACACATGCATTCAATATAGAAAAATCAAACTCAGACATAGCTTCCAATTACAATGACTATTTTACCTCCTCTATACTTAAACTTATTATAATACAAATCCCATCAACCTCCCACAATCCTCTAAGAGCCTAATAATCAATACCCCCTTCTCACTCAAGCCAGTCCTAACCTCAACCATCCAAACACTCTTATCCAAAGTCAAACCCACCACCTTTGTTGCCGACAATCTCCCAGCTAACTACCTTCAAATTGCATCCAAGGCCATAGCTTACCCCATTTTATTACTGATAAATAGATCTATTACTGAACACACCACTCCATCCTTATGGAAAACCTCATTGGTCATTCCCCTTCACAAAGATAACCCCTCTACCGACCTCTCTAACTACTGACCGATCGTAATCCTGTTACCATTATCAAAGATTCTAAAAAGATGTGTCCATTACCAACTCCTTCCCATCTTCTCACCAATAACTTACCTTCAAAACCTCAACATGGTTTTCGACCATCCCACAGTACCACCACTGCCTTAATTAATTTCACCAGCACCATAAACACACATGGAAACCAGCGCAGACTAGTGTCTGCCATCTTTCCAGACTTATCCCAAGTGTTTGTTAAAGTTTCCCCCACAATAAACTCAACCTGCCTCTCTCAGCTCAACATGGACAGCCCCACCCTGCTCTGGTTCAAAAGTTACCTAGACAAATGCCTTCAGTCAGTCAAATGGCATGACTCCCACTCCCAGTCACACTAGGTGTTCCCCAGGGTTCCATTCTCGGTCCCCTTCTCTTTAACATTTTTACAAATCAACTTCACTTAGCAACCACAAAAGCAGAAATAGTATAACATGCTGATGACACAACTGTAATCTGCTCTGCATCTTATATCCATCTCCTCCAACAAAATGCCCAGGAATCCTTCAGAGAGATAGAAAACTGGTTAAATAAATCATAACTGATATTGAACCCAAAAAACCCCAACTCATACTGTTCCACCCAAAAAAAGACTAATGACCTAACCATCTTCTCTATATTCTCAGCCAATAAGACCCCCATCACTCTAATCCCAGAGGGAAAATTACTAGGGATTACAATAGACCCACAATTAAGATTCAACAAATATGTATCCTTATCTCCAAAGTCCACAAAAAGCTAGGGGCCCTATACCGCTGCAAAAAAGTACCTTACTTCCAAATCTAGAACTGCTATAGCCAGAACCCATCTCTTAACTACACTACTATATGCATCTCCAGTACTAATAAATCTAAATAAGACTGGCCTCAACAAACTTTCTACATGTTACCACAAAATTGCCATATTTGCTACCAATGCCAAATCTCATTCCCACCACTGCCAATCCTTACTTACTTTACATTGGCTTGAACTCTCCAGCTTACTATGATTCGACCAAGTCAACCTAGCACATCAAATACTATACTATCTAGAGAAAACTCCTGCCCTATCTGGCTTACTAAACTTCTACAATTCAAACAGACAACTACGCTCCACCAATAAAGCCCCGATAGAAAAAAATTCCATGTAAAAATAGCTTTGGGGGATGCCTCTTCCCTAACGAAGTTAGTAACACCTGGAATAGCCTTCCTCCTAACATCAGACTACAAAACAAAACTTCCACTTTCAAAAAACTCCTCAAATCACACCTTCTTACCAACCGGCTATGCAACTGCAATGGCCCACCTTAAACCCTCACTACACAGCAGCAGCACTGCTTCCTTAAGCCTGCTATTCTAAGTGATATGCTCAGCATTGCTCACTCCCTTTAACTTCTTGTGAATGCTACTAGTGTGCGCATTAAATGCTCTTTGTAAATATTGTACATATGTTTCTCTTTTTCTTTATCTTTTTGATGCTTTAATGCTATGCTCACAATGTAACCAACTTGTAAAGTATCTCCTGTGTTTTAATATAGTTCTCTTCAATTTTGTTTTAACTTTTGTAGTATGTTGTCACCTGATGTCTACATTTTAAACTCTGTAACATGTAACCATTACTACTAAATACTGTTAGATTGTACTGTGTGGAGCTTTTCTCCCCAGGTCTACGCTGAAAATGGACACCAGTTGTCCAGTCAGACTGTCCCAGTAAACAAATGTCAAATAAATAAAATAAAAAAAAATTGTAAGTGCAGATTTACATCTTTGTATATGTCTTTTACATTTTTATATATGTATAGGTGTATATATTTCTTTACTACATATACATTTGTATTTATACATAAAATCATGTTTACATATATGTTTTTGCCTACTCATATCTTTGGATTATGTGTAGGTATGTATTTGCACTTACATATACATTTCTTCTTTTATTTACCTGATTTTATCCATTATTTATATGGTTAGTTTTTAAATCTATTTTGATAAGATTTTTAAAAATGTAAAAATACTACAGAAATCTGTCCCTCTTGCTGTCATCTGTTCTACTGATTCAGTTAGCTGGTCAGCCCTATACTCTGAAGGTCATCTTACCTGTGCCAGCACTGAAGGCCAGAACACTTGATCCCTGTGAAACCTAACAGGTACTCATACAACTCTTGCTAGATGTTAATTTTTTCAACTCTATGCAACATACTGGTGACTCACTTTTTTCTAGGTATGAATTCCTTAAGGGTTAGACCATTATTTTAGACTCCTTGTCAGATCAGCTTTAGCTCAGCCTCATGCCTTCTAAGGTGCTGCTATCTTTCAAACTGCCAGTACCAGAATGAATGTAAGTATAGGGCTATTGTTCAAAGGTTTGCAACCACACCATCTGGAGTACGACATTACCATAACCAAACATAGCTACCAAGTAGGGACATTATACACAGAACTGCTATAACTGTTATAACTGGCAAGTTTGTTTTTCCAAACTGCTTTGTCACATAGATATTTTTTTAAATAGGATCATAAGAGATTGCTAGGCTATCGAACCAGAGGTTATTTCAAGCTCAACCATTTCATCACATTTTTATAACATAGAAATGTTAGGCAATACCCAAAACTGAATTTAGTAATGGCCGCCCATGTCCAGGAGGGTTGTGGGTGCTATTTCTGGTAAGAATTAATAGTGCCCCATCCACTCATCCAGGTTCCTCTTGAACAGTGCCAAGGAACACTTTCATAATCCATAATTTGGTAAATAAGATTCAGTTTTGAGTTGCATACATATGTTTCTGTGATGTAATATTACTATTTTATTTTAAAAAAAACAGAAAATATAAGTGTGAAATTCCAAACTTGTAACCAAATGTCTAAATAACGCATTGTTATTATTCTGCTTCCTAATTTGGTACAAGTGTTCATATATTCTGTTTTTTAATGCTCTGTCTGTTTTTCCAACATAAAAAGCTGAGCAGGACACACACTTAGCCAAATAAATAATACAGCTTCTACTGCAATTTCCATTCTTAAAATAGAATTTGGTCTTATTAATACTGTCCAATAGTAAACTTGCCTCCTCAAAAATAAAAGGAGATTGACTGCATGAGACACATTTTCTTGTACCTTGTGATATTACTTTATTAGATTTTGTGTTAGACTTTGCATATTCAAAATTATTTTTCAGATTGACACCTGTTTTATAAACAAACCTGGGTATTTAACCTAAGTATTTAAAGATCTCTGGGTTACTCATAAGAATATTCTAATTTGTAGTGAAAGCTTTTTCAATATCCCTTACATAAGGACTACATTCAAGTACCAAAGCTCTGCAGAAACTGTTGTCTTTGAATGTATCTGAAGGACGTTCGAATCCTAATCTTAATAAAGGTTTATAAGTTTTAACCCATTGGGACAATACATAATCAATAACTTCTTTGACCAACTTTTGGGAGTATCTTCTTTCCAAAAACATACCTCCCACTTTATCTAACTCCTTAATAACGTCATCATAAGTAGAAGTCATTCTTGCTGCTCTAATATACTGTCCCTTAAGTATACTTTTCTTCTGACTAGGGGGGTGGCAGCTGGAATATTCCAAATAGGAGTTACTGAAGGCTGGTTGTCATTATTACTATATCCTTTAGGAAGTCATCCATCCCAGGAACTACCACATCAAGTATACACCCCTAAAAGTTGTTCAGGATTTGAGAACTTATTTAGACAGTGACCTAACTTTTTAACAATGTGTTTCCATTGTTGTAAGAAAATCTGTCATTGAATATAATGCCCCCTTTGGCATGTATCTGTCCCGATACAAGTAACTACTGGAATGCCAACAGAGATGCCTTTCTAAAAGGATACAAGGCTTGAACAACATGTCCAACATGGACTGACTCAAAGACTTAGTATCCTACAAACTGCTAAAAGGTGACCTGTGTCTGGCATACAAGGGATCCTCTGAACCAATGCTTTTGGATTTACGACACATTAGCAAGTCAAGTGGCAACAGAAATACTTGGTCCAGGGATCTATAGCTCATCTGTAACATAAGGAAAACTGTTTAGAGGGACAGATATATCTTGCAGAGGATACCATTGCTCTGAAACTATCCTCATAAAATAAAGGTCATTCCTGTCTAGGTTTGAGTACAACTTGGATCTATGCATGGGAAACAGAAAATTTACCCAGGGCTGCCCCCTGTACTACTAATGGACAGCTGTTGCTTCTAAGTGCTTTATTCCATACATGGGCTCACTGCAATTATCTATGGTGGGATCCCAGTTATTCATATTGGGGTCAATATATAATTATTGACTATGGGAGATCTAGCCAAATGGGACAGGTTAATTCAAACACAAAAATGGAAACTGGTTAGTCTAAAAATGGCTCACAAGGCCAGCTGCCCTAGTTCTTACCTATGAACCTAATAATCTATAATAGGCTGTGCATGGTAAGTGTCATGTCCACTTCATTATACAGCATACAGTAGTGTACTCTGTTATCTGAGTAGTAATGTATTCAATTAATTCTTTATAGCATCTGCAACAGAAATGAACAGTTCCACTAGACCAATATATTTAGGAGATATCAGCAACAAAATTGTTGCTGCTGCTGATGATGATAGCATAACTGTATGTATGAGACAGCCTGAGGGAAGTGGCACACAGTTCGAGAGTATAATGGTGGGATCTTATACTCCACAACGTATTAATAATTCTGTAGGAAATGACAGTGGATCACAAAGTCATGTACATGGTGACATTACACTAGAGGCTTTGCAGGGAGAAAAGCCATATACTTCTACACCGATATCTCCATACTCACATGAATACCTTTAGGATGATAGAAATTGGTAACAGTGCCTACAGATACACCTTTACAAAGGGGTGCATAGTACAAGCATATCTCCCAGCTACCTCAAGAAACACATAAAGTATTGGTTGTCCAGAACAGATATACAAAGACATTGTTAGGGCTCAGTGCATTGCCAAAGAGAGTCATCTAAAATTGGTCAGAGTCCTTAGGGTATAAATGAGGATTTGAGCATTATATGGAAATAGTAGAGAGTGCAGATAATATCATGATTACACTGAGCCAGGATGTGTTGGCACATCAAGCATACCTTTGCAGCTCCATTCATATACTAGTGAGGACTTACCAGACTCAAATAGCAGTCATTGATGGAAAGAGAAGGAGATGGTGTACTCTCCAGACATATGGTGCATGTCACAAGCACTTTTTAAAAGGGTAGAGGAAATAGTGTGTGTGTGTGTGTGTGTGTGTGTGTGTGTGTGTGTGTGTGTGTGTGTGTGTGTGTGTGTGTGTGTGTGTGTGTGTGTGTGTGTGTGTGGTAAAACACAGCAGAGTACATGCAGACTACATCAACACTCATCTACATATAGAAGAACCTCTCATTCTCATTCAAGGTCCCACTCCTGCAACATTGAGAGATTAGTGAGTGTAGACTCGTGCATTAACTAGGTTATGGAATCGCAGCAAGTCACCATCCTGCTCATATGACAGCCCCTCCTCAAAATCACATGCACCTTCACCTACACGATCTTCAGGAGATGTCACGTATGACACATTTGATCCTGACCTACTGTGATCCAGGCTAGACACTTTGGGCACTTACAATATGAGCCAGAATAATCACTTGGAAGTGCAAAGTAAATAAAACATTTTTATTAAACAGTAGATATCAGATAATTCCAAGCGCTTTCACATGGTTATTACCAAGCTTTATCAAGGTACCTTGATAAAGCTCGGTAATAACCGAGCGAAAGCGCTTGGAATTATCTGATATCTACTGTTTAATAAAAATGTTTTATTTACTTTGCACTTCCTAGTGATTATTCTGGCTCCTGTGTTGCCGGGCAAGCTTTATTGTGACTTTCCTGGTCATTCAACTTTGGACTTTGCACTTACAATATGAGCTTCCGATGTTTAACTTGAAAAAAGATAATGAGCAATTAAGAGTAAAAAAAAAAGAAAATATTGCAGAATATGTTAGCACAGAATATTACCCAATATTATGACACTTTGCACCTGCATGCATTGATTTCAATAATGGCAGTGCTTACAATGAAAGGAAATACAGTTAATTATGTAATTATTCTTATATGATGGCATCATTTAACAGATGTCAGTAAACACTAAGGCATGTCTTTCACAAACAATTATATGAGTACCTGTTCTAGAAAAAAAAAAAAAATTAAAGATAAGATGTAATGTTTGATGAACAGTGACAGTAGACCATGCACCACACAACATAACCCATATATAGCACTGCATGCATCAATTATGCTGTGTGTATTTTTACATGAAAGGAAACACTAACCAGAATGTCATGGTCCATAGTTTTGGGCAATGCCTCTTTTGTTTATCAAAACTACTGCAATAACCACCTCCTTTTTGTATCATATATCTAGCATATTTTGTTTTATAAGCCTCACCACCAGTGCAAATAATATTCCAACCATGTGGCATCCTTGCCTTTTACCACACTTCATGCAGATTTATTTACTCATCCAGTCATTCACTAGCACTCTCACTGTATTATTGTGATAAGCTGATATACTCACTCTCTTAATTCATTACATGTTTCATACTTCTCCATAACGTCCCACAAAGCCTCATGTCTTACTGAATCAAATGCCTTGCTAATATCACCTACCATACATTTCACATCCTCTCTTTTACTTATAGTATTATCCACAATTTCTGTTATAACCAAGAACAATTTTGACATCACTTCCCCTTTATACCATATATACTTTCTTCCATAATATCCCTCAACCTTCACTTCATTCTATTCTGTGTTATTCTCATAAACAATGTAAAAACTCTGTTTACATTTTTGTAATTCATTCTTCTCATTTTTCCTCTATTTATGTCCCACAACATAATCTTCTTAAAACCTCCCTTCCTTCAACCACTCATTCAGTACACTTACAAAATAATCTCTTTCCTAGTACATTACTTTTTTGCGCATTCCATACACTGAACCATCTGGGTCTAATACTGAATCAATATTTACTTCCCTAAGTCCATCAAATCCACTAATATTAGTAAGGGGAATTCAATAAAGCCTACAAGGAAAATGGCCGGCAAGCGATCCATTAAAGAGAACAGAAGGGTGTGCACAAGCGTTCGAACAGGGAAGTGTCTGTGGAATGCAAATCACCTCATAAGCTAGTGAAATCCATGCAAATGAGGGTGATTTGCGATCCAATAAGCAGAAAGGCACCCATGTAGGTGCAGTGTTGGTGTCAGAAATGTACATAGAAAATAAAACGTGCACTGAATTGTAAATTTTAAACAGGGGCTGTAAAAGCCCAAAAAAAAGGTTAGATCCTGCACTGCATGCATGCAAATGGCCAAAAGTATGGCCAGTGAGTCCACAAAGTAATGCACATCAATAAACAAATATTATTTTTTTAATCCATATTTTACATCTGTGTGGTGCACAGCAATGTATAAACATGCCGTTATGCAAAAAAAACAAACAAAAAAAACAATTAAAATGTTGAAAAATCAAAACTAATGCATTATAGTGCCCGGTATGCAGAGTATACAGTGGTAGGTTGCAGTGGTTGCTTAGGAGGCAGGCCCTGAAGTAGTGAAGTATCCAGGGTATATTCAGGTATGTGTATGCAAATGAGCTGGGGTTACTGAATAGCAAAAAGGGCCATTGTTTCCGCAGATACAACCCATGCTAGGGCTAGAACCATGTAGGTAGTAGTAGAACAGGTATTTGTTTTATTTATTTAATTTTACATTTGTTGACTGGGCTAGTCTAGCTCGATATATGTCCATTTTCAGTAGAGGCCCAGGGAGAAAAGCTCCAATGGTTAGTACAAGTTTAAACAGAGATCAGCAATACGAGATTAAAATTTATAAACAGAGATAGGTAATACACATATTACACAAATATTTTATGAGCAAAAACAAAAAGTGGAGTAATAAAATGTCTTAAAAAATGTAATAAAAAAGTTTTTTTTTTTTTTTTGTGGATTACAATAGTCATACAGTATATATGCGTAAGCATATATCTACATAGATGTTATGTAAAGGGAGAGCTATTAAGGGTGCAGGGAGAAGAGAACGATAGAATTACGGAAGAAGAAAAGAGAGAGAGGAAGAAGGAAAGTTAAACTGGGTTGGTGCAGGAGCAAAGCCAGGGATTACTGAGATGCATTTTTAGTTGTCTTTTAAAAAGTGGGAGAGAGGACAAAGATGAGATATCAGGGGGAAGTTTGTTCCACATTTTTCCAACAGAGTTGGAAAAGAGGCAGGTAACTGACATCAAAAGGGGGTTGTCATGCTATGTTTAAGCAAATGGAGCTTAGTGGTGCCTGTTTGCACTCAGCTAAGCACAGCTAAGCAGGAGGGTGTGTTTGATGCTGCTGAACTGTGTTTAGTCCTGTGACACGCATTTTATCTGGTTTAAGAAAAGCTGAGTGTGCCCGTGCATGGGGGAGTATCCAAACTGCTGAGCACTGTTTATACTAGTGCCACAGGTTTGTGTGCTATGCTGCGGTGCTTAGCAGTAAAAGAATTAGAAAAAAAAATAAAAAAAAGGAAATAGCTAGGGGAAGCCAATCAAGTAGAAATGACTGATAAGCCCTGTTCAACAGACACTGGCCCATTCAAACCCCCAATGATATACATGTCAGGTGGAATGCATTGTAGTAAGCCAATCATACAGGCTGCATCTGCAGCACACCACTATAAAGTATGCATACACCCTACAATCTGATTTTTTCCCCACATTCTCTGCACTATTGGAGTACACACTTGGGAATTTTAACTGACAAAATGCTAGGGGCTGCTGCTGCTCTGCTAAATCTGTATGTGCTTGAGGCTAAGGTCAGTGAAGATGATGATGCTGACAATAGGCCCAGACTGAGAAGGAAAAGAGTGTTCAGGCCCAGAGTGACCTTCCATGGGCTACATGAGCTGGATATTGTAGACAGCAACAGGGTGGACAGGGCATACTACAAGAACTCATCAAGCTCTGCCACCCTTAACTCAGACCAAGAGTCAGCAGAGGAACCCACTCCAGCAGAAACAAAGGTATGTGTATCCCTTAGAATATTAGCTACAGGTACTTTTCAAAGACCAACTGGGGACATAATGGGGGTCTCACAGGCATCTGCATCGAGGGTACTGCACCAGTTCCTGGATGCCATGCAAGCCAGTAAGCATATTTATTTATTCCGCACCACTGAGGAGAGGGCCAGCAATATGCATCTCATCCACCATGTAGCACACTACCCTGAGGTACTGGGTGCCATAGACTGCACTCATGTGCACATCAAAGCACCACCCAGTGAAGAGGGTATACAATTACACTCACTTCCATGACCTTCAGCCCGTTATCATTATAGTAATCAATGACTTGAAGATACATGAATCTTATGGATATGGTGTGATCATGATGTTTACAGAGGAAGAAGAGTCTAAGGATAAGATCTGGGGTTTGTGAGAGGGACATGGAGATTGCGATAGGGTTATGTAGGATAGAACTGCATGATAGCTGGATGGAAGGCTGTATTTATATAGGTACGTACGGCAGTTGGCTGAATGACCAGCTATGCCAGCATCCAGAATATTGATGTTATTACATTGAAGCACCACACATTGACATCTTCTTAACAGGCTCCTGGGATTACCTCAGAGCATAGTAACCTAAATAAGAGTGTTTTGCAATGGTATAATTCCCCATGCTCTGCTAACTATAACCTTTCCCCTACCCCTGACCCTAACCTTAGGCTGTACCTTCCCTTCCAAAAAGCCATTTCCATAACTCTATAACTATTCAGATGAATTTGAGCTGAATGAGTGGTAGGATTATGGGTAGTACATCGGAAAAGGAAATTTCTTTCCTTTTTGATGTAGTGTGTGTCTGTCTGGTATGTTGTTGCTATATTGAATGATCAGTGTTTTAACTTATTTACAGTTTATTTATTGACCTTTGATTACTGGGAAAGTCTGACTGGGTAGGAGCCAATTTTCAGCAGAGGCCTAGGGAGAAAAGCTCCAAAGTATTGCAAAACATTTTAAGAGCATTAATTTACAGTCTTTAAAAATAGAAAATAACAACTACAGTTTAAATAATTATACCAAATTAGACATAATATGAAGAGATTTTTTTAAGCATAGATACAAGTAATATGATAATGATTTAATAGTTAGGGAAATTTAGCCAGTATGTAGACAAATTAAAGGTAAGTTAGTATAATACAAACAGGAATTGCAATTCAAAGTGAAAGAAAAGCAGGCTAATTGTATATTTAGAGAGAAAGCCAGGACAGAGAAATTGATAGAAGTAAGGAAGTGAGTGAAGAGGAAAATAAAGAGAAGTCAGGTATGAATAGGTACCTGTTCACATTTAGAGGTCTACTCTATCCTGGTGTTGAGCAAGATCAGAGCTTGCATTTGGCTAGGATGTTTTTCAGAATGGCTTTGAAGGATGGGAGGGAGGGTATTGGCTTGATGGATAGAAAATAAGGAGTTCCAGGCTTTAGTACCATGATATGCATACAAACAATGCCCAGCAAATTTGATAGGTTTGTGGACAGACAGGAGTTTTTTGGTCATTGGATCATAATAACTGACTGGGAACATAGCTGTGTAGAATGTTTTTAGTGATGGACAGGCAGATAGATTCTGAATAATTTTATAGGTGGTTGGAAGTTGTGTATATGTGAGTCTGCTTTTATTCACCAAAATAACACTTGTTCAAATCTCAAACAGCTGACTCCAGTTCAGCGAACTTCCATTCAATCAAAAGCACAGACTACCAAACTTCATTCCCTGGGAAACAAAACACTTGGCCACCAGGGGAAAAAAATGAACAGAAACAAATTAAACCCACCCAGGTGGGGTCTTCACCCCCCACTCCTAACTAAATATACCAATTCTGAGATTGCACTACACTGGGGAAAAGGGCAAACTTCACCATGGTGGCCAAGTGGTACTTTTCCCAAGGAAAGGAGTTTGGTAGTCCATGCTTTCAGTTGAATGGAAGTTCACTGAAGTGGAGTCAACTGTTTGAGATTCGAACAAATGTTATTTTGGTGAGTAAAAGTAGACCCATATATGTTAGTTGATGGGGTAGTTCTAATCAATTTAGGCTCTTTAGTGCTATAAACTGGTAAGTTCTGAAAGGGTTATTTGATGCAAATTTAGCGACTTTGTTATAGTACTGTTCGAGTTTTGATTTTTGTGATGCCTGAAGTTTAGTAAGGATGACAGTACCATAAAGAAGTGTGGGGAGGAGATAAGTAATGCCTAATGTAGCTTTAGATGTGCTGGTAAGAAAGTTTTTGGCTCTGTAAGGCAACCCTACTTTTTGATGAACTTTTCTTATGCAATTTCGTATATGCAGGTCAAATTTAAGATTATCATCCCTAATAATTTGTTGTGGGAAGTGACATTGATGGCTGTATTATCAAGAGAAAGATGCCTGAATATTTTTTTATAGATGTGCTATGTTGTCAGACTTGCAAGTGAATGTATAGTCATCTGCGTACTGTATTAGGGAGGCCTGTTGTGTGGATGTATGGATGGTGTTGGTAAGAAGGGTAAAGAGGAGAAGACCAAGGATAGAAACATGTGATACACCAGTGGTGACTGGGAGATAAGGACAGAGGGTGAAGTGCCATTTTACTTGCTGATACCTATTGGATAGGTAAACAGGTGGGCTGAGGGAGACCTAATGAGCATTTTGAAGTAAAAACTCGGTGTGACAAACTATCAAAAAATTTAGACAAGTCTAGAAATAAGGATGTGGAGACTAGTTTACTGTTATCTCTAACTTTATCAATAGTATCTATATAGGTTAGACATGCAGTGTTAGTACTATGGTAAGGACAGAAACCATGTTGTGTAGGGGATAGGAGTCCTTCCTGCATGAGATAGTTTAGCAAATGTCTTTGAATACATTTTTTTCAAAACCTTTTGACAGGGAGGATATGCTTGTTATATGTCTAAAGTAAGTAATAGCTAATTAATTTCTTCTTTGTGCAGAGAGATTGTCTCATGTCTGACTTTTTCCAGACAGAGGGAATTTGGGATTCCTGGACTGCCCTGCAGTATTTATAAGGACTGATACAGGGTAGGCAATGCTATCAGTTGCTATTTTAAATTACTCATTTGGGAGGTCATTAGCTGAAGCAGGGATTGGTAAGAGTTTGTTTAAGAGTAGTTTTATATAGGATGTGGGCACAGGTTTAAAGGTGAAAGTGGTTGTGGTAATACATGGTCTGGACACGGTTAGGATTAGATTTGGGGAATCCTTGGTTAAAGATGTTATACTATCTAGAAATAAGATTTGAACTGTACTGATTTTTTGAGTGATGAATTATTGGGAAAGAGATTAAGGTTGCATTTATGTCCAGGGTGCAAGATTTCTTTAATGGTTGTCCAGATTCTTTTAGGGTTGTGTTTACTGTTATTCTGAAAGCTATTATAGTATAGTTTTTGTCTTCACTGATTTGCTGTTTAGTACAACCGTGAAGCATTCTGAAGTTTTCAAGATATTGTGATGTTTTATATTTTTGCTTGTATTTCTATGCTTTTTCTCTATCCTTCATTAGCATTCTACTCTTTTTAGATAGCCAAACTGCATTATTTGTTTTTAGTCTCTTACTTCTAGGAGGTGCAAGGGGGTCTATATTAGAACATCAAAAGTTCATTATTTCGAATGTTCTAACATTGAACCCTATTCAGCGAATGCTGAAAATAGTGAAATGACAGATAACCAAATTTTTTCGTAGGGAAAGAATTTGTTTGTCTGTTTCTGTCGTTTAGCTACTTTCAGCGCTGTGGTGGAAAGTTACGGGTCGGGTTCAGGAAAGTGTGTGATTGGGCATGGGTTAGGTGAGTTAGGGTTAGGGCGCGAGGGAGGTATGTGTACGATTATGTGGATGTGAGGGTTAGGGTGGGTTAGGTGAGTTAGGGTTAGGGCGCGGGTGAGGTGAGTGTGCGATAGTGACAGACCTTAGGGTTAGGGTTTGGGTTAAGGTAAGTGGATAGTTAGTGGTGTTTGTACAGATTAGTTTAGGGTTAGCTGCAAGATTTTGGGTGTATGTGTGTGGATTGTTGTTTGTTTGGTGCGTTTGTGTTGTGTGTATGTGTTTTGGAACAGCAAATTTTTTCCTTAGGAAAAAAATTGCTGTTCTGAATGTTCGATGTTGTCTGCGTTCGCTGAATAAGGTTTGATGTTAGAACATTCAAAATAATAAACTTTCGATGTTCTAATATAGACCCGGGCTATTGGGAGTATTCAAAAAAGCTGTATTGATTTAATTTATAGCATCATCTAGGAGGAAGATTTTTAGGATGTTCCAGTTAATAAATTATAGGATTGTAATGAACACTTCTGGGATAAACTTGGAAAGGTTGCGTGTTGTTTTATAAACATGCATTTTAAGTGGATGTGGGAGATTTCTGATTTAATTTCTCCAAGTTTTTTGGGTTTCTAATGCCATGATGGGACTGGACCGCATTCCTAAGTCAAAGTATGATTAAAGTTCATGAAATTACTATTGTTTCAATCCTTGATGTTTCCCACAACAGCTCTTCGCAGCATCCACAATGTGCCCAGAACTGACTCCTTCTGCAATTCATACAGATTTACATGTATCGGTAGCATATCTAAATATGGCAGCAAATTCCTTTCTATGGGATGCATTGTTCCTACTACAGTTGGAACAGTTACACATTGCCCTTGTTTTTGCCTGCAAACCTTTGTATTTTATGACTTTATGTCTCTCTGTGGGTAAGACACTGTAATCACTGGGTGTAGCAATTTGAGTGATCAGTGTTACTTTTGTGATCTTTTCATGAACTATTATATCTGGATTTCTCACATGTATTTTTTGAGCTGTTGGTAATGGGTGATCCTATATGATAAGAACATTATTATTTTTTTATAATGCTTTGCAGCTCTGGTGTCCAATGCTTCTAAGATACTTCAGTATTGTAATGCTTGGGTAATCCCCAATGCAGCAGTCTTGTCACGTTATTATGCCTTTCAGCATACAGACACTCTGTCTTTAGTGTATCACAACAAGCAACAAGATGTGCAACTGTTTCCAGTTCTGTTTTACAAAACCTTCATTTGTCTGCTTCTCATGTGCTTTGTGAAACAGCATGTATGTAGTCCACTATTCTGGGCCACCAATATTAACATGTTTCCTTTTGGTTTAAATTCACCTCTCCTTAACCATTCTTGCATCAGATCCTGATTGACATGAGATTGTTCCAGGAGTTTTCTGTACTTGCAACAATATTTTTGCCTTTTTCACATTTCATGCCTTCTCATCTGATCTTATGGTCTTCCTTTCGTTTTTTGGTGCATTAAGTTGCTGTCTGATTTTTATCTACTTCTGGTTAATTTCCATTCCCACTTGATATGCTTCTATTAAACTAAGCAGGGAAGTCATCTTAGACATCGTCTCTTCATATTTTAATACTTGCACTATGTTTGGATCTTGTGAGGTCCACCAGTTTGTTTACAGTCCTACAGCTGCATATCTATACATGTAATCAATTTGTTGGAGTCCCATACCTCCTTCAGAATGGAGAATATATGTATTATTATTTATTTTATTTTATTTTATTTACATTTGTTGACCGGGAGAGTCCGACTGGACACAGGTCCATTTTCAGCAGAGGCCCTGGGAGAAAACCTCCACATTAAGTATTATTTGCATTATACAGTTAAAAAAATATAGCATTCAAATATAGACATTAGTCCAGTTAAGGATGCAAGACAAGAAGAAAACAGATGTAAAACAGCTGTAGAGCATAGTACAATTTTAAAATATGGTGACATATACTAAACATGGTTAAAATGTAGATTAGATTCATCAGTGAACAATTGATACAAATTGTTTTTGAGGTACATAACAGCCACTAGCAGTTGTTGCTACAAGAAGTTAGTATTATGTGGTAGGTAGCTGGAAACATGAGTAGCCAAGCTTGCTAAGAGTAGGTTGTTGATAGGGGGCTGAGAGAGGTAGTGGATGGGGACAGTTGATGGTATTGGGGGGATTGCAAGGGCATATCTGGCAAGTTTTGAAGTGTGATTTTAGTAAGGATTTAAAGTGGGTGTAAAACATTACAGAGGTACCTGAGGATGGGAGGGAGTTCCAGAGTTTGGCTATAGTGCAGGAGAATAATGCTTCTCCAGCAGAGTTAATGGCTCTTGTGACCTTTAGGAGGTTTTTGTGGCTGGATCTTAGTGGTCTCATTGTTATGTAGGGTTGGAGTAGATTCTGGAGGGATGGGACTTTTAGTGGTTGGTTTATTAGTTTGTGGGCGAGTGTGAGTTGGTACCATTGAAGTAGGTGGTGGAGCTCTAGCCAGCCCAGTTCTGCTAGTGAGAGACAGTGGTGAGTACGGTAGGAAGCCCCTGTGGCAAATTTGACGATTTTGTTGTAGCAGGTTTCGAGCTTATTTAGATCGCATTGTCTAAGGTTAGTAAATATTGGAGAGGCATAGAGTAGGGTTGAGATAAGATGAGAATTGCTACCGAAATTTTAGCTGCTTTGGTAAGTAGTTGCTGATTTCTATATAATGCTCCTAGTTTTTTGTGCACTTTTTTAATGGTCATGCAAATGTGAATGTCAAAGTTCAGTTTATTGTCTATTTCTACTCCTAGTAATTTGGTGTGTTCTGTAGGATGGATGGTGGTGTTGTCTTTTGCTGTGATGTTAAAGTGAGAGCTGTCTAGGGTAAGTTTGGTGGGTTGGAAGATTAGTAATTTTGTTATGTCTGGGTTGAGTATTAGTTGGGCATCGGATAACCAAGTTTCAATAGAAGAAAATGCTTCCTGTGTGACTTTTTGCAGTTCTGGTAGGGAGTGGGCTGTGCAGATGATGGTTGAGTCATCTGCGTATTGTATGAGTGTGCCATGTGTTGTGGCTGAGGCTAGATTATTGGTGAAAATAGAGAAGAGTAGGGGACCCAGGATGAACCCTTAGGGAACTCCTATGGAGACTGGTAGTTGGGGGGATAGGTTGTCCTGCCAAACAACTGCTTGTTGGTGGTCAGATAGGTAACTCTGAAACCAATTGAGGACTGGTTGAGAGAAGGATAGCTTATTGAGAAGAGAGATGAGTTGTTTGTGTGGAACCATGTCGAAAGGTTTAGAGAGGTCTAGGAAGGTAGCTGAGGAGAGATAACCTGTATTTTTATTTTGTAGGATATTGTTAGAGAAAGAGAGTAAGGCAGTGGTGGTGCTATGGTTAGACTAGAAACTGTGTTGTGTGTTGGAGAAGAGGTTGTTAGCAAGGAGGTGATCTGAGACTTGAGAAGGAATGCATCTCTCTAGTATTTTGGAGAGTGGCGAGAGAATAGCTATGGGGCGGTAATTGGTTAGATCTGTGGAGGGGCCTCCTTTGTGTAGGGGAATTATGTGTGAGACTTTCCATAGTGTGGGAACATAACTTTCTGACAGAGATCTGTCAATCAAGAGTGATACTGGGCGGGCTAGACCGTCAGCTGCAAGATGAAGGTATTCACTTGGGAGGTTGTCTGCTGCTAATCTGGTGGGTTTAAGTTTATTTAGTAGTTGTTGTATTTTGGAGGTAGGAACAGGAGAGAAAGAGAAGCTAGTGTGGAGATTGTTAGTTGTAGATGATGGTGTGGGTTTATGGGGGGGTGTTGTCTAGCTAGTGATAGTACGGTTTGTGTGACGTGAGTGTTAAAAGAGGTAGCAATATTTTTGGAGGAGTGAATTAAGTTAGGAGTTGTTGTACTTACTTTACCTGGGTGGAGGATGGAGTTTATTGAGGACCAGAAATGTTTGGGGTTATGTTGGTTATATAGTTTTAGTATACCCTGATTTTTATAAGTCATTTCATAAGAGTGTAGAATTTTTTTTGTTTTCCTGTCCAACTGATCCAATACCTTTGGGGCCAGTCAATCACTCCAAAACTGTAAGTTAGAATATGAAAAGCTAGGACTTTGCTTAGATGTTAGGGCTGTTTTCAATATCAATTTCAATCATCTAATATATTCCTTACTAAGTTTTATTTGCATTTGTTCATGTTTTATTGTCAGTCTTTCATCAGTTCCCAAATGCTTATACACTCCCTTCTGCTCAACTTCCTTTATATCAGATTCCTGTCCCAGACAGACATGTTCTTTGTATTGCAGTGTTCCTGCTTTAAGTGTTGCTTTTGCACATTTATCAAGCCCAAATGACATTCTTATCATATGAGAAAGTTTTGACCACTTGCAGTTGTGCTTTCAGTTCCTCATCTGATGAACTATACAGTTTTAAATCATCCACAAGAACAAGATGAGAAGTCTTTACACTTTGTTGTTTTCTAGGAGACAAATTGTAACCATGACCTAATCTGTTAAGTAGACATCTTAGTGGGTTAAGGGTAAGACAGCTTAAAGCAAGAAAAATGTTGACCTCCACGTCGTCAAATACTTTAACAAAGCTTTTAGATATAAACTATCCTTCTTCAGTGTCTTACATACAAATCTCATAAAAACGGCATTCTTAAATGTAATCTAATTACATCACATGACACAGTCAACCTACCAAGAAACAGCAATTAAAATCAACAATCAGTCTTCTTAAAAGGACAGTCATCCATAAGAGATACGCATGCCTATACATATGAAAAAGCATTCAAAAGAATGTATATAAAAAGAAGCAAAAAATATTTTAATTGATGTTTCTTATAAATTTTTAAGCACTGTTTTATCCATGAATGTGAAATACTGTCCAATGCATTTTTGTAGCCTATCCATGCCATTCTTAGATTCTTCCCCTTTTTACAGTTTTCCATTACGACTTTATTTAACAACAAATGAGCCTTTGTTCCATATGACTTTATTTTGTTACCCTTTTGTTCAACTGCCATGATTGAGTTTTCTTCTAAATGACTATAAACTCTTTCGGCATCAATTCCAGTGTATAGTTTTTACATCATTGGAAGACAGGTTATACTGGTCTATAGTTTTTAGGATAGCTTGCAGGTTTACTGTTAAGCAGGAGAATTGTTTTTAGTGTTGTTAACCAGGTTGTTATCTGTTCGGGATGTACATAAAAATAGTTGTTACTCATGGCTAAATCTTCATGTAAAGATGTAAATACTTTTAGCCAGATGTTACGTACTGCATCTGGGCCAGGATTTTCCAGTTAGGAGCTTTTCTTAACTTTATTTCAATCCTCTGGATGTTACTTCATTCCATTTCAAATCCTGTACATTTAAACTTCTTATTCTTTCTTTTACTTCTTCTATCCATTCAGCATCTGTGTTTTGTTCCACAGGATCTTCACAGATATTTCTCCAAAATGTATCTATTTCTTCTTTTTTTGTTGGAGTTTCAATTTCTTTTGCCTTGTTTCCAAATTCTCTATAAAGCTTGTTTTGGGTCATCAATAAATTGCTTATTTTGTACTTCACCTTTATATTTATCTGCATATCTTCAACGTTTTTCTACTTGTGCTGATATTTTTAGTTTATTATTTGCAACAATGCATGATAGATCCTTAGCTTTTCTGATACTGTGCATTGCTTTTATTGCGTCTATTTTTCTGACTATTTTTGTTGATCTGTTCCATCTTCCATATGCTTCTAACAGTGACACTTCTTTCCCTAATTGCTTTATAGTTTTCTCCATTCAATACTTCCATGACATCATTTGATTTCTCCCCTTTCTTTCCCTTGCTACCCTGTGTTTTTGTGGTAAGACTTTATGTGTTATTAATTTAGCTGCACAGTAGTATATCCTATTTACTTATGTTATATTGCATGAATCTCTATGAACAGTCCTAATTACTGTATTCATTTATTTTATCGATATAACTTTTTGAGTTTTATTGACTTTCTGTACTCTATTTATTTCACTGATCTTAATATGTCTGCCCATCTCTATTAAATCAAGCAACTCTTCTCATAGATCATTTACTTCTAAACTAGGGGCACATTCTTTGTTCCCTACTTCCTGCATGCATTCTACAGAAAGTTCCAAATTTTTCCTGTGCCACATTCTCTTCAGTTTCATCCTGTGTCATCCATTGCTCTTTCATATGGGAACTCACTGGCCTATCACTCCACAACATTGACTGTGTCAGAGTTTCCTCAGTTAGCCATTCCTTCCCTTGCTGTGCAACTCCAACTGAACCTTTGCACTGGTCCCCTATGGAAAGATCCAAAGTATCTTCATATGGCAACTAATCAGATGTTTCTCAGTCCACTGATTTCTCCATAATTTGGGGATCCAGTGCTCTATCCTGCTGTGATATTATCAGAGTTAGACTTTCTACACTAAATCCTTCACTTCATAGGTAATTTACAACCTCAGTTTCTATTTCTTTAACTTCTGCATTACTAATCCTCATTTCTATTTTTGTTCTTTGTTTTCTTATTTTTGTATTGTAAAATTGTCCATATCCCGATGCCTTTGCCTATGCTTCTCTTCAGATAACTTTGGTGCTGCTCTTTCTGTATTGATTACTTTTGTTTTCTCTGTTGCATAAATACTGCACTATATTAAATCTCTTTTTCTTTCCCACTTCCATATGTCTTCTTCTTCTTCAGATGTCTCCTGTTCCTCCTGTTTCTCCTTACTTGGGGTACTTACTCCATCATGTTGTGATATAACCTGTGTTAGACTTTCTACACTAAATCCTTCACTTTGAAGGCATTCCATAACTTCAGTTTCAATATTTTTTAACTTCTACTTTATTAATCTTCTGTTCTATATTCCCTCTTTATAATCTTATTTTTTATATTGAGAAATTTTCCATATTTGGATGACTTTTTCTGTATTTCTCTTTGAATATCTTTGGAGCTGCTTTTTTGTATTGCTTAATTTGGCTTTCTCCTTTGCATAAATATTGCACCATATAAAATCTCTCTTTCCCATGTTCATATTTATTTTTTATTCCTTTCAAAGATCCCTAGATTTTATATTTATATTTTTGCACATCCTCAGTCACTTCTTTTTCCAAACAACCCACGGTTTCTTGGTCTATATAATGTTTTTCATTAATCTGTTGTAATAATGAACACAAATTTTTATTTGAAGCTTCTGACAATTTTTTTTGTGCAAGTATTTTTCTTTCTTAAAATAAGAAAGAGCAATATGTCTCACAGGCAGAAACCAGAAACCTTTATTTAGTGCTCTCATCAGTTGTCAGCACTGACTTCTTCAGAATACAAAACAGCACACTGAACCACTTGTTAAATATACACTTTTGTCACATGACTCACAATAATTAAACAATTAATTTTGAAAGGTGTGTGTTCATATTATTTAAGAAAACTAAAATTAATAATAAATTCTCTGTAATACTAGCAGCAGGAAAAGCATCATTTTCTATACATAACATTGATAGCAGCTTTTGGAATAGACAGAGCTGTGTTGTGCAAACTAGGATGATAAAACATATAAAAACCTGTACAAAGCTAATAATCAAATTCTCAAAAATAAATAGCAATAAATAACCTCTTAATTCTTTCTCAAGCTATTAGCTTAAAATGTCCTTAATAAAAAAATTACATTTTTATTTACATATGAAATTCACCTTTTAACTTGAAAAAGCTAGAAATGGAAACAGTTTCATTAAGCCCAGAGGAGTATGTTGCATTGCACCTAAGCTGCCACATTAATTCTCGATACTCTAAAAAAATGTCAGAAGGACCCCCCCCGTCGTTGTTTCCTATCTGTTCAAGGGCACTGAATTTGAACTGATGAACAGGGTGTTCTTTTATGTTTGTATAATGCATTCCTGAGATTGTCCTTTTTAATGTCATATAAATGTTGGTAAACTCACTAATTGAGGCTATTAATAGTCTTCCCTATATAGAAATTATAGCACTGTTGGCAAATCGCTATATATATATATTAGACGTCTACTTTGACAATTAAGCCTTTGCTTCATGACTACCTTACCAAAACCCCTAATATACAAAGACACATTCTCCAAAATATGTGGGCATTGATTACAATGTCCACATTTTACCATCTTGCCTTTGTTCACATTGGTTACATTGGTTTCAAGCAAGTTTTTTATTGACTTGTCTTTCTTATATACTACTACTGGATAGTCACCTAATTTATTTTTATATTGTTGTTCCATGTCGAAAAGTACCCAGTTGTGATTTAAAATTTCTTTGATTTCAGCAAAAAGTGGACTAGAAATAAAAACCATAGAGTGTTGAAAATAATTCTTGGTATTGTGTGGTATGTCTACCATACCACTACTATAGTTGATATGTACCCCCCCTAATAGGGGTAAAAAATGACCTTGCTTTCTCTTTGTGATGGCTTCCTGAAGTATATGTTCTAAAAAGTGTGTGGGATACCCTCTTCCTAATAGCATGTTCTCTAAAATTCCTATTTCCTTTAGAAAGAATTCCACTTCGCTGACCATCCTTGCCAACAGTACTGGAAAAGTGTAACAATGTACTGGAGTAGGTTGGCTTCCTGTATAACGTGTTCGTAAAGCTGTGATTGACTTTATCCTTCCTGACAGTAATGTGCAAGAAGTGTATACTGTCATCATTAATGTCCATTGTAAACTGTAAAAATGTGTAAAAAACAATAAAATTGTTACCACAAAGTGGCTCAAACACTGTGTCTCAAAAAAACTATTATCCAACTGCAGAAAATAAGGAGGCACAGTTACGGCTGAAATATCCAGGATAAAAATCTTTATTCCAGTGCACAAATTCAGTGCCCTTGAACAGATAGAAAACAATGACAGGGGGTTCCTTCTTACATTTTTTTAGAGTATCGAGAATTAATGTGGCGGCTTAGGTGCAATGCAGCATACCCAAACCTATTTATTGCTATTTATTTTTGAGAATTTGATTATTAGCTTTGTACAGTTTTTGTATGTTTTATCATCCTAGTTTGCACAACACAGCTCTGTCTATTCCAAAAGCTGCTATCAATGTTATGCATAGAAAATTGTGCTTTTCCTGCTGCTAGTATTATAGAGAATTTATTATTAATTTTAGTTTTCTTAAATAATATGAACATACACCTTTCAAAATGAATTAACTGTTTAATTATTGTGAGTCATGTGACAAAAGTGTATATTTAACAAGTGGTTCAGGGTGCTTTTTTGTATTCTGTAGAAGTCAATGCTGACAGCTGATGAAAGTGCTAAATAAAGGTTTCTGGTTTCTGTCTGTGAGCCGTATTGCTCTTTCTTATTTTATTTATTCAGTTTATTGTTGTTTTGTTCATGTTCTCAGTCATGGAAGTGGAGCAGGAAGAGCCAGTGGCGAAGGTGGAAACTAGTGGAGGCCCTTTACTTGAATTGAACAATTTTATTGTGTACCTCACAGCACTGATTGAAGTGCTGATCACAGCACTAGTATTGCAGTTCGTGTTTGTATTATACCAACTTACGTTCAATTTCTCTATAAATTGGATAACATTTCTCTAAGTTTTAAATCATTCTCATACAACTTGCATCTATTCTTAACCAGTTTATTCATAGCATGTCTAATTTTGCGTAATTATTTAAAACTGTAGTTGCTTTTTGTATTCTTTTTAAAGACTGTAAAATGATCATTCTTAAAATGTTTTGTAAAACTTTGGAGCACTGAAAATGAGCACATACCCAGTCAGACTTTCCTGGTAATCAAATGTAACTAACTAACTAACTAACTAACTAACTAACTAAATCAATTACTTTTTGTTCTTGCCTTGGTACCAACTAGAAAATGTTTTCCATTTAATAATATATGATTTCCTAGTAGTAGGGTTTTTTGCCTTTAGTAATAGCTGCTGTATGCCCTCAGAAAATATGTACATAAAATGTATCAAAAGTCCATCATCCATGCAGTTAGTTGAATTTCTTTTGAGTCGGGGTGTAGCAAACAACCCCTCTAGTGTTTGATTAAGTCCAGGCTCTTAGGAGATTTGTCATAATTGATTTAGCCATTTCCAAAAGAAAGGAGAACCACTGCTGCCTGGGCCAGAAGTGAGTCACCAGAATATTCTTTTGAGAGCCCTTCTAAATCTTTAGAATGATATCAGTAGAGAGGGTGGAAAAGCATAATTGAACATTCTGTCCAAGGAAATTAAAAATGCATCTGTTTACCAAGCCTACTTACCTGGAGTTCTGAAGCAGAGTTTTGCCAGCTGTTTTTTTTTTGTTGATGGAAGCAAACAGATCTATCTGAGGTGTTCCCCATAGTTGGATCAGTTCCTTGAAGACCTCTTGATTCAATTTCCAGGGTCTGTCTGGTCCTACTCAGCTTGTCTGCTACAAACATTTGCTGTAAGATGCCTGTAGATTGAGTCTGTGCTAAAATGCTATATCCCAGGCTACCATGGCAAGTATTCATCTAGGGTAAGATCTGACTCCCCCTGACTGCTTATGTACTGCATCACTATGGTGCTGACTGCAATCATTTCTGTCTTTCTATCCTTTGATAACCAGGTAGTTGCAGTAGGCATTGGCTTCTTTTCACTGGAGACTCAAGGTGGTATTTATATTACTAGAGGACATTTTTCATCTGGGAATTTCCTTATCCTTTTCAGTAGCCATCCAACTATGCTACCACCAACTGAAACAGATGGGACTTTGATTTAGCATCTCATTCAAAACACAATATACTCAAGAATGAGATGCCCCCCAAATGTTGCACTGCAATGTGAGCAATCCAATCATCTGGAGTAGAAACACAACCCACAACCTTCTGTTCTTCTAGCACCAAAGAAAAGAGTGCTTCCTGTTATACTATTGCTACTGCCAATCATCTGTAAAAATCCAGGGGACCATAGATGACTGAGAGAGTTGAGAGCATTTATTACTGCCAACAGCTCTTTTTCAGTGTTGTGGTCTGTTCTTTTGTTCCAAAGACCCTGCACTTTTGACCCCATAAATCCCATAGACATCTCTCCCCAAGGAAAGTTTGAGGCATACAGACTGTGCTGGAGCTGAAAGGGAAACTAGGAGACCTAGATTCAGTGAAAAAAAAATCTCTCTCCACCATAGCAATTCCCTTTTTACAATTTACAGTACAGGAATCTGGAATCTTAGGGGAAGTTGATGTTGGGACAATACAAATTTTAGGTACCATGAACCATTCTCATCTGGAGTCTAGCTAGAGGAATTGTGGGAATCATGGATGTCATAAACCATAGTATATTGAGAAGAGATTTAGATAAAGACCATTTTTTTTTTTCCGTAGAAGGAAAGCTCCTTGAACTCAGGTATCTAGGAAACACCACAAAAGAATAATCAGGTGTGAAGATGTCAATCAAGATTTTGGATGTTCTCATGAAACCTTAGACTGTGAAGGAGACCTTTCATTCAAGTGAGATATTCCTGAAACTTTGAAAAAATGACTCTGTAAAGATAAATAAGGAACAATGTGAATGTCTTGCAGTCTGCTATAGTTTACCACTGGAGCTAGCCAATTTGAAAATACCCTTGGAACATAGGATCATAGGAGATTACTAGGCTAATGGCTCTGGAGCTCTTACAAGCCTAGACAAGAGTTTATCCCCAGAAAAGAAACCACAATCAGCACCTGTCGCCCCTGTCACTCTATGGATAACACAAAAGATAATTCAGGGAACTGAAAGTGTAATCCAGACACAGGCAAAGAAATGTTTGAAAGCTGAAGCTATGGGAATGTGATGATACACATCCTTTAAATATAGAGTTACAGGAAACATAAAAGAGGAATCAAAGGTAATTGGTTGTGAAGCAATAACATTTTGAACTTTGGGATTTTCTCAAACTGGTTTAAAAATGAAAAATGTAAGACTAGCCACAATGAGGCTTCTTACTTTGGTATCTGGAACATTCTTGAATAAAACCCCTTCCCTATTAAAGAAAGAGGGACAGCTTCTATGACACCACCCCCCCAACTAAGCAGACACTGAAGGACACTAGAGGAATAAGGAAGATTGATCTGGTGGATGAAGTGGAATCATCTGTAAAGGAGGGAAGGATTCCCACTGTCATCCTTATCTCTGATGTATCAGTCTCAGAACCCATTTGTCTGAGATAATTTGCTGAAAAAGAGATAAAGAGAGAGACAGCTTTTGGGTAAGAATTAAATGCTTCCCAGAGTGGAAAGGGGAACATTCCATAAATAGTCATTCAGAGTGATTGGACTGCCCTTATTTCTGGAGGACTCCCTCTTTCTTTTTTGAGACCCCTTGCCATTGTTTTTTTTTTTTTTTGAATGTCTGCTTGCCAGATGCTTGCCCTGTCTGCTTATTTTGTTTGTTTTTTTTTTCTAAAATGGTGGAGAGGAAGATGTAAATCCTTTAATAAACTTATAGAAGGAAGGCTGAAAGTTCTGAGTAACAAAGCAAAAAATATATATGGTAGCAGGATAAAGGTTGATAAGACAAAAATAAGAATAAAATAAATGAAGAAATACCAAACCAACAGGCTAAAATCCAGGAAATCTAATGTATGTATCCAAAAGAGTGGTAAGCGCTTTCACGGCCTTCAGTCTGATGAAGCAGTGTGGTCACTGTGAAAGTGCTTACCACTCTTTTGGATACATCTATTAAAGTTCCTGGATTTTAACCTGTTGGTTTGGTATTTCTTCATTTATTTTAAGTTCTGAGTAACCCCTGTAAGCCAGTTTCTCCTCTCGATCATGACATATTTTAGGACCTCAACAGCAAATGGCAATAAAACTGTTGATTTTCTTCAGCTCTGTTTGAGCTGCCAATGGTTTGGACCCGTAGAAGGTGCCTTTACGCTTTAGAAGCTGTCCAGCTGTTATACCCCCATATAGCAAAGGCTGCTGCAGCAGTAATCAAATTATGATGCTGACATAGTTTCTTTGTGGTTGAAATCTAACTTCCATGCATTATAATGTAGCTGTTTCTATACTTTGTTGCTTACCCAAGTACTTTACTACCTCTAATCTCTGTTGGGTATGCTGTATCAGAGCTGCTGTTTTTTTTTGTTTTTTTGTATGTTTGTGTGCAGCTGTCATTTGAACTTGAAAAATCCTGGCTTGTGAGAAATTTAAACCAAGCATTTATGAATTATGGTCCTGTTGGGCTTTATTTTCACTGTAAGGTTTCAGTCAGTTGCATTAAACAATTGGAAGTCACAGTGAATAAAACCTTGTTCCTGACATATTTGGTGATAGCAATAGGATTTGAACACTGTTCATTCATCATTTAAATTAGTCCATACCCCATCTGTCACAACAGGTGTTACACATAATGTGCTTTCATCTACAATCTTTATTGTCCTATAGGGTAATCAAAGTCAAATCATACACTGTACTCATTATGTTTAGCATCCATTTAAAGAAATAGAAATAAAATAACTTTGCATTTACCTATATATATGAAAACAATAAAACTGCCTTTCATACTAGTATTGCAGGAAAAAACACTAATGGATGCATTTAGAAGAGAACTGAACTAGGAGATGTCCAATTAAATTTGAAACTCATCTGCTAAGCATGAAGGATAGCTTTATTGTTTAACAGATATAAACAATATCCTGTGATTTATCTAATTATTCATGTTCTTAATGTTGTTCATTTGGAGACTACAGAACTGCCATCTGGCATTAATAAAGTATACAGAGTCATAACGAAAACATGTTAAACCTTAAAAATACTGAATGTATACCTTTTGACATAATTTGGTACTAAGGAAAATATGCACTTCTGATACTGCAATTATTATGGCTTTGAGATGTCTATTGTACATAAAAATATATGAAATTATAATATTTAGAAAGAAGAGTTTTTGCATGTTTGGCATAAATTCTAGCAGGAAGAGCATGCCCAGTTTAAGAATATGGCCTGGGTGGACTGAGTGACACCTTGCAATCTATTTATGATCTGCTGTATATTTGGATCTATATGAAAATCCTCATAACTTGCATTGTCTTATTTCCATGTTCTTGCATCCTCGCTAACACTCTGCACAATCCTAAGATACAGATTCTAAGCATTTTCTGTTCCACATAAACAGGATGAAAGTGCAACTTGTTCTCTAACTCTTGTTCTTATATTATCCGTACAATACTAACTTAGCAATACTGTTATGTGCATTATTCCTCAGCTATTTCCTTATATCAAGAATAGATATGTTTCTTTTCTTCAGGTCCTATGTATTAAGTGTTTAATACTTGAATATTGTATTTGTGTATATTTACCTCACATTAAAAACATAGCTAACTGCACCATATAGTAAAACTTTCTATACACATGCTAACAGTTATTAATTTTAAGATGGGACCTCATCCTTATGCTGAATAGTGTCTCTTCCTGTCATTTATAGCAGTTAAACAAGTACCAGTTTAAGCTACATCAGCCATTGCTTTTTATATTACATTACAGGGCTTGAAGCAGAAGTGTAACTGATCCAAATGCATGGATGGCAAATTGCTTAGAGGCTGTATGATAAAAGAAGAAACCATGCATGGAAGATATGTTACACTTAAATATAAGAAGTAAAGATGAGAAGTACTTGATGTAGTTTCCAGTTTTATTTATGTTTTTGTGCAATGCGGTGTGAAATAGGGATAGCTTTAAAACTGCAATGTTTTGTTTATAAAGATTTTGATAATGTGCATAAAAATAAATTATAATTGCATGAAATGCGCAGATGTGCATCTAAAATAATCTTACATGATCACCCTGGTAAATAAAGCGAAATATAAAAAAGTTACATAGCCCTTCAGCAAGTTTGGCAATAACGATTCTACAATGGCTACTGCATATTTTCCATCGTACTCAGC